>NC_092652.1:21194043-21794043 GCF_032118995.1 Asterias amurensis | reverse complement strand
GTACCCAGTCAGTTTCCCTTGTGGTTTATATTGATAAGTGAAAAACAATTTAAATTTCGTGCCAGAGTACTGAAAATATAATGTTTGCAGTCCGCAACTATCAATGTGTATTGAGGTTACCACTATCGAAAACGTTCTAAGCTCAGCCAAAACTTATTTTGACATTTTTGGTATCATCATTGTTTAATCAAAATCATCATCAAGCCATTTTCGTGTCTGATATGAATATTGTCTGGTGCAATATAAGCACCATTACGGTATGCGCTGTCTTGATCAAGGTGCTTATTTGTTCATTCAGGGATGATATTGTTCAGCCTTTTGGCTGAATTTAGACTTTTTTTGTTGACCTGGTCGAGAAAATCAGACAAAGTTTGTTACTGTTTCCAAAAGCTCCTTGGAATCTATAACCCCAGGGGGGTTACCAAAAGGTAGCAATAGCATCATTTTAACATACCTTTGAGTTTGTATCCAAGTTTCAAGACTTTTTCGTTAACAATGAACCTCACCCCTGTCATTTCAACCTGGCATTGCCATTTGCAACTCAACGCTCAAACTTACACACAGTCATGTCCTTCCACATGTGTGAAGTTATACAAAGTGATGAGTCGCAGGGGGGAAATCTAACTAACTGCCCCTTGAAAAATAAACAACTGCCCCTTTAACAAGATGGCACGTAACTTTAGGAGGTGCTTATTAACTCTTCCAAAACAATGATGTAAAATGTACAGTACAACATGTACAAGAAATACATTAAGGGTAAATATAATACTTCATAATTGATGAGCCATTATGACTCATCCCTCAAGGGTGTTGTGGCTCCTGCAAGAAGCCACCAACTCCACTTGACAATTAAAAGTAAGCGTCATTACACAAACCTGAGTCCCACAAATGCTTGGGTCATACTTGAAGGCCTACTTCCTGACGTCACTAGGCTGTTTTTGCTGCGAGTGTTTTAGTCTAGCACGGCTCGGCTTTTGCAATTTATGGTTGATGTGAAAATTGGTATTGCATTTACAGGAAGTATGAACTGAGCTTAAAGCCATTGGACACTTTCGGTACAGAAAAACAAAAAAAATCACAGATTTACAAATAACTTACAGGGTTTACAGAAGGTAGTGGTGAAAGACTTCTCTCAAAATATTATTCCACGAAATGCTTTACTGTTTGAGAAAAAATTAAAACAATATCAATTCTCGATGTCGAGAATTACGGATTTATTTTAAACACATGTCATGACACGGCGAAAAGTGCGGAAACAAGGGTGGGTTTTCCCGTTATTTTGTTCCGACTTCGCAGTTAAGTTTTTCCACATGTATGGGGAAACACAATTTGCTGACCAAGACTTCGTAATGTGAGGGTGTACAATTAGTCAACTGTGCATTCTCTAACTTAACTGCCATTTAATAAAAATGACACAAACAGTTTGTTTATTGCTGAGTGAATGGAAAGAAATGAAATTCACTGCTCGTCATAATGAAATTTTGAACAAAAGGCTTCCTATTGTTCTTTTTGTGCACGCAGTTTTATTTAGGAATTAAGTTAGGCCTACTCTTCAAATTTGATGAAGATGGTCAATTTCTGTGGGGTTGGGGCAGTGGGAAGTCTACATGACAAAGTATTATTATTATTTAGTTTTATGTAAGACTTGAATTTCACTCATGGTCAAAATTTAACATTTTATAACTGCTTTCTTTTAATTCTTTTGTTGTCTTTTTAGCTTTTAGCTTCTTCTTTTAGTTTTTCAAAAAATAACCTATGTACATGTAGGGCCTACCTTTCTGAGCAAAATTGGTTTTGCCCAATGCACATGGGATAACAACTTGCATGACAGATCTCTGTTACTCCTTGGGCTGATAATTATGTACTTCTAAAGATTATACCTGTTCTTGTACAGTTGTAGGTAATTGTTATAGCTGCTTTTAAACTGTATATTCTTGTGTGTTGTATTGAATGTACATGTACACCTGTACACCCTGGGGGTGGCCCATGTAGAACAGTTATTGAATACAATTAATAATTAGACAAAACCAGTAAAAGAAGTTCCCTGTTGATTTAGTGTTTTGTCATACATGTCATATCTTACATAAATATCTTATATTCTCTTTTCTGCAGCATTTAAATTCTATCCAGGTGCAGATGCAATCCAAAGGTGGATACAGTGAAAGTGGACAAAGAGAGTTTCAAAGAGATACAATGGAAATTAAAAGAGTACCAGGTAAGAGACCATTAAACTTAAAAAAAAAATAATAATAAAAAAATATTAAATAAAATCAATGATATTGATACTATTCTCGGATAGTTAGTTTACCCACTCAGGCCTGTATGCTTCGTTTTTGAAAGGGCAAGGGCACCAAGGAATTTTCTCCTTGGTAAAAGGGCACTGTATGAAGAAATTTCTACTCTGGAGCATTCCAAGGGCACCAAGACCAGAAGGCAATATGACCAGGGGACATGGAGACAATCGTCTTTATTGCCTCCGTGGAGTATATGGCATGGTGGTGTTATCTCTTCTCGCCTTCGACTTCCACCTCTAGAACTCAAGTTTGAATCACGCTGGGGCACTGTGTGGATGGGATTTCAGTCCCAACCTTACTGCGTGGGTTTTCATTGAAATAATTCTCTTGGGTTTTCCTCCCACCTCTGAAATTTAAAGACACTGGACACTATTGGTAATTGTCAAAGACCAGTCTTCTCACTTGGTGTATCTCAATATATGCATAAAATAACAAACCTGTGAAAATTGGAGCTTGATTAGTTGTTGGAGGTGCGAGATAACTATGAAAGAAAAAACACCCTTGTCACACGAAGTTGTGTGCTTTCAGATGCTTGATTTCGAGACCTCAAATTCTAAATCTGAGGTCTCAAAATCAAATTCGTGGAAAATTACTTCTTTCTCGAAAACTATGTCACTTCAGAGGGAGCCGATTCTGACAATGTTTTATACTATCAACCTCTCCCCATTACTCATAATCGACAAAAAGGTTTTATGATGATCATTATTTTGAGTAATACCAATATTGTCCACTGCCTTTAAACTTCCTTCCAATTGTCTTCTCTGCTTGGATTCTTAGACATTACAGCCATTATACATGTAAGTTCGACTTCTGAGAGTCCTTGGCTTCACAACCAGAGGAAATGAAATAAAATGAAGTGGAATTTCTTTGTGTTGTTGAGCTCTCCTGTCCACCAGTAATCAAGTTTAATGTAATTGTTTTGAATTGTATTCATTTTGAGGCCTTGTTTTGAACCCATGATTGAAATTTCTTTCAAGGGGGTGTTGCTGAAGATCACCTCCACATCTTTTAATCAGTAGACCAGCGATCAAGTTAAATTAAGTTTATTTGTTTGTTTTTATTCATTTTGAGGCCTTATTTTGAGCCTAAATTGAAATTTCTTTGTGTTGTTTAACCCCTCTGCACCTTTTGTTGATTGGAAATCTTGGAAACAAAAAAGATATAATGACAAGGGTGGTGTCACTGGTGTGCAGGGCTGCATAAAAAAAATTGTTAGGGAATTACAAAACTGTCAGGGCCTAACTGCAATAAGACCATTGTGGATTTTTTCCCCGACCCTAGGGAATTTTCTTAAATGATAAGTGAGAAGGAAAAGGCCTCTACACATGAGAACAGAGAAAGATTTTCAAAGATTTAGGTATAGCAATGGGGAGAAGTCCGAGTAAAATGAGTGGGAAGATAAAGTGCTGCTTACTAATTATTTGAAAGCCTTATGTACAAAAGGTCGCTCAAATATCGTGGGCGAGAAAATCAGACGGGACTGATGACTGGAAAATGAAAATTCCTCCCCCGAGGATGAACTGAAGATTCACACACGGGTCGTCACTTGTTTACCTACATGTACATCCCGTACATGAGCTATGTACAAAAGCCAGAGGCTGCCTACTGTATTAATAAGCATTTCCTGATTGACTACAAAAAAAGGTTTCCCACGTCCTGGCTGCATAACCTAATGCTAGGTCGGCCACGTATGAACTCGGTGTTTCCGCCAGGAAGCTAGAAATTGGAAAGGAGAAGGTTGTCTTTTTTTCCTCCGAACTTCCATGTTGCAGTATTTACAATTGATGTCACATTAGTTCCTTTGGCACTCCTGGAAATAAAAACATTAGGGCCTAAATAAAAAATTAATTCTTGTAAAGACTTGGACCTTGATACTTCTGGCTATGTCTTGTTCCCCTCGTTAAAAAGTAATAATGTGTATGGGTTCTCATCCTACAAGGGGGCCTTGACTGTTTTCAAGGTTTTCCCCTCCTTCCTCACTTTGGCTTGGGACAAAACACTTCTGTAACTCGACGACCCGAACTTTATGCCATGACCCTTAACTTTTTTGAGAAAAAAATGGAAAACAAAAAATAAATACAGGATTTGAGACTAATTATTTCATGATCCACAGTGTGTGTAAACGGTTCCCATCGTCCAGTGACAAATATCCACAATGCAGCGCCCTTGTGTTGTCATTAAGCACATTCTCCAGATTTGCACAATGTGCAGATTGTGCGAAATTCTATTGAATCATCAGCTTATGAGCTGTCATACTAACAGAGTGCAAATCTGCAGATTGTGCACAGGTTTTACTCGATCAGCAGATTCAGCTGCCAATACTGAAGATTGCCAACCGGACCTGATGGTAAAGGCCTTGAAGGCGATTGCCTTCATGCCCCCTGGTCATTGCCTTGGTGCCCTTGAAATGCTCCAGTAGAAACTTACAATTTGCTCATACATGTAGGATGCCCCTTTACCGAGAAGAAAAGGCATCGCTGCCCATGCCCTTTCAAAAAATGAAGCGTAACAAACCTGAACTATAGACTGTGCACCCCAAATGACTCGAGAGTTTGACCCGTACTCAAGACTGATGAGTCGGATTTTGTTTCAGACTCGAGGAATAAAGGGTCTATGTACTTTTTGTGGAACAAAATACAAAATGTCCACAGATTTACATTAAACTTACACAGTTTGGAGATAATGATAGTAGAAAGCTTCCCTGAAAATATTACTTGCTGAGGTACTGTAGTTTTTGAGAAATGAGTAAAACAGAATTTTCGTCTCGGTGATCATGAGACGAAAATTATTTTAGCATCTAAAAACACATTTTCATGACATTGTTTTACTCATTTCTCAAAAAACTACAGCCCCTCAGCAACTACTATTTTAAGGTATGTTTCTACTATCGTTATCTTCAAACGGTGTAAGTTTAATGTTAATCTGTGGACATTGTGTTGTGTGTGACAAAAAGTACCCAAATCCTCTATTTATACCTGACTGCTAAATATGTCTTCTTTATCTTTTTATTTGTCCCTTTTGCAGAGCCCGATGAATAGATCTGTTCCATTGCTGTTCTTCTGGGAAACTTTCTGCGTTTTGTGTCTCGTTTTTGTTTGTGTCTTTTTTTTTTTTTCACGTCAGACAGACAATTTTTTTATGATAACCATGTGGCGATAATCATGAAGTATGATTGCTGGGCATGCCACGATCTCAGTGTCGGTTATCGTCAGTGCACGCAATCCAGATTATTTGATCTCACTGAAGTTGGGATTATTGTAAGCATGTGAGGATTTTTGTGCACGACTCCCCACTGGATTAACAGCAGCTCGATGAATGTTGAGGCAGTGTGGATGATACAAGATGGAGGTTGCATTGGACTCTACAAGACGCCTGTCAAAGCAGCCCTGTTGTAAAGGATGCCTGTTTTGAGCACACACTTCCAAGGTAACGGAAAAATCTGAAGCACGTGATAACAGTTCAAATACTTCAAAATCTTATTAAGTGGCAGTCAGTGTCTTCCATCTTTGACTGTTTGTGTATTGTCTTGAGCTTCAATGTGACTTGTATGGTATGATAAACTTTCACACACATTTGTCCTCTGAAGGGAATTTGATTTAATGAAGCAGCCGTCGATTTCACAAAACTCTTCCTAACTTATTTGTAAGACTAATGATAGGAATTAGGACGAGTCCCAACCCTTCACTGTAAGCATGCAGACCTTAAGGTTAATCCCAAGTTGGGACCAGTTACTCGTCCTAACTCTTTGTGATATCGACGGCTGTATTGATTCTAAAAACATGTAAGTTCCTACGTGTATTATAGCCATTGAGAGCGTTGTCTGAAAACAAAAATAACCTTATTGTCAAACAATGTACGGTAACTTAATGTACACAAACATGTATTTCAGTTTCTTGAACCACTGGTGTCTTGAATTTGCCAGCAAGATTGTGTTTGACATTGTCAGAAAGACCAGGGGTTTAGGGAAAAAGTACAGTATTTTTAGTCTTCCACTTTTTTTTTCTGTTCATATAACATACAAAACACACATTAAAGTGCAAGATCTTGAATAAGAAAAGTGCTGTTGATGTTTTAGTACCCCTCAAGCGCATCTTGTGGTCAACATGAAACAAAACTTGAGGTATACAATGTACATGTACATCTGTGTAAGAGATTGAAAGAGACGGGGGAAATGTCTCTACCTTACACCATCATTGAATCAAGTGGCCTAGGATATATGGCATAGATTTACAAGAAGCGGTGTTGAGGTGTACCACTCCTTTCCTAAGAGTGTGTTTCACTTACAAACAATAAACATTTTTTAACATTTGCTATATAGAGAAAGCCTGACCTTAATTAATCAAAAGGTTCAACCCTTTCCTGCAGAACTTAAATGCTTGACCACATGAGCCGCTAAAGTTGTTAAAATGTTTGGTACACTTGGGGTTTGTCAGAATTTTTACTTTTTCAGACATTTTTTAGGTGGGGACTATTTTTAAATAAGACATAACGTTTTTAAGCTCTAAATGACTTCGTTGAGAACAAAATTATATATTAATTAATGTAAATGCATATGAGTAAGCAAATTGTTTCTGTTTTACCTAGATGTAAAAAAAAAAAAAGAGGGTATTTTTGTCTTGTGGTCAACCAATTTGGCTGTCAAAATGTGTATGGGATGTATTTCTCAAAACAATTTGCACAAACTTCATATATTATTCTAAACACATTTTTTTTTTGCATTGAATGGATGAATACTGCAACAATCTGGAATACTTGGAAGTAGAAGTTCTCAATGTCTGGATTAAAGAATAAAACTAACCTTTTATGAAACTTGTGCAATTCTAGACAATCATTATGCAAGGTTTAACATCCAACATTTATAGTGTTTTGTGGCAATACAGGATTTTGATGTACGCGTTTAGATGTGCATACGGCCTGCCTTACATTATGGTCACTTTAATAGCAACAGAGGTGTTATTCGATATGGTCTAGTATGGGTCAACAGACTACATTATATGGCCTGTATGCTTTGTTTTTAAAAGGGCAAGGGGGTACCTCCAAGGCATTTTCTTCTTGTTAAAGGGCACCCTTTGAGGAAATTGTAAATTTCTACTAGAGCATTTTAAGGGCACCAAGGCAATGAACGGGGGCATGGAAGCAATTGCCTCTGTACTGAAGTATCAAGCCTTACTTGGTGCCCCATCCAAGTGCTCTTTCTAAAATAAATTGCCTCATCCTCTCAAAGATGGAATTCTAGGCCTGCCATCTGTCCTTACAGGCCTCGGTTTGGGTACCGCCCCCCCCCCCCCCCCCTCCGCCCCCCCGGTTACTTACTAGCTCACTGATGCTATCCAATCAAGCACCTTTTTGTGGGAGACAATTCTGAAATACTGCCATGTATGAGAAGGGTAGCCACGTCTTGTGGTATGTCTAATTTTTTGTGTGGTTACTCAAAAGTTGTGACTATAGAAAGAATTTTTATTTCTAGTTTTTTTTTTTTCTTCTATTTTTTACTTATACAAGTCTTTGTACAGTTTGTTCATTGCAAACAGTATGACAAGAAGAGTAAATACGCTTTTTATTCAAAAATGAACAGTGTGTCAAGCAGTGTATCAAACCTTTAATTAAAAAAAATGAATGTCGTTTCTTACCGGAAACGATGGCAGTTCCTTATAACAACAATGCATGCTATTGTAGTTACAATATAAATAAGTTCAACAAAAGGTTATCACTTGGGATGCTACACTTTATCCTTTAAAGGTAATGGACACTATCGGTATTTACTCAAAATAATTATCGGCATAAAACCTCATTTGGTAACGAGTAATGGGGAGAGGTTGATAGTATAAAACATTGTGTGAAACAGCTCGCTCTGAAGTGGCATAGTTTTGGAGAAAGAAGTAATTTTCCACGAATTTGATTTCGAGGAGGTCTCGAAATCAAGCATCTAAAAGCACACAACTTTGTCTGATAAGTGTGTTTTTTCTTTCATTATTATCTCGCAACTTTGACGACCTATTGAGCTCAAATTTTCACAGGTTTGTTTTTGTATGCATATGATAAGATACACCAAGTGAGAAGACTGGTTTTTGTACAATTACCAATACTGTCCACTGTCTTTTAAATGAATAAAATATACCTTTCTAAAAATCAATAATGATCAGGATTGTTAGCTTTTTGATATGCTAAGTTCTTCATTCTCCCCCCAAAAACTAAGAAATATCCTTGGTGAAGTTGATATTCCCAATTGTGTGAAATAAGAAGTAGATTATTATATTCTGTTTAAACTTGACATGTAAATCTTATATTGTATGATAGCGAAATATACATGTAATGTAGAGTTTATCAGTGTCAGTTGCCAATGTATGAAAAAAGGAGATTTTTTTGTTCCAGTTATCCCTTCTTTTTTGTTTTGTTCAGTTGTTATGTTCATTGCCAAATAAGTAATTGTACATTGTTTAACGAGGCAGTCGCAGTGGCTGAACCAGTTTTGGTTGTTTGGAAGACAGTTGACACGTTGAAAGCAGTCTGAGTAATTATAGCATTTACACAAACACACATGTATTTAAATTCTGCAGAGTAGGTTTCCAATAACTGAAACAGCTTTTTGCTGCTTTTCTGCAGCCTTAACATAATGCAGTGGTTTGTAGACATAGGTTCACTTTTGGTGTACCAGTTTTCAATCAGACTTAAAAATTCAATGTCCCTAGTTGTTAATTAGTTTGATAGCTTTGGGAAAGCTATGAAAGACATCAATCCATTGACAGCTAGCGTTACAGCTGAGTCTTCTTGGCCCATTTTTTTTTTACAGCTGCTTAAGCACAACATGTAGCTAAGCACAACATAGTTATGCTTCTGAACATAGGATAAGGTTATTGGCTACAATACCATGTTCAATTTGTGACTGTTATCCTGTTTGTTTTTGCTTAGCAGAAAGATGTTAAGCATCATTCTCTGCTTAAAGCAGCATTCTCTGCTTAAAGCAGCATTATCTGCTTGAAGCAGCATTCTCTGCTTGAAGCAGCTTGATGAAAGTTGGCCCAGTACAAAATCACTTAAAATTGTGATTTTAAAACAACCAATTAACTATGGATGGATGGTTGAATAATTCATGTGCCAACCCTGAAATCTGTATATTCAGAGATTGCAACTAACCTGAAATGTTGTAGTAAAAGAAGGAAATCTAAACATTACTGTCTCAGTTAAGGTAGTGTTGCTAATGTCAATCAAAATCATTCTACCAAAATGTTGCGTTAAAATGTATAATGGTTACATGTGTTTAGTAAATAATTGAGTACAGACTGTGTGAAACCCAATTGAATATAAAAATGTGCTTCCTTATGGCATGGAGATTAGTGTGTATTGATCTGCATGTGCTGCAATACATGTTGAATTTGTTTTCTTGTCACTGTGTGGATATCATCTTACAGTGTACGTAGATCATACAGTACAATGATAAATGATAAAATTGGAGAGGTAGTGCTTTCTGCTCTACCGGCCAGGCTTTGAATTGATGACACCCAAGCCTACATCCGTATGGACTGTAAAGGGGGTAACCCTGTTTCAGCACTAGGAGTAGGGGGTAACCCTGTTTCAGCACTAGGAGTAGGTGGCAACGGCCTAAAAAAATAAAAATGTAACCCACACCTGGAAGTGGCCTTCAGGCCTTGTGTGTCTGGTGACTTGCATAAAAAAATAATAAAAAAATAAAAATAAAAACTGGTTCAGCCTTTTTGACAGCGTTTATTTCCAAACCTTTAATTGAACCGTGCATTGTTTGAAAGCACGAATTTGCATGATCTTGTAAAAAGTTATAAATCAAAAGAATTAGACTTATTAATGAAATAAAAATCAGGGGGAGTGTGTACGGAAAAGTGCCTTGGTGTATAAAATATGGTGCAACGTTTTATGTTTTTAAAAACCTTTTTTTGTAAATAGTGCATTCGGTAAAGGGGGATTTAGTTGATTGCTGAGGAGGCAGCCGTCAGAGGAAGTGTTCTTAAACAGGAAATATCCTTAATTGGGCATTGCAATTCTCCCCTTGAGGAAGTGAATGAGCAGAATTTAGCGCCAATGCTTACCGTCTGTTATGTTCATTATGACTTCTTATTATGTGTAAAATTGTTACATGTTGGTAAAGACTATGACAGTTCATTTATCATGCTAGTGGTGGGAGAACATGTACATGTACATGTACATGTAAACTGTAATTATCCAAACTAAATGAATGTGGTGAATCTACTCATTGCAAGTGGTTGTGGTGGTTTTTTTAATTGCCACATGGGAACGCATTGAGAATCTAACGGTGAAAAACTTATTTTCGTAAACTCAAAACTGTTTTATCTAGATATATTTTTTTCTATCGGTATTACTTACATGTTGATGTCCTTATTTACTATCATGTTGAATTAGAACTACTGCTTTAATGAAATTTGTTTGTCGGGAATATATAAAGAGATGATACAGAATTGAATTAAATCTGTCCCAGGTAGATATCATGCAAAATTTGTATTGAAGGAAGGGTTTATACATCATCCATGCATAACCTTTAATCACAAAACTCTCTGAAAAGATCCTGTGAAATACATGTACATGTAGCTCAGTTGGTAGAGCGCCGGGCATGTTTATCCTGAGGTCGCAACTTCAAGTCCCGCTCTAGAAATATTGCATTTGTTCAACACTCCAACTTATTGAATTAATTTCATGTACAAATCAATAGGGGTACAGCAAAAAGTGATACTCTCCCCTCCCCCCCCCCCCTCCCCAACAACAAAAAAAAGTAAGAAAGTAAATTTGCAGACCTGAAATGTGTATTGTTTTCTGTGTTTCCTACATTAAAGTCGTACATCTGAAGGTTGAATGACTTATTTCACCTTGCTAGAGTTAGTTGCTTAATTTGTATAGTCATGAAAATAGCCCACAAGTGTCTTTATATAGTACCCAAATCCCTGTTAGAAAACATTCAAATTTGTGATCAATGGCAAAATTAACCTGGTGGAAATACAGGTCTGGCTACAAAAAAAAAACATGAGCGAGGACATGTACATGTACAAAGAATTTCTAGTAATATTTAAATACACTCTAGCTATCATAAACTTGATGTACAGTATGACTCCATCCTATGGTTGTATACATAACTGGAATTGGTACTGAAGCTTTTGTGGAAATAACAAACTGTCATCTGATAATGACTGAACTGGATGATGTTCATTTTTGCCATTGGTGTTTTTCTGCTCTCAGACCAGTTGGTTTTCAATGTTTGGACAGTTTTGGAGAGAGCTTTTTTTTTAAGCTTGAAATATTGAGTGAATTATTAGATACTAAGTAGGCTATGGCCCTTTTATAAACCACATCTTTGTAGGCTCCATCTGAATTTTTGAGTCCCCATATATAAAGTTCACATTTTCAAAAGGATTGATAGAGCTTAAGTCGTGGTTTTAGCACTGACCTATATTCCATGACAGTATGATTTCTGAGACACAGACGCAAATTTATAAAAGTAGGCTTTACTTCAACTAATTGTGTGCACTCCTAATGCCAGGCTGTTGCTGTGTATTGAGTTGCAAAGGTTAAAGCGAATGTGCAGCATGGATTTCTCACAGGGAATGGTCAGTTCATCTTTCTGTGAACATTTTGTGTACACTTAGTTTTTGAAGCAGCAGTCTGACTTTCATCAAAACAGAAGCTCATAAAACTTTAGGCAATTCCTGGTTTTGCTACCTTTGGATTTCTACTACATTTGTAAAAGCATGATTTCTCATAACAATGATAATTGCTTCAGTTCCAACTATTTCTCAGGGATATTGGTGACTGTACCAACATTACTTTCGTTTGTGCAACTTTTGTACTTTCTTTTGTTTAAAAAACGCACACATTTTTGCTATCATTGTACACGTGATTTTTATAAGTGGTGATGTACAATATACCATCCCTGACCGATTATTGACGCTAAATGAAGCAGGCATTTGTTTTTTTTTAAAATGACTTCCCAGTCTTTCTTATGTTCACCCACAAACCATGTATACTTGTAGCTGTCAATTTTATGAGAGTCAAACGTTTACTGAAAGTCAAAGGGGAGAGTGGTTCTGAAACAAATTATCTACCTTTTCTTATGGTGTCAACATTTGACCTCCTTTAGATTGCCCTTATACATGTATGGTAAGATATTTGTAAAACAAAATCATGTACAATTTTTGTAACTAGTTAAATATCCCTTCTGACGAACAGTAATTGTTTTTCTTTTTCTTCTTTTTTACTGTGCATGGTTGGAACATGTAACTCAATGTTGAGTTATTTGATTTTTTTTGTATTAAGCACAACTCTTTACATACTTTTTTATTCTGTTCTTTATTGTTTTTCTTGAAATTGTATCTTTCATTTTACATTCCATGCACCAGTTATGTCAGCTGTCATTGTATTTATTTAGGAGGGAATGAAAGTGAGTTATAATTTCTTAGAATCTTTTAATTATGTTTGACGTACATGTACAGTGTAGTTGTATGGGCCTGTGCGCACAAAAGCTTTGACAGGAATTGCAGTCAACTCTTGTTAAAACAAGATCTAGTTTATAATATGACAGGAAAGTTTTTATAAGAGGAACTCTTTTTATGAATACTTCTTTCGTAAAAGATCTCTGTGTAATGAGGGTGGACTGCACTTTGAAAATGCCGGTTGAGAAAGTGTGATTGTATAAATTGTATAAGAGAATTGTTCAGTTGCCTCCTTACAAAAAAAAATGCAGATTGTATTAAAGGAACACGTTGCCTTGGATCGGTCGAGTTGGTCTTTGAAAAGCGTTTGTAACTGTTTATTATAAAATGTACATGGGTAGAAAGATGTTGTAAAAGGAGAATACAATGATCCACACGAACATGCTTTGAAATTGCGTGGTTTTCCTTTTACCTCGTCGACTAACACGTCCGCCATATATGGGAGTCAAACTTTTGACTCCCATAAATGGCGGACCGTGTTAGTTCGCACAGTAAAAGGAAAACCACGCAATTTTGAGGCAAATTTGTGTGGATCATTGTATTCTACTTTTCAAACATCGTTCCAACCAAATGCATTTTATTTCAAAAAAAACGGTTACAAATGCTTTTTACAGACCAACTTGTCCGATCCAAGGCAACGTGTTCCTTTAAGTATCAGACTCAACTATGCGCAAAATGACAACACATGAACCATCGCATTACATTCATACAATACAGATACTGTTGGTTCACAGAGTAAATTTTGACACAGTACAGTTTAGCAGAACATGTTTTATCAGAAGCACATGAGGGAAAAAGAGCTTAAATCTATTTACGTATCATCCTCCTTGATGACAAAAAATTGCTTACTGTTTTGTTTTACAACTGAGAGTAATGAAGTCTGGTTTTTGTGATCATACACTCCCCTTCCCCCCTCTTCAAACCAACACACTTTTAGTTTTGACTACATCTTGTGCGCATTTTTATTTGTCTTTTTTTGTGGATGGTTTTGTTACCAGAAAGTTTAGAGCTGTTGCTATGTAGGTTAAACGTGGCCATGGCAACAGGAACTGAATGTGTTATATTAAGAACTGGTATGCACTGAAATTTAGAACTAATTATGCTGTAGCATCTTGGAACTTGTAAGTTGAAGGCAAGAGGATCCGGAGGTGGTTTTATTTTATAAATCGTTTTACATTGACTCCGTTATGTACAAGATTCTATAAAAATGTGAATTTCTGTTTATTCGTTGTACATTCAGGAGCTTTTTTTTTAACTATTACTTTAAAGATTTTTTTTTTTTTTGCGGAGAAAAGGCTTTTTATGGGGTAGAAACATGGTATTTATAAAGCGGTGGAGTTTAGCATAAAAGATTTGGCTGATTTTTAAACAGTGTTTGCATTGTAGATTATTATGATTTTTCTATTAAGAAACAAGGTTTTCAAAATTTTAAAAGCATGTAGGAATGCTTGGTATTGTGTACAGGTTAAATTCTGCAATGGAAATCAGTTAATTATTTTATTATGGATATAAAATCGAAAGTGGGTGAAATGTGCATCGTTTGAGATTAAATAATGAATAAAATTGGACACATATTATGGGTTTACCCCCAGTTGAATTATTGGTCTCGTTGTCTGCTTGTCAAAAATTAAGTGTAATTAAGTCAAGTCCAGGTATTTTCTTTTCAAGGGACTGGAAGATTTTCTTGAAATGCTAGATTAGTTTGGCGATTTGGGATCCGTTTATCCCCCATATTGTATTTAGAAGAGACATCATATTTTCCAGATTTTGTTCTTGGTACATTTTGAGGAACCACTAAATATATGGCATCTTCTTCCTTCAGTGCAGTGCACCCATTTTGATTCCTTGCATGAAAGGTCTTTTGATGTTTACCGTTTCATTACTTGTTTATAACCCCCTGTGAGGTGAGGAAACCAAACGGCTAAAAAGTTATTTTACTATTAACAAAAGGATCACTGATATCAAGATCAAAATTAGATGTGGCTGGTTGCACTTTTCTTTCTGCTAACAGTTCCCAACAAAAAATGTCAAAAATCTTTGGCTGAGGTAGCTCCACTCTTTAATTCATCCAATTGTAAACAGCAAATGAAGTTATGTTATATTTTAAGTACAAGTTTCCCTAGAATTTTACCACTTTACTACTGTATGAACAACCCTACAGAAAACAAGTTAAAGTCTTAAGTTTTACTGAACAAAAGTTGCAGGCAGGGCCAACGAGCAACTTCAATAAACATACTCAACGTGATTCCACAACTGCATGATAATATTTTTCTTTTAACTCTAGGGAAGAGTTTCTTAAGCTCCACTTTTTGGTTTACAATTTGAAAACGGCAAATGAGGTTACGTTGTAACATAAGTGGAGTACAGTTTACTTGGAATATTACAAACTTACTACTTTTAGATGAACAAGCTTCAACATATTGATTAAAATTTAATTTTATTGAACAAAGTTGCAACCAAGCCCTTCGAGCAACTCGGACGAGTCTTTCTCAAAGGCTAAAAAGGCCTTCGTGAAAGACTGAAAAGGCTAAAACGTCAGGCCATTTAAACTACATGTACTTTTACTAGTAGTGTATTAATAGTTACTTACACACAACTATAAACAACGTGCGTAGTGTACAACAACGCTGTACTTCAAGCTGTGAATTTGAAAATGTTCAGTCGGTCCGTTTGCCACAGCTCAAACCCTCAATTGCTCTATGAACTGGAAGGCCTTGATGGACGTAGGAGAGCCATGGGAGTGAAACGTAGTACTATATTATACCTTATGGTCGGGCCATTAGGAAATCTTTAAGCTTTATGTGAACAAATTTAACCATGTGGTTACAAATCCACCTTTCAACTTAAAGTGGTGAGTTTTGACATTTTCAGTCAGTCCTTTTGCCTCAGCTCAGTCCCTCAATTGCTCTATGGACTGGAACGCCTTGATGGCCGTAGGACAGCCCTGAGAGTGAATCCCAAGTACATTTATAAATTTCTTTTGGTTGCACTATTGGGAAAGAAATACCTTTATTTAAACAAATTTATCCATGCGGTTATAAATCTACCCATCTTCCAAATTCAAGTGGTAAATTTTGATATTTTTCAGTTGAGGCTTTTGCCACAGCTCAGGCTTTTGGCAAGTGCCAGTCATGCATCTCAAAAAATAATTTAAAGCCAAAGAACACCCACCTTGGACAAGGCATTATTTGCCGATATGTGTCGGGAGATGGGGTTCTTAAATTTAAAATGGGGAAATTTATAACAGTGAAATAAAAGCACTGAGTGAAGGCCCAGAATTACATGAAGCCCACAGAGGCTATTGCCTTTTTAGCCCTGGTGATTTCAGCGGGACGGTTTGGCCACACAGGGTTGCAATCTTTGTTTGGTAGACAAAACAGTGCTCTTTGAATCTCCGTTATTTGCCGAGATGTGTAGCCACAACCATCTTATTTACAAACCCATTTTCTTTCCCCAAAAAATCTAGTCTGATCGGCTGCATATTGCACCACAGCACCTTGTAAACCATTACAAGGCGCTATAAAGAAATGTCTCGTACTTCAATACGTAGCTCCACACACCTGCTCTTTGAATCTCATTCATTTGCTGAGATGTGTAGCCACAACCATCTTATTTACAAACGCCATTTTCTTTCCCCCAAGGATCTAGCCTGATCGGCTGCATATTACCCCACAGGACCTGGTAAACCATTACAAGGTGCTATAAAGAAATATGTCTGGTACTTCAATACGTAGCTCCACATACCTTGCAGGAAATATTATTGAGTAATTTGATACACCCCTGAGGGTGTGATAAAGCTCTAGAATTGAGTTGAAGAATTGAATATTGTCATTTATTATTATTAGTCAATATATGTGTTGGGGATTTTATCCAGTGGCAACAGCAAAGGTTCTGTCTCTGATACGCCTTCGTCGTGGCAACTCCTGCCATCTGGATTGAGACCGTCCTGTCCCGAGTCTCTCACAGCAGCATCGTCAGAGGGTAACGTTCCTGAAGGGTCTGGTGAACTTGAACCAGCCAGGAAATCATCTCCTGCTGGGTATTGCGGAGTTGGGCTAGATGTGGACTCAGTTGTGTTGACCGAGTATGAGCCGTCACTTCTGGTATGACTACATGTAGTCTGTTGAAAAATGGAGGACACATTTTTGTATTATTGGGATGTCATGTGGCCGAGTGGATAAGAGCACCAAAATCAAGCTCTGGTTTTTCTGTTCGGCAGAGTGTGGGTTCGAGTCCCAGTCGTGACACTTGTGACACTGAGAAAGACACTTAACTATAATTACTTCTCTCCACCCAGGGGCAAATGGGTACCTGTGAGGGCAGAGCTGGTTCTTATGATTGATATAGCCGAGTAGCGCATATTAATGTTGCACAGGCTGCATACTCCCCAGGGAGCTGGGATGATTTAAGGAATGAACTAAATAGCCCAGTGACCAGGGGTAATAATGTTGGAAGCGCTTTGGGCCGACCTCGGGGTGTAAAAAGCACTATATTAAAACTGGGATTTATTGTTATTATCGAAACAAATAATGAAACTTCATCGTCAGCTCAACCACAACTATTTTAAGGCTTGATGTTATTAAGCAATCATAATTTAAAATTAAAAAAAGTAAAAAATATAAAGACTTTTAAAATGTAAAAAATTCACAAATAAAGTGAAGATAAAGTAGATGGGTATAAGTAGAGGTAAGATTTCCATATCCTGCAACACTTTTCACTTGTTTTTACCAAAAGGAATATCTCATTTGAGTAAATTGGATACTAATTTATTTCACAACGAATGTAAAAGTTGGGCAGGAATGGACACAGAAAATGTGTCTAAAAAAAAAAACACCCCCAAAAACAGAAAAAACACAGAGCCTAATAAAAACTGTTGATGTTGATAAGCATACATGTTTTAGATTCAAAGAATAGTTAATGCCCTGACGTTTCGACCCTAGCAGAGTCTTTCTCGAAGGCTAAATGACAAACATAAACAGGTGACTAAGTGAAACATAAGCAGTGAAGTGGAAATACATGAATGGTAGAAAGCATACAGAAAAAAAGCAGGGGGTAAACAATGAATAGGTGGACGAAAAAGGGGGGGGTGAAGGGAAGGGAAGTTTTAGATTTAAAGAATGTTAAGATCCAAAGAATGTTAAGATTCATAATGAAAGTAAAAGTGGTGGCAGGAATGTATACACAGACAGGTGTCTAAAAAGAACACCCCAAAAAACAAAAAAACACAGAGCCTCAAAAAATGAACTGTTGATTTTGATAAAGCATACATGTTTTAGATTCAAAGGCGATGGAGATCATTCACCGATTTCCTTGCGTGCCAGATGTCCGAGAGCTCCCGTCGGATAGCGGCCAGGACGAGGGTTGTCAGTACGGTGCAGGGGACCAGGTAGAGCAGTGCTGGCTGCCCCGTCTGCATCAGGGCAAGGGCTACGAAGGTTATGATCAGACCAACGGCATAGGCTGGAGATAGGAATAAGAAGCCAGAGATACTCATTATCAAATGAAAAGGACAGATGTCTTCAAGATTATATCAGGGCAAGGGCTAATAATGTAAAAATGAGACCGACGGCATCTTACTGGAGATAGGGATAAGAAGCAAGAGAGATACATGTACTCATTATCAAATGAAAAGACAAATGACTGGACACACTTGTAAATTGTCAAAGACTAGCCTTCACAGTTGGTGTATCTCAACAAATGCATAAACTAACAAACCTGTGAAAATTTGAGCTCGATCGGTCGTCGAAGTTGCGAGATAATAGTGAAAGAAAAAAACACCCGTGTCACACAAAGTTGTGTGCTTTCAGATGCTTGATTTCGAGACCTCAAATTCTAAATCTAAGGTCTCGAAATCAAATTTGTGGAAAATTATTTCTTTCTCAAAAAACTACATTACTTTAGAGGGAGCCATTTCTTACAATGATTTATACTATCAACCTCTCCCCATTACTCGTTACCAAGAAAGATTTTATGCTAATAATTATTTTGAGTACATACACGTACATGTAATAGTGTCCACTGCCTTTAAAATCATCATGGCAATTGGGCTAATAATAATGTAACAATAAGACCAACGGCATAGGCTGGAGAAAAAATTAACCACAGGGAAAACTGACCGGATTTTTTTTAAAAATGATTTGGGTTTGAACAAAGATAAATTGACTAGAGCAGCGCTCTACCAACTGAGCTATCTAGCCCTAAATGTTGGCGATCTCTCTATTTTGTCAATAATCTTTGTTCGGGGGTGACAGTCAGAAGCAATACAACCGTAAACTGGTGTGTGGCCAGGGATCACACCCAAGTTTGCGATACAAACCTGGGAAGCGGCAGCAAGGGAAGTCTTAAAGGGGATACAAATATTTTATTTCAGATACCAGTTCTTACCTACACACGATGCTATGTAGTATACCTTGACACGAGAGTGGATCTTAAAGTCAAATGAGCAGCAGTATCCAACAAGCAGTCCTGTCAAATATAAGACAATTCATAAGACAAATCACACAACGATGCTCTGCAATTTGGCCATTGGCCACGAGTGTAAAAAGAAAGAAACCAAACTATCTATCTATCTATCTATCTAAAATTCGTATCGTGTTCACATTTGCAAAGTTCCAAATTAACACTTAACTTATAATTACCTGGGATTAGTATGTCACCAAAACCAAGCATGGAATACGTCCCGCAAATCTTGGCTGTTGAATGCGTTATCCGTGGGACCTGTAGGAGTACTGGGATCTATGAAGGCAGATCATTATTGATAAACATTTATTTAAATACATGTATTGGTCTTGAATTTGCCATTTTTATCATTTTGAAATTATTACATGTTCGTACAATTCAATGAAATTTTGCCTTGACCAGCCAGGGTCCTAGTGACCTGCGTCTACATCCTTACAGTCCCAGGAGTAGGTTGCAACGCGCCCCTGGTGGTTTGATTTGGGTCATTAGCCCAAATCAGTTAAGGGGCCGTCATGCCTTGTGAGTTATGCGATACCTTGTTTTTCTTGATATTTTTATTTGACAAGAACATAAGTTTTTAAATTAGAGCCCCAAAACCAACCTGTTCAGTGGCACCACTGCCTCCAGTTGCTGCCTTTATCATCACACTCTCACCACTCTGTCAAAATAATAAAATTATTATTAATAATAATAGTTGTGGCTTCTTATATAGCGCACATGTCTGTCACCCAGTGATGCTCCTGGCGCTGTAGCATACAGTATTTCCTGCCAGATGTTGGACTATGTTTGAAAAATTATCAAATTGTTTTTATACACTAGAGTTAGTCAGTGTTAAAACAAGATGATTGCAAACATCTATATAGTACACGAGTTGTTTTTATATTTCCTGATTTTTCTAGCTCCCTCCCTTAATCCCTGTCCCCTCTGTTTGTTTCTATAAATGGATATGTAGATCTGATTGTACTTGTTTTATGCCTCTGAAGAAGGTCCGGTTTGGATCGAAAGCTAAGGCCATCTTCCCTACTTATTATATTAGAGTTGTTTTCGTATTTAATGATTTTGTTCTTGTATCCTGCTACCACGAGTGGTTGTTAGCCTTGTTTTGGGCAAACTTTCATAACAAATTTTACAAATATATAACAAAATAATACTAAATACCCAATATTAGTATCATTTGGGCAAACTTGCACAACAAATTTTAAAAAAAAGGACAACAAAGTAATACTAAATACCTATTATTAGCATCAACATCAATACAAACAATAGGTAACCACTATTATTATTCACAAACCATGTCTACTCCTAAAAAAATTGACAAAGCTATTATCTCTTGAAGAATTTGGGCAAGAACTTACCTGAGTAAACAGAGGGGTTATGAAGACAAAGAAGATGTCATAGAAGAACAGAAGGGACAGGAGAATCACACAAATCTACGAGGGAAATAAAATAGAGATAATAAGTTAGAACTCGTACTAGCACTTTACATGTACTTGTTATATAGGATTTGAGGCATTGCATGGTGGGGTATCAATATATATTTGGTTTGCAGTAACACCATGTGTGTATCTACTTGCTAGGTAGAGTCGTTCTTAGGGAACTGTCTTGCTTTATTCTACAGCCGCGGAGTAGATAATCTTGTTGTACTTGATCTGGTGATGTCTGAAGTAGCACTAGGTTTAAATCTCTTTTGAGCAGTATTGGTAACTTAAAGCCAGTGGACACTTTCGGTAAACACTATCGTCCAAGGCCCACACTTTGTGTATCACAACTTATGCAAAAAATAACAAACCTGTGAAAATTTAGGCTCAATTGGTCATCGGAGTCGGGAGAAAATAATGGGAAAACCCACCCTTGTTTTTGCACGTTTCGCTGTGTCATGACACGTGTTTGCTATAAATCCGTAATTCTCGATGTCGAGAATTGATAATTGTTTTAATGTTTCTCAAAAAGTATAGCATTTCATGGAATAATATTTCAAGAGAAGTCTTTTACCATTACCTTCTGTAAACCCAGTAAGTTATTTGTAAATCTTTTTTTTTCTGTTCCGAAAGTGTATAATGGCTTTAAAAAACACGGTGGTTGACAACTCAATGTTTCGATCCGTATGCTCGGACTGTCCTCAGGAGGATACTTGACTCTGTTACTGGATGCTGCCTAAAGGCATGTTTGGCAACTGTCAAAGAACAGTATATTCACTTGGTGTATCCCAACATATATGACATGTGCATACCTCTTTCTCAAAAACAGCGTGACTTCTGAGGGACCCGTTTCTCACAATGTTCTACATGTACAAAAAATGTACTATCAACAGCTCTGTACCAAAAGTTTCTATGCCAAAAACTATTTTGAGTAATGCTAAAAATCAAAAAAGAAAATCAATCTAAAGCGAGAGTGTGCAATGCTTTACTGTGTAAATTTTTAATCTGTTATCTTAAGTGCACTTCTGTAGATTGTTATTAGCTGGGATCCATGGGAGATCAGTGAGTTGTTCTTACTGAATGGATTTCCCAGGATAAACATCAATCTAAAGCGAGAGTGTGCAATGCTTTACTGTGTAAATTTTTAATCTGTTATCTTAAGTGCACTTCTGTAGATTGTTATTAGCTGGGATCCATGGGATATCAGTGAGTTGTTCTTACTGAATGGATTTCCCAGGATAAACATCAATCTAAAGCGAGAGTGTGCAATGCTTTACTGTGTAAATTTTTAATCTGTTATCTTAAGTGCACTTCTGTAGATTGTTATTAGCTGGGATCCATGGGAGATCAGTGAGTTGTTCTTACTGAATGGATTTCCCAGGATAAACATCAATCTAAAGCGAGAGTGTGCAATGCTTTACTGTGTAAATTTTTAATCTGTTATCTTAAGTGCACTTCTGTAGATTGTTATTAGCTGGGATCCATGGGAGATCAGTGAGTTGTTCTTACTGAATGGATTTCCCAGGATAAACAAGAAATAAATAATAAATAAATAACTCACCTTAAAGTTTGGCATATGAATGAGCTTTAGAACGCTGATGCAGAACGCGACGCCCAACAGGTCCAACAGGATCCATGCAAAAGTCTCATGCCGGAACACGAACCAACACACCACACAACCTATGCAGGCAAAGGCCAGTATAATGCTGTAGACATAGGGTCTTGAACTCAAGAATGGAATCTTGTTAGCTGGTAGCCTGGAAAGAAATGACAAATTACTGTGAAATTTGGGTGTTATCCATTGTGTGGGGCAGGAGGAAATAGTTAAAAACCATGCACTGAGACACAATTCAATTGTTTTTACACAGAAATAATTAAATGATAATTTATTGATCTTACATTGCGCTCTCTCCAGGACCAGCCTGTTCGAGGGCGCATGACAGCAAAAAGTGCAAAAGATTAAGAAAATGACATACATCAAGTTCTAAACCTGAGGTCTCGAAATCAAATTTCTGGAAAATTACTGCTTTCTCAAAAATTATGGCACTTCAGAGGGAGCCGTTTCTCACAATGCTTTATACCATCAACCTCTCCCCATTACTCGTCACCAAGAAAGGTTTTATACTAATAATTATTTTGGGTAGTTACCAATAGTGTCCACTGCCTTTAATGCATAAAGAGATATGCAAACAGAATACAGATACCTTATTTTGCAGGGCATGATGCGCTTAAGTATCGGGTAGAGACAAGCGTGTAGACCATTAGAAGCTCCCAAGCAATAAAATGTGATCACAACATACACTAAAAAGAAATTTAAAAAACAAGCACAATTATGTTTTTGTTTGTGGCAGCTAAGACCTTCCATATGGCTGGAAGGACAATAAAGGGTTGCATTTTGCATTCAATAGTCCTTTTTAATAATGATAATAATAATAATAAGACATTTGTAAAGCGCCTAATGCAAAAGCCTCTAAGCGCATAAAAGAAACAATAAAATAAACAATGAGAGAAAGATACAAGATAAAAATAGGCAAATTACGAAAAAGAAGCTTCAAACAAATGAGTTTTCAACAGGGACCTTAAAACATTGTAAAGTATTAGCTTGGCGAATATGCACAGGAAGACTATTCCCAATAATTGTCATTTTTTATTCATTACCTGAAACCACCCTGCATTCAACTAACTGAGCTATCAAGTGCTAATGTTTGGGTTTGAACAAAGACAAATTTACTGGAGCGGGATTAGAACCACGACCTCTGGATCAACGTGCCAGCGTTCTACTATCTGAGCTATCCAGCCCTACGTATGTTGGGCGGTCGTCAGAGCAATAGAGCACTAGTACGTTTATTTTAAGGTCGTTGTTTCAAGTCCTCCTACAGGCAATTTCTCTTTGTTCAAACCTGAAACTTACCCAGCCAGCTTCCCTTGTGGTTTACAAATGTTGGCAGTAGGCCTACATGTAGTTAGCAGTCTCCTTATTTTGTCAATCTTTGTTAAAGAATCTACTCGGCAATTATAACATGTTAGAATGAAGGGAAACATTACATCCCGAAAATTAAAGGGGGTGGTTGTTGTTAATAAGAAACTGTTAAGACTTTCCAAGAGCATCGTAATTTACCCATGTAGTCATAGAAGAAGAAGAGTAGAAGCAGCATGACCATGATCATGATGACCCATACTACAACGATGGGTAATGTGATAGTTAGTGGCATTTCATCTTCGGACTCCGCATCCGAGTCAGAGTCTTCCTCCCCTTCTACATCACGGTCAGATTCTCCGCCCTCCGCCAGTCGCTTCTTTTTTATTGCACTGTCAATCACACACACACAAAAACTCATTACTGAGAAAATGATTTGAATAATACTGTGAAAATTTATAATGCACATTTGTCTTGCATTGTAAAGTATACATAAGCAAAAAGTAATTGTTTGCATCACAAGTCTCTTCTTTCCTGTTCCCCTATATATAAACTAGGCTTCACTTAATGTACAATTAATTGCAAAAAAATAGAAAATTCTGTGCTTGCCTTTAAACTCCATTTTTCAGAGAGTTGATTTCGATCTCAAAAACAATCAATGTATTGTCTTTCATTTAAACAGTTCCTTCGAAGGACACCTATATCTGTTAACAACCCTTAAAGGTTTTTGAGAACAAAACTTACATTCTGTGTGCAGTCATTCCAGACCAGTATCCTCCCACCATGACAGTAAACACAGCCATGAACCAAATCACTATGAGATTGTAGTCAAACGATGGATGTTCAGGATCGTACAATGCAGCCTGCACTTGACCACCATTCATCTAGCATGTCAGAACATATCAAATTAAAAACTCTAATTGGAATGTAGGATTTGGAGTAAACCACATTCTATTTAAAAGCTAATGTCACTTAAAAACATATCTCTATCCTTCCCTGTGAGAAGCCATAAAATAAAATTTACCATACAAAAAAACCCAGTAAGCTTTCAGTTCATCAGAAGGATCATGGTTTTTGTCCCGACGTACATGTAGGTACTTGATGCATGGGGGGTGTACTGTGCATGAGGGCAAGTGTGGACCTAAGAACAAAATAGGTCCACACACCACACAAGGTAGGGTTTGAAACACAAAGTGGTATTACACACGTCCACACAGTGTTTTTACAGACTATAATAACATTTTCCAAGTGTACAGAACAAAGGAACGTCCACAGAGTGACTGCCACAAAGAGCTGTTTGTATCCTCCTGATAACCTCTGTGTGTGGACTGGGGTGTGTGTGTGTATCATCATCATGGACTCTGTGCACGGATAACTATAAACAACCTGGCAAATGGATGGTGCAAGGCTGCCTTGATCAAGGCTCTGATAACAGTTGTACGTGGACTGCTATTTTTGTACACCAACCAGTAAAATTGTTCAACTTGATTAGAACTGTCTGAAAGCCAAGTTAGTAGAACTCACCCAGATATCTTTGTGGTCACTTGCAGCCAGCAGGGCAACAGGGATCTTAAGCTCTGTTGAGTCGTTCAAATCGGGAGTTGTCTGCAATCAAATCAAGAAACACCAAATGAATTAACACTGGAAGTAACTGAATGATAATGATGATTTTTGTTCAACATATTCTTTCAGCATAGTGCCAGTTTTCGACCCTCTTGCAGCAGTAGTGCCGATCGACCGGTAGGGGGCGCCAGCACGACTCCTCATCAGAGCACTGCTGGCGGCCCCTGCAGGCCGAGTGGGGAAACCGCTTGCCAGAGAGGGCGTCCTCTGGCCTAGGCCTTCTCCTTTTTGTTACTTGTTGGGTGTAAATTAAGTCTACAAAAATTTAACTTACAATTTTGGTAGCAGTAACAACCAGCAGGGATCTTGCTCCAGCGCCCTGGGCAAACAACCCCTTCTCCAGGAAGGTACAATTGCCCCTGAGTGCTTCTACAACTGCTCCACTCAACTTGCTGGCATCTTTGGGACTCGTGCATAACTTGGACTGACCAAGGTCCACCAAAGGATATAAATCCTGAAAAAAATCATCACAACAAATGAGAGAAAATGGTGTTAAGGCGTAGACGACAATATTAAAAAAAAAAAAACAGTGTGATCGAGGAATGACTTTTTTAAAGTCCTTTTGAAACCACATTCGACTTCAACTATCATCCAATAGTAGTGTAGCTCGAAGCCTTTAAAAACAGTCTGATATTTCAAAGACGCAATAGACAAAATTGCCTTATTGCCCCTTTGGCACATTTTGAAATGTCCAGTGCAGAATTTGAAAGCAATACACATTTAAACTTCCATTATAGAGGTGCCCTGTGTTATGGAGTGGCAATATATGCCATCACATGGACTTTCTGTTGGAGGATGTCATTGGCTACAATTAAACCACATTTTTTTAGTGAATGCTAGTAGTTACTGGAGTCCTGCCGTCTAAGAACACACTGTACACAACCATACAGACACTGACGTCCTACAACCAGGGCTAGGTGAGTTAAAGATTAATGATGAATTTGTGGTGCTCAAGTCAGAAATCCTGCCAAAACTGTACCTTTGGTTCCTTGGGCAAGTCTACTTGATTACCACCATAAGCTATGCAGTATTCCTTGGTTGACTTCACTCCATTCTCACCAGTGATTCTTGCTGATAAAATGCCAAGATCAGCAACAACCTGCATTTCATTTTGTGTGGTGAACAAAATCAGGGGAAAAGGTTGGAAAAGTTTCTGATACGAAGTAATATAGTATCTTATTTACCTCAATGAGATATCCCTTTTTCTAAAAATGAGTGGAAAAGTGGTGGAGCCATACGGAAAGTTATCCAGAAAGGTTTTTTCAAAATTTTGACATTCGGTCATATTTTTTGGAATTCATGACTTCATGTATTTCAAAATAAAAAAATGGAATTCCTACAGGCACAACGCCCCATTTTTACTGGGTCTACAATATATTATATTATTTATATCCTATTCCTTTACGTCTTGTATTTTCTCAATTGAAATGCAGCAAAACTTTGAAGACAAAATGCACCCTTTATAAAAAATAAGCAACATAACTAAAAAAGATCAGCAAACTCAAACTGGCAGAGTCCCGAGAGTGGCACTGAAAACATGGAAAATGAATCAGCCTACATACACTATACGTACGGCTCAATGGAAAAATAACTGATAAAGAAACGGAAATAAAATCAGGAATAACTCACCGGCAACACCGGAACAAAAATCAAAGACACGGAACATAACAATAAGAAGGCCATGTCAACAAAATCAATCTCAACTTGGATAATCAGGCTATTTACTAATCATCTGACATTTTCCGGGGTTTATTTTGTAGGTCAACTTTGGCTCGTGTTTCACTGTTTGTGTTGTGATTGTGATAGTGCAACGGAAGTGAATGCAACAACTGAAGCTAGCCGTATATTGGGCCGAAAATTGCCAAGTGGTTTCGATGATCGGCTAGCTTTAAGTCCAGAGGCTTTTGCTATCGGACACGTGTACCTCACGAAGCGCAACCTTTAGGCGCAATCTTTGAAAATGGCCCTCTTTTTATTTATGCGCGGTGTTCCATTTTTTTTTTATGGGAGTAGTTTCCCGCGAGGTAGTTCGTGTCTAAACCGTGCAATGTTTATTTGCGTGGGCAAACTTAGGTTCCAAAACATTGCGCGCCCGCAATTTTTTCAATTGGCTTGCGCGAATTTTAAATTGTTCATCTTCAAAGATAAATTCACTAAATAATTGTTACCACAAGAACTGTAAGTTACTGTGCAACAAGTAAACAACCAGTTCGTTTGAAAGATTGATGTAGTTACCGGAAAGGTTTGTCGTCAGAAACATATTGCTGGTTTGTCTCTCTTTTCTAATAAATACAAATAAGTAATTACATTTTTAAAACGAATAGAATAAGTAATCAAAATGACAATTGTACAGTAGAAGTAGAACGTAGAAAGAAGTTGTACAGTTGTAGGTTACAGAATACAGGTATATATCATGGAGTAAAGCAAAAGTAGTAGAAATAAGTAAGGAATAACTTTTAATTAAGATATATAATAAACTAATTGGGTCATTGTAATGTACCTAGAACTATTTCAGTTTCGTCCGGCTATCATTTCACGTACCGATAGCCGGACGAAACCGAAATAGTTCTAGGTAGGAGCAATTATAATGGAAAACTAAGGAAGAGATAAAGCAGATCTCCAGCACAGAACTTGCAGTTAAAAAAAACAAAACTTTGTTTTCAGCCCAGTGCATGACAGTTCCAGCATGTCCAGGGGCCTAATTTCATTGGGTTTTGTTCCCCATCGAATTCTGCGCTTAATATACATAGTCCTGTTTCACCTTTATTAATATTACTATTAGCCTCTGCGCTAGCTTTGTAGGTAAGCGTAGAATGCCGTACATGTAGGCTATGGTTGTAGTAACGTGGAGTACACAGAATTCGGAGTTCGCAAACCAAACTATTATTTGCTTACACACAGTGACCAGAGTCATAAAATTGTGCTCTTGTCAGCTAGTTGGAATGATGGCTCTCTCCGTCTCTTTTAACACCTGTAATCATATATATCATGGTGTACCACCTCACTCACCTTGTTGGCTTTGCTGTTATGAATACATGGCTCTCTTTAACAATAAAACAACATCTGTCTATTTTGTTTATAAATGGTAATACTGGTGTTAATAAAAGAGAGCCATACAGCCCAACAAGGAGGGCTAGGTCATATAGACTAATTTTTCTTCTCTAAGTATTTGATAAAAGATCGCTAGTCAGGTTCTTCCTCAAGATTTGTCGTCCGTGTTATGAAATGTGATTATAAATTTTCAGGGTTTTTTCTGTTCTAAATATTTGATAGAACATCGCCAGGACAATGGACACCAGTTGCAGTACCCTGATTTGTGTCCTCGGTTTGCTGTTGAGCTGCCTGTTGACTGTACGCCAAGTGTCTGCTGTTAAACGAGATGCAGAACTCTATTGTGGAGGTAAAAAAAGATCTGTTTCTTATGATATGTCCAGGCCTTAAAGGCAGTGGACACTATTGGTACTTGTCAAAGACAAGTCTTCTCACTTGGTGTATCTCAACACATACAATGTACATAAAATAACAAACCTGTGAAAATTTGAGCTCAATTGGTAATCAAAGTTGCGAAATAATAAAGAAAGAAAAAACACCCTTGTCACACGAAGTTGTGTGCTTTCAGATGCTTGATTTCTAGAGCTCAAGTTCTAAATCTGAGGTCTCTTTTTAGATTTTTATTCTGATCTTGTCAATTTTCCTCTTATATTGTAAGAGGCACATGTACAGAGGAAAATGTAAATTTGTATCGTACTTTTTACAAAGGGCACCACAGCAAAAGCACAGTGCACCACACCGTTTGCTGTCGGTGCCGTTGGTTTTTAATTCAATACAAGTTTGTCCATTTTGTATGATCAGTTGTTTGCTTGACAACTTCTACATATACCTCATTTGTGCTCAATGCAGTGTGCTAGCTAAAAAGGGGAGTCTCCTTAATAGAAACTTTTGTTTCTTGGAATAAGCAACCCTTCAGTGCTCTGGCTGGCTCTGCTCATTCCTTTTGTTGATTTTATCTTTGTTGGTTTTACATGTGGTGTGTATTTAAATACTTGTAAACCACAAGGGAAACTGACAGGGTAAATTTACCCAGTCAGTTTCCCTTGTGGTTTATATTGATATCTGAAACAAAAAGTCGCATCATCTTAAGGTGATCCCCTAGCTGCCACTTCACAGGTTGTATCGTAATTTGGGTGTGATCCCTGGCTACACGGCAGTTAACGGTTGTATGGCTTCTGACTGGCACCCCCGAACAAAGATATTGACAAAATAGGGACACCGCCAATATAGGGCTAGATAGCTCAGTTGGTAGAGTGCCGGCACGCTAAACTGGAGGTGGTTGGTTCGAATCCCACTCTAGTCAATTCTTTGTTCGACCCCAAAAATTATTTAAATACTTAACTGAGAAATGAAAATGATGTAAATTTACATTATAATTAGGGGAAACTGGTAGGCCTACATTAGGCCTAAAGTACATGTAACAGTTGATGATTCGTTTTGGCAACGTTTATGAACAATTATACACTTGTACACATGGCTCGAGAATTAGGCCTTTAAGTCTGCTACAAAGTTGTTTTCATTGATGTTGTGTCCATCACGTTGTGCAATACACCGATCCATTAAGCCAGGCCCAAATATCATTGACCAATCACAACGGCGAAATCTGATCAACATTTGAACCGTTTGGTGATCTTTGCACTAATGGTGGTCGGGTTTCGCGGCTGTGATTGGTCAACTGGTAAGGAGGCGGGGCGTAATGGATCGGTCTATTGCTGAAAGGCAACAGTTTTGCATTTCTTCAGATTAGTTGATACATGTAAGTGTAGGTTAATTATGCCTTTTTGAGCATTGCTCTTTTTAAATAAGCTTAATATTATCTTGCTAAAGGACCAAGTGACAAGTGACACTCGAACCCACACTGCTGATCAGCAACACCATTGCTTGAGTCCGGGGTTCGTGTAACTGCTCAGCCATGACATGCCCCAACTGTAACATAGTGTATCTAATGCTCTCTACCTTCACAGCATGCCAGGCACTTGTGGATGAACTAGAGTTTGCCATTGGAGAAGTAGATCCTAAGAAGACAATAGAAATGGGTTTTAGGATAGACCCCAAGGGACGACAGAAAGTCAAAAAGGTCAGTGTGTACATTGGTGTCTACAAACCAAGTATCAGCAAAGTATTTTTAAAGTCAAATGAGTGAATGCAGTGTGTGGCTTTTTATGCGATTGTTTAGTTTGTTTTCTTACTTTCTTAAGATGGTGTCGAGGTTTCACCGGGCTGCGCCTACAAAACCTATATCCAGGCTACCGTTGCACTATTTTTCAAACAATTTTGTTTTATTTGTTGTCAATATTTTCTCTCCTTAACTGTTTATTATGTCTCAGTTTTGTTAAAATGTGTATTTTTTTCTTCTTTTCAAACTGTATTCTCTGTATACTTTCCTGTAATTCGTCCCTTGGTCGCCATGGGAAATTTGTTTTTAAAGAATAAACCAATAATGAATGAATGAATTAATTACCATTTCGTTCCTGCTGTACATTGTAGATTCCATTTGCAGGATCAGAGGCTCATTTACTTGACGAAATGGAGAGTGTCTGCGGCAAGCTGAAAGACTACGCCGAGAGAGTAGATCCAGAGACCAAAATTAGAACATTTGTTCGCTTCAACGCAAGGAACGACAAAGACACTCTAGAGTTGACCCACGTTAACATTAATGCAAGCATCAGTAAAGCGTTAGAAGTCGCTGTAAGTATTTGATCAAAAGTTATTTATTTGTTAGAGTTTGTCATCCTTTTGATAATAGTTTTGCATGAGAATGGTGTGTCGTGGCCGGTTGGTATAGGGTGGTGGACACAAGTTTTGTAGTTTACAGAACGTGGGTTCGAATCCTGTGGGCGTTGTCAGTAAGCTTGGGCGATATCACAATATTATCGAATATCGCGATATTAATTTGGAAACGGTTTTGATACCGGATGGATTTGGTTTTAATCGAAATATCGATATATCGCGATATCGATTAAATATCGCGATGTATTTGCTAGCTGAGACATCTTGCACCCCATAGGTTTGGAGTAAAACCAGAAGAATAGGTCATTAGAACACCTCTCTTATGCTATGACCGTCTCTTCTACAACTTTCACTTGGAGTTTGAAGACTGATGATATGTCAAATTTAATTAATCGCGATTATATCGAATATCGCGATATATTGTCGGCGATATATCGTGAATAAAATAAATCGATATCACCCAAGCTTACTTGTCAGTTGTATCCTTGAGCAAGGATTGTACCATAATTTGCTTCCCTCTACCTAGGAGTACAAATGGGTATCAGTGTGAGCTGGGGAGTAACCTGCGATGAACTGGCATCCTATTATGCCAATGAAACCTGATAAAAACACAGGCCTGACATGCCTGATGAGTCGGAGGCCTGTATGCTTCGTTGCACCGAGGCATTCCTTGATAAAGGGCACCCTGTGAGGAAATTCCTATCGGAGCATTTCAAGGGCACCAAGGCAATGACCAGGGGCCATGTAGGCATTCACCTTCAGTGCCTCTGTGAAGTATCAGGCAGGGAGCTGTATTGGCTCAGGAGTCAGGACAGACTTTGCTTCTTTACCAACGTCACAAGCCTGATACTTCACAGAGGCAACGGTGGCAATATGAGGATTCAGCAAAGCAAAAAAAATTGCTCAGCATTTTTTTCTGTTTAGCAACTGTATGAAATTGGGCCCCAATTAACAATATTTAAAAGTTTATCTTGCATTTTATCGGCTATCTGATTTGATCTAACATCACAAAGCACACAATCATTCAACACAATTGTGGCCTTTGTGTTAGCTAAATTATGATTTCATTTATCACTGTATGTCTGGTCGAAATTGTAAAACTTCAGTGAAACATGTTTGAATTGTAACATTTCTTATGCTTGTTTTCCTACATCTCAGTGTCAAAACATTATTGAGGAACATGAAGAGGAGATCATTCAATCTATCACATCAACAAAGCTTGTTAACAAGGAAAACATATGCAGGGAAATCACTAGTAAGTCTCAACATGTTCACTGTCTTGATGTTAATAGATGATAAATTGGTTTAAATGGTTGGTGAGACATTGCTCGAGAATTGTAAAGGTCGTGGGTTCGAATCCCACCCGATTAATATGCCTGTAATTTTTTCACAGAACTGAGGAAAGTACTGAGTAAACAGTGCTAACACACATCAGTGTATATGGGTAAAAACCAAAATGAATATGTCTTGATGGGTTTTTTTTACGATAGAGTTTATTTTATCAATATACAGCAGCCAGTGTACAAAATGTGTACGACTGAGCCTTCCTCATGATAACACCATTTATCTATCTTTGTACAGCTTGTATCCAACTGTTTATGCATAAGATGTACGTGATAACACCATTAATCTATATTTTTCACAGTTTGTATCCAACTGTAATTGCAAAATATGTCTGCCTCTTCTCCTTTTCCCGTTCTTGGTTGCTATGCCAGTAACACTTACTATTACACATTATTGAAAGAGGTGTATCTGATAAAATTAATGTTCGCAGTACTTGCTGCTATAATTAGAGGCTTAATGATGATTAGTAGTTAGGACATCTGCTCTAGAATGCAGGAGTTGTTGGTTCGCATCCCACCTGCAGAGTTTGTGGATGCATTTTGCAATAAACCTCAAACAACAACTAACCACTTGTCACTCATCCGTGTATGAGTAAAACTAAATTAACATTCTTAATTTTTTTCCATTGAAATTATTCCACTTTAAAGCCATTGGACACTTTCGGTACAGAAAAAAAAAAAGTTCACAAAATTACAAATAACTTACAGTGTTTACAGAAGGTAATGGTGAAAGACTTCTCTTGAAATATTATTCCATGAAATGCTTTACTTTTTGAGAAAACATTAAAACAATCTAAATTCTCGATGTTGAGAATTACGGATTTATTTTAAACACATGTCATGACACAGCGAAACGCGCGGAAACAAGAGTGGGTTTTTCTGTTATTTTCTCCCGACTCCGATGACCGATTGAGCCTAAATTTTCACAGGTTTGTTATTTTATATATAAGTTGTGATACACGAAGTGTGGGACTTGGACAATACTGTTTATCGAAAGTGTCCAATGGCTTTAATGCTAGTATCCCATTGGTATTATTAATATGTACATGAATGTTTAAAACTCTCTATGTCATTATGGGATTACCACAATCTTACAATATGCACCATATAGCTAAGCTTTGTTCTACGTGAATTTTGGCGCTAAATAAATACTGTATTATTTGGGGTTTTTTTCCGGGTTTTTTTTTTGTGTGTATTTTTAATGTAAAGTTGTTGTTAGGACAGTTTTAAATAATCCAGTTTATATTAATATCAATCTCAGTTGTAACACCCATTAAAGTAGAATTAGCCTTATTTAAATTGTTGGAAATACAGATTTTAATCAACCAGTTTATCTATCTATAATCTTAGCTTAACACCCCATCACATTCAGTAAAAGTAGCCTAACTTCTTTTTTGAACTCTTTTTTTTTTCACAGGTGAATGTTCTGAATCAGAAGAGACAGAAAGTGCTGAAAAGACTGAGCTTTGACGAGTATATAAGTTCATCACGTGTGCCTGAGGTTTTGGTGTTTTGTTTCCTCTCTTCGTTGATTTGAAAAACTGTTTGTTTTTCTCTTATCCACTTGTTAACAAAGAATTCTATCTGACAATTCTATCTGCCTTTAAATTTACATTCCTTCTTTTTGCTGTTTAAAACAGTTTATTTAATGCTAAGTTTATCGGTTTTTCTACAATGGTAGTTTTTCTCATCCAGTATTGAAACTGTTTACTTTTTGTTGTCAGACAGTTTTACACATGTTATTACTTATACCATGGTACCATGATTTTAGTGAAAAGAATTTCATGGTGTTAACAAATTTCATGCACTGTTAAAAAAATTGTCTTGAAAGTATTGCAAAATTACAAAAATATATCTATAATCTTACAGCATACTGTAGCTAATGGCTCATGCCAAAGCAAAACACTTCCTGCCAAAAGTTAAAATTGTGTTTATTTGCTCATCAAATAGATGAGAAGAAGAGGTTTCAAATTACACATTCTTTTTTTACGACATAAAATATTTCTTTTTCAACGGTCATCAGTGTTGTAGCCATGGTGGGCGGTGCTGGGCGGGCCTGCCTCGGACTCAAAATTGTTGCCGAGCACTTGGAGCAAAAATACATTGTGCCGCCCAGCACAGATTTCAAAACTGTCGCCTGTGAATTGATCTGAGACACAGCTATAGAAATGATAAGAAGTATCAAATGTATGTCACAGACTCGCCCCCATAACACAAACAGTTTGGAAACCATGCCCACTTCAGCAGTAATTAATGGTCCCATATTTAAACACAAATAATTTTGTTAGTCCGCTCGCCCTTGACGGTCATTAGGCAGTGGACACTATTGGTATCTTGATAACGAGTAATGGGGAGAGGTTGATAGTTTAAAACATTGTGAGAAACAGCTCCCTCTGAAGTGACATAGTTTTCGAGAAAGAAGTAATTTTCCACGAATTTGATTTTCCACGAATTCGATTTCGAGACATCAAGTTCAGAATTTGAGGTCTCGAAATCAAGCATCTAAAAGTACACAACTTCGTGTGACAAGGGAGCTTTTTTCTTTCATAGTTATCTCGCAACTCCGACAACCAATCGAGCTCAAGTTTTCACAGGCATGTTATTTTATGCATATGTTGATATACACCAAGTGAGAAGACTGGGCCCAATTTCATAGAGCTGCTTAAGCACAAAATTTTGCTTAAGCAACAAATTCATTGCTTAGTAAAATCAGATTACCGGCCAAGACCCCACTCAATTGTTATGCTAAGTAAACAACAGCTAAATACTAGTCATAAGCAATGTATATGGCATGGCATTTTGGCCAGTAACATGTGTAAAATAAGCAAGCTATTTTCTTGCTTAAGCAAATTTTTTGCTTAAGCAGCCCTATGAAATTGGCCCCTGGTCTTTGACAATTACCAATAGTGTCCACTGACTTTAGTCATGCTACAACCCTGATGGTCATCTTCACCTTTAAAGGGGGACTGTCATACATCGTGGTCAGAGCAGGCCATAGTCAATTTCACATAGAGCTAAAATAAATTGATCTTAATTGCTAAGCACAAGTGTGATGATCCAGTACAAGTTGCTTTGAAAGATATTGATGAGTCACGTGTTATGTACCGAGTTTTCAAGTTATTCAGTGACATGCAATTTTATTTGTGCGAAATTTGTCTGTTTAATACATGAATTTTAATCCCGCTCGGCCAAAGAATTGTTCAGGGAAAAGAATCATGAAGCAAACAAGGTACAATATATATACTGTATATAAGTATATGTCCACAGCTATTTTGTTTGTATAACTATTATATCTGTACTGTTAAGAGTTTTTGACTACCAATAAACAAAAAATGCATTTTCTAAAGTTTTATAATTATGTACATTTTGAGCCAAGTTACAATGTTGAACGCCCTGAACATCTCGTGACTTTGTGCGTATTATTATTTAACTGGAGGTGTGTGGCAAATTTAAAGGGTATGTTTTTGCTGTCAACGTTGTTAAAGTGCTCTTTGTTAAGACATTCCGGTTTTGGAAAAGTGTATAGGCATGGAGTTGAACTGTTATGCCAACACAAGGTGTACAAAATATTACGAATTTATAATTATTTAATTCGGTGTAATGGTTGAGGGCTTGCACAGTAATTAAATAAAAGCAGGAGAGACTACTAACATGTTTGTGTTTATTTATCCAACTCTATGATGATTTACAAAATCCTGGCTTGACATAATTTGAGTGTTTGGCTTGTGTTGGCGGCTGTGGCTGTGGATACGACTGTTGCTAATTGTGTTACTAAGGAGCCAGTAGCCGTAGCCGGACACGAGTCCAATTAATTTGGCCGTGTTGTCGGATCTATGAAAATCCAATCCGCGTGAGGGCGCGCTGGTAGTTCATGTTACTGTCACAGGGATTTTTGATCGCGCGCGATACATTCAAATCTCTCATTGCCAAAAAAATTCCGCAAAAAAATTTTGCTGCCTCAAGTTGGTGGCCACGTTTAGGTGAACATAACGAATTCGGTCGGTTATACTGTATGTATAGGGTTGTTTTACATGGACTGTGTGCATGCCATTACGTGCTTACTTTGCTTTGATTGTCAAGTAGGCAGTAAAGGCCTACTGCAATTGGGGGGTCTTAAATCCCACATGTTATTTCTTAAATTTCTTTTATTTCTTATAAAAAAACATCATTTTGCTTGCTCTTTCTTACATTGAGTGTGGGATATAAAACTATTACACAAACCTTAAAGGCAGTGGACACTTTTTGCAAAGACTAGCCTTCACAGTTGGTGTATCTCAACATAATATGCATAAAATAACTAACCTGTAAAAAAATTGAGCTCAATCGGTCATCGAATTGCGAGATAATAATGAAAGAAAAACACAGTTGTCAGACGAAGTCGTGTGCCTTTAGATGGTTGATTTCGAGACTTCAAGTTCTAAATCTGAGGTTTCGAAATCAAATTCGTGGAAAATTACTTCTTTCTCGAAAACTATGGCACTCATCAGAGGCAGCCGTTTCTCCAATGTTTTATACCACCAACCTCTCCCCATTACTCGTCACCAAGAAAGGTTTTATGCTAATAACTATGTTGAGTAATTACCAATAGTGTCCACTGCCTTTAATGGTCAGGAACCATGACAAAAATTTAAAACGTTTCTTATTAAACACATAAGAATTGGTCACGTGATATATTGTCGGCATCCCGACAATATATCACTTCGGGAGCACTTTTGAGCACTTTATTTCACTGCTACTAATAATTGGCGGACTTTTTCGAGCAATGGCTCAACTGAAGCTTGTAACTTTCTTGACCCCCAACCAAAATTTTGGGCTCAAATCGGCCAAAAATGTGACATAGAATCTTTACACAGTGATTAATTTCTTTTGGTGTGATAATTCCCGTCCAAGTCGATCTTTAAGTATTTTCTGAACCGTGATCATCCTTGCTTTGGCCATTTTAGATAGTGCAGGCAGAGCGTGCCTTTTTACTCGATCGGTCGATCCCTTCCCGAGGGTCCGGTCGGCCGAGCTGACCCTAACGGTGTATCGACAAGATTGACCCCTAAGCGTGGACATCCAAAGTTTAGGGGGCTAACTACATCTTACATTTCCGTTATATAATTGAAATGGGATTGAATGGCACAGAGGCAATGAGTATTGGGAAACGTCCGCCCCCCCCCCCCCCCCAATCATTACCAGTACCTGATTGCCATTGAATTGTAACTAACACCCGTAGTTGACCGGACAAGGGTAATTAAAGAACATCAATTTGTTGTATCTTCGATAAGGAAGGGAGGGCATTTCGTTTTGTTTTGACCCCTGTAGTTTGAAAACCACTCTTGAGCTCCGGGGTTGCGCGTAATTTCCCCTGGATTATATTCCATCTTGTTGTCTTAATGGCGGAGGCAGGAGGATAACATACGGCTAAAGATACGCCATGGAGATCCAGTGATACTTATAAACTAAACACAAATCTGTGTTTCTACATCTGTGCGTGGAGGCAGACCTTAGGGAATGAAAAGCAGTGCGGGACTGATGAGGATAATCGGTCTGTGGGGTGGGTTATAGAACGCCCTCAGCGGGGTTGGGGGCTGGTGAGGCTATCGGATGAGGTTTTGATGAGTAAGATGACTATCTGGTTTCTGTTTTAAGCCACCGCGTCCCCTCCGGAGTGATTGCGTTTACCAGGCCTTTTGGATACAGGAGGGGCAGCATGCGAATAGTTTTATACCCACGATACAACAAGACGAAATGTCCGACCACTGAGCCCCACTTCGCGTGGAATTTAAAAAGAAACAGAAAATTTTGAAAACAGAGGGAAGTGTAACTGAGAAAAAGCTCTGGCAACACTAAAACTGCTCGTCCAGTTATAGACGTTTGTTTCTACACATCTCATTGTCGCACAATCCATATGCTTCCCATTAACATGCAAATCTCTACGTAAACAAAACTTTTACTTTATCGTCAAATTCAAGATGAAGAACTTGTAATGACGTAAACAACTCTTTCTGTGATGTTGTACATGTGATGTAAATTGAATTTGAAAATAATCTTGATGCGCACTTTTTAATTTAATATACTTGTGTATCCCTAGGATGATACATAACAAAAAATCCTAAATAAATAAGCTATAAGTTTGATCAAGTTATTGTGAGTTGTCTATACCCCGATACAGATATTCGCCTGTGTGTTTAAACTAAGGGAAGTGTTTTTGATTTTTTTTTTTTTTTTTTTTTTTTTTTTTTTGGGGGGGGGGGACCAACATTACCCCCACCATCCCCGTTCTCTGACCTCGCACCTCATGGTTAGCCTACCTCTCGTTCTTCCAATCGAAACCATATAGACCTTTCTATTGCAACGTTGCAGTCCAAGTTTTGCTAAGCAAGGTTGGAAAATTATGGGAAACCAAAGATGCAAAGCAGAAACAGAAAGCAACAAGTTATAATAATTATGCTAATATTATTATTCAAAAACAGTGTTTAATTAGTTGGAAAAAAAGGCAATCAATGAGAGGTGTTTTTTGTTGATTGAAAGTTTGCAAAAATGTTGAATTTTGACACATCATTTTAACACGATTGAATGTTTTGCTAACTTTCGGTCGTCCTAACCAACCAGCGCAGTGTGTTTCTCAACAACAATAAGTCGCTAATGTTGCGTTCATTGAATCAAGCACGAGAGGGCGTGCTTTTCCCCCATATTTCCTTCTTTTCATTTGTTTGCCAATTGTCACCGTCTTCTCCCTTCGTTTTTATTACCATGAAACATGCTGCACATTTGTGGGGGTCATCTTTAATTTTTAACAGACAATATTTCCACGAATTTGCGAATGTGTTGAAACCATTAAAATCGCTCCTTTCCACATGCAATCCCAGAAGGGATAGTCCGAACTGAAATAATAGCAAAATCCAAAATGGCTGCCGTTCTGTCTCAGGGTGAATTTAAAAGTATCACATAAAATTTGGTCTGTTGTTACTAGAAAACATAAAAAAACAATCGAATTGGAAATAATAATGTGCATGGAACACATTAAAATGATTGCAAACTGTACAATAACAGATCTGCAACAGTGCAGACCCACCGAACCCGCATTTTATGTAATAAGTTTCCAATATCTTTTATGTACTGAATAATGACCTCGTCTGTACTCGCCGATTCTTTCAGAAGAAGAAGAATAAAAGTCAGGAAGAAAACAATGCGGGTAGCCCGCTACGCTAAAGTCTCTGTAATGCACTCTTCACATTGTTACCTTAATGTTGTTGTCATGCAATCTTCACTGACTTCCAATCAAAATTTTAGATTTAGAAATTGATTATCTTAAAGGACACTACGGAATTGTTTTTTGGTAACAAAACACTTTTGCTGGTAGTGTAATGTAATCCACAAGAATACGTAAACTGGCAAACCAGTAGGAGTTTGGGATCGATCGGCCATCTGGGTCACGAGAAAATGGTGACAACAGATTAAACATTTTGCATGAAAATGATTAAAAGAAAACTCCAAACAGGAAATATCACTTTTACTTATTTCTCATCAAATATGATATTTCAGTTTTATATAAATCTGTGATTTAGACGAGTTTTCTTACTAATTCTGTAATGTTCCTTTAAGAAATTCATGATCTTAAAAGCACTGGACACTATTGGTAATTACTAAAAAATAACTGTTAGCAAACAGAACAAAAAAAATTACTTCTGGTAGCGAGCAATGGAGAGCTGTTGATAGTATAACACAGTAATAAACTGTTCCCTCTGAAGTTGCGCAGTTTTTGAGAAATAAGTAATTTATCAATCAACATTTTAAATACTTCATCAGGGCTATTTTGATGTGGTGAACCATTCATTTGTGCGTTTCTTTCAACCGGGAATGGGCGCTGCTTGAGGGCAAACATTTAATGAATCTACACTGTGCCAACATATATATCATTTCAATTTAATGATTATTGATAAGAACACAATACTGACCAATCAGGTATCGTAAGTCATACGTCATAAGTTTATTCATTGCCTATTTACATACATTTACACATTCTCATAACAGCAATTTAACTGAAACATTATTATATTCATCTTCGGTGCGTAGCTATTGCATTTGTAGATTTGTACATCAAAATGCAGTTATTTTGGTTCCTTTAAATTTTAATTAAAAAGATGAGTACTAATTAATGTCTGTGATTTATATTAATATGCCTTACAGGTCTATCGCCTAACGCGGTATAAATAAATCACAATACTGAATAACTTGATAATGTTGGTCTTAATATTTAGAAGTGAAGTTCTTCAGTAAAAAATTAAAGTACTCGACAATTTATTTAAACATCCTATGAAATTATTTTGAAATTGTTTTGCCACGCTATGAAGTTATTTTGGATGGATGTTGAAAGATATGTATTTATCTTTTTAAGTCGAGATCTGTGATAAAAATTCTGACAATGTTCTCCTGGGGGAGATGTCTAAATTTACTCAAAGCGTTCACAAATTAATACCTGTTTAGGATAATGTAGAGTGTAAAGTTAGTTTAATGCTGTAGTTTGCATAACTATTGCCCAGTGTACATCTTTCACTACCTAGAATCGAACAAGATTTGTTGTCAATTAGAACGTCGTAAACCATATCTTAGTGCAAAGTGCCTAAAGGCACTGGGGTCGATTTCACAAAGAGTTAGGACTAGTCCTAACTTAGGACTAGTCCTATAGGAGATATACAAATTGCATGGATAGTCCTAAGTTAGGACGAGTAGCTGGTCCTAACTCGAGATAAGACTAGTCCTAACTCTTTGTGAAATCCACCCCTGGGGTCGATTTCACAAAGAGTTAGGACTAGTCCTAACTTAGGACTAGTCCTAGGAGATATACAAATTGCATGGATAGTCCTAAGTTAGGACGAGTAACTGGTCCTATCTCGAGATAAGACTAGTCCTAACTCTTTGTGAAATCCACCCCAGGACACTTTTGGTAATTGTGAAACTTCTCACTTGGTGTATCTCAACATGTATTATACAATATCAAAACTGTAGTTTGTCGTCGAATTTGCTAAAGAATAATGTAGAAAAAAACTCCCTTGTTACACAAGTTGTGTGCTTTCAGATGCCTTTTTGAATTCGAGCTAAGGTCTCGAATTCAATACAAATATTTTAGTGAGACATTTCTTCTTTCTCAAAAACTACCTTTATTCAGAGGGAGCCGTTTCTCACAACGTGTTATACTATCAACACTTCGTGAGTCCTCGTTACCAAGTAAGTTTTTATGATTTAACAATTATTTTGAGTAATTACCAACAGTGTCCAGTAACTTTAAGTATACCCTTGGCAGCAGTTTGTTCAACAAACCTGTGTTTCTCCATCTTGATTCAAGAAAACTATGCCCCATTTTGATTCAAACTAAACGTGCCTATACGTCACAGCCCGAGTTGTTGCCAATACAGGTTAGACAACTATGGAAGCCATAAATGCAAATCAAAAACAGATAGCTTCTGTTTGTCTACAATGTCTTACAAATAATCAAACATAGGGTTAAATTTGTTGGGGAAAAAAAGCAATTATGGGAGGAAGGTTTATTTAACTGTAAATCTGCAGAAAATTTGGTTAAAACAACTGTTAACACGATTGGTGGTTTTTACTAACATTCGGCCGTCCATGTCAACCACCTCGGTTTGTCTATCAGCAATGGAAAGGTATAGTTCGCAAGTTGCACCATCTTCGTCATCATCATTGCCTTACCTTTTATTGATTTAAAGGCAGTGGACACTATTGGTAATTACTCAAAATAAGCAGTAGCATAAAACACCACTTGGTAACGAGTAATGGGGAGAGGTTGATAGTATAAAACATTGTGAGAAACGGCTCCCTCTGAAGTGACGTAGTTTTCGAGAAAGAAGTAATTTTCCACGAACTTGATTTCGAGACCTCAGGTTTAGAACTTGAGGTCTCGAAATCAAGCATCTGAAAGCACACAACTTCGTGTGACAAGGGTGTTTTGTTTTCTTTCACAGTTATCTCGCAACTCCGACGACCAATCAAGCTCAAATTTTCACAGGTATGTTATTTTATGCATATTATGTTGAGATACACCAAGTGAGAAGACTGGTCTTTGACAATTACCAATAGTGTCCAGTGTCTTTAAAGAAAGTAAGCACCTCGGTTATTGCAGCGTTACCAACGTTATGATTGTTTCTTATCTTGATTCAAAGACATACACATACGGAAGTATTGGACACTTTTTAAAAGTAATTCGGATTTAAAGGAGATGTCGTTCCCCTTTAATTTACAGTTTAAAAAATGTAGCTCCTAAAAAAAGGCAAAGGCGAAACACAGCAAAACTGCAAAATTCAGAAAATGTTCGACGAAACCACAATTATTGTCTTTGCAAAGGTTAGGCCCTACAGCACCGTATACAATTCCAAAATCAGTTGTTTTGGAACATCATGACAAAAGGTTTAATAATTGTAAATAATTGAAATACAAAAAACAAAAAAACATTGCACAGCGTATAAAAAGCATAAAGAAACGGGTCCTAGATAACCAATCCCGCTGGCTTACCTTTAATCGTTGGATAAAAGTTTCTAAAACAAAACTACACATACTGAACTGGCTCTTCCTTAAAATAAATATTGCAGATTTATTGAAAGGTTGCCGTCTATGTCCCTTTTCGAATCCACGGCTTCGACTTTGAGTTCGGCTTCAGGCTCTGTTCTCTTGTATAAAGCCCTGAACACGTACGCATAGCACGCGCAATATTGTCAAAACAACCGCGGGGCCAAGCTAGCCTGAGCCAAATCTGGAGCTAAAGCCGTGATTTCGAAAAGAGCCTATGTCTCTATTAGTGACTAGGTTTGTTTCATGTTTTCTTCATATATATTTTTAGTGGTAATAATAATATCATAGTCCAATTATCTACAAGTCTAGCTTAGTCCCGAGCGATGTAAGGTGCCAGGTGTTAGCAGCGGCCGTTGAGATGCCATTGCTGATGATGCCCCAACCGATGTCACCTCCTTGGTGAAACTTGACGGAGGAAGACCGCCCGGGAGACCCGGTGGTGGGTAAGGGGCGTACGCTGCTGCCGTTGCTGCCGTGTAAGGTCCGAGGGGAGAGTACCAGGGGGTCAGGAAAGGTGCCGTCCACAAGCCTTGGCGCTGGGCTATCTTCAGGCGGGCCATCATCTGCTTCTTCCATTTGGTTCTAAATAACAGTGAAAACATGGAACTATGTTAGCTTGTTACCTTCTCAAAGAATTTCAATCTAAAAGGCAAAGTTTAAATCTTAACAATTTTTTTTCCAAAACTGCTCGTACTCAATGACCCAAGTTATACGCTTGGCCATCCCTGTATTCGGCACTCTACTGTAAAGTACTCGTCCGATTCAAAAGCTGCAGAATTCTGCGTTCACACGGAAATAACTTCAAGGTTACTCAAAGAAAACAAAAAATTCCACCTGATGATCCATTACTACTCGAACAACTCATCACAGAGTGTTCCTGTCTCGTAGTCTGCCATACCAGCAGAGCAGGTATATAGATCTTTCCAGTCAACCGTAATTAACTCCAATGGGTTACTACTTAAGAGACGATATTGTCACCCATAATAATGATGATTCTCGCCACGGGCAGGACCACCACCACCTAAGATCAATATTTTCTCCCAAGCGACAGTGCAAATAATTTGCTACAGCACAAACCACATAATCATGCAAGATAAAAGCCTACATGTTCGGTGTTCTCTTCCTTGCAATGTATCTGTGTAGTTATAAGCTAAACTGGAATCGGCCAGGCGACACCCTGAGCGTTATGCTAAACCTAAATCAGGTAGAGTGTCCAGTTTCTCGGCTGAGTGTGTTATGATTGTTGGAGTGTAATGTAATGGCGTTTGGTCGCTTTGGTCTACTGTCGTGTGGATTGTGACAAAAGGGGACAAATTGTTCCCGATTGTCAATGTCAGTTTAGGTAATTTAATATTTCAGGCGACACCCTGCATGAGCGTTATGCTAAACCCAAATCAGGTAGATTGTCTAGTTGCTCTCCTGAGTGTGTTATGATCTAGCGTATGTTCGCTTTGGTCTACTGTCGTGTGGATTGTGACAAAAGGAGACAAATTCTTCCCGATTGTCAATGTCAGTTTCAGTTATTTGAACATATCTGATCTTTTGAAATGAGATTTTTTTAAAAGGGTCTAAATTCCTGATTTATGTCAAAAGGCGTGCTTTCAAGAGCGGAGTGTCTGTATAAGCGCATCACTTAATATATAAGAAATAAAACACACGTGGAACTTTAAGCTCAATTGGTCATCCGAGACACGATAAAACAGTGACAGAACCTTGTTTTCACTGTTTTTAAATTTCACGATTTGAATCTTGCTTGTCAAGACAATTTTAAGGTAAGTTTCACTATGGCCGTCTTAACCATGGGTTATGCACGTTTACACTTTCAATGTTTTCAACATTCAGCCTTGAGTTTGATGGTATCATCTGTGCCTGCTTTAAAACAAGATGGTCAGAGAAAAAAAGGTATCGAGAAAACCATCACGACTGAAACAAATTCAACAGAAATAATATCAGATGCATCTGACCGAAAAGGCGTTGAAACAACGATTTGCGCTTTATAACTCATAAAATGGCTCACTGGGTGCACGAAGCTTTGCAATTATTTTTAACCAATACTATTGAGAGGGAAATCCCAATGTTATTCCACCCGTCTGCATTTTGGTTTGAATTGTATAATTTGTCACAAAATATGTGCCAAGCCGGCAGCTGTTATGATTGCTCAAACATGGGTTTATTAAGCCATAAACAAGAGATATCTAATTTAGTTACAATTCACAAAAGGGTGTCAATGGCCTTGTCACTGCCGGGTTTCAAGACAGTTTCTCGCCCAGGACAATGTAGCCCGTGATATAGCAAGTAACTATCTATAATAACATGGTGTTAATATCACCCTTGGTGAATCAAGACGCATCTAAGTATCGTATGATCTTCCCGGGTGTCGAGTTGTCTTTTTGGTACTCTCTCTCTCTCTCTCTCTCTCTCTCTCTCCCTCTCTCTCCCTCTCTCTCCCTCTCTCTCTCATTCTCCAAGGGATAAAGTATCTCTGTGTTCAATACGTGACTATATGTCGCAAATACAATCCTTGTTTCTTGCTCACCCTCCCCGACCATCCCCGCAGGCGTATTTTTGTTACACCGCAGAAGGTTTTGTGTAGACTGTCAATTCCTGGCTTGAGTAGGCGACTACGTTGCAATGCTTTTTTAAATAACCCTCCAATTAGTGGGGGTGCATAACGGCGTTATAATAATTATATGGAACTCGGGCTTGCTTTCCCCTTTTGAAATAATCCTCCAAGAGAGAGCATGTACATGAAGGCGTTTATTAGAAACGTAGTCTCGTCTCAAGACAGGAATTGGGGGTGTTACAGTGCAGAAGCCCTCGCTGCGGTGTAAACGCAAAATATGCTTCCCGCCAAGCTAGACTCGACTCAAGTCCCAATCCCGTGAAAGTCCTTTTATTTCCAGTCCCTTCGCCTAACCTCTGTGTCGTGACCACAATAGCATGGGTAAGATAGTTGGTAGGATATGCTCAGGAACCTCTCGCACGAGAACGGGACTTGAATCAAGTCTAAGGACAAGCGTGCGGCGCTGAGCGACAGGAGGAGAGAGTAACAACAACGCCGCATCATTCGACCGAGATTTCCCTCACAGAAAATCATTTAACCGCTCGGCGGTGATCGAATCTGCCGCCTTTGGCCAAGTCAAGAGCGGTGTATAAATAACGCTTATCCGTCTTTAGATAGCTCTTCAGTGGTGATGAGGATTGACTGAACCCGGTAAACACGGCATCTTAACCAAGCCCCGCAAGACACTACCTGAAAATTGATACCGGGACGCAACGACCCGTCCCAGGTTGAAGTAGACACGGTGGCTCCGACATTTGAGACGGAAACTTGCTTTCCCCTCTCAAAATGTTATCCACCAGCATCCCAGCACCCCCTTACACACTAAAACACGCAACTTGCATTACCCCCAGAAAGAATTAGAAAAGGGGATCCCAGCACCCCTAAAAGCACACCAAAACAGAACTTACATTACCTACAAAAAGAGTTACAAGAAGGGGGGACAAGGGTTCCTGTAAAAAAAGATATCTACAGTGTGTCATTAATGATTGCACGAGGACGAGGGGGATGAGGCGTATAGCGCAAGGGGCAGCTAAGCCCGAGCGGCCGGCGGGCAAGTGTTAGCTTCCACCCCGGAGGGAGATTCGGCTCCGTCTCCGGACGGTGTTTTTTAATTGGTTCGAATTCTAATTACGGGGAAATAAAAGAGTTGACGGTGGTTTATACAGTGGGTACACGTGTATGCTCTGAAACGGTATAGGTTCACCTGCGAGAAGCAAGACGTCCAGTCAAAAGGGTCAGTTTGAGATTACAGAATGAAAACAGGGTCTCAGTTATCACGAAATCTTGTCGACACGCGTCCATTTAAAAAACAATTTTCGGATTTTGAAAAGTTAATTGAAAAATAAAATGTTGAACACTCAGATTGGAAATTGATACCAAGAAGAACAGCGTTCCAGACGATTAATCTGCCGAAGCTGAGCAAATATTCTTAAGTCAATATTGCCAAACCATGCAGAATTGATAGATTTCTAACTAGCTGGTTTATAAATTTATAGACAAAGTTTACAAACTGTTTACAGATTGCCAATCCATGCAGAATTTATAGACTCAGTAATTGTTTATAATTTGTATCAACACCCTTTATCTCAGCAGTCCCAAATCCCCACCAAGCCTGCAATTTTACCAAGCCACAACCACAACCTTTTTTCTACAACACCCGATCGCTCAAAAAGCTAAAACGCAACTGCAAGACAAGCAAGTATAGTTGATACATCCATTGAGATCCTCACTTCCCAAGCAGATTGCTCGGGTTGTACCCGGACATCGGCGCTAATTAGTCACAAGCTAGGAGCTGATGAGTGGGAGAAAGGACATTTTGGATTATTCTTTAGTGTTGCTCACTTGAACTGTTCCCGGGTTAGTGCTCAAGGGCAAAGAGAAAGAGCTAGCACGGCCGCGGCCGGTCGGTGTTAGAAATTGATTGCTGGTCTCCAGCGGGTTAAACACTCAATTGACAAGCAAATGCGTCCGTGTCTGTAAGGCCAACAAAAAAAATACCAGTTAATCGTGTCCTCCCTCATCCTTATTTTTTTTAGGCCGCATCATTTTTTTCTATATTTTGTTTTTCTTCAAACACAGAGATTCTCTGTGTATTTCTCATAATAGTCTTTTAAAAGCTTATAAAGTAGGTGGTGACTTTAAACTGAAGAATAGATTGGCCAGTTTGAATTAAAATGCTTGGCGGGCTCCATTGAAAGAAATTAAACAAAGAAGAAGAAAAAAAAGGGCCGCATCCTCCTCTTTTTGGAAAAACCCGGACGATCAACTGGTATTTTGTTTTACTTGGCCTAATACGAGAAGTGCTACAATACGGAAAAAACACACAGACTACGAGAAAGCCGCTGTTTCAATTTGGACCGTGGTCTACCGTGGGTCTCAGCGAGACCACGGCGCTCGTGAAGCCCCCTAAAGGGGATCGATACATCCCCCCTCCGTGTTCCCGTGTAATAGGTCTCTCGCGCCGTTTCCATTAAAGATTATCGTTTCGGCTTGATGGAATTTGTTTTAGTGTAAACGACATAATTAATAAGCCATTTCCTAATATCATTGGGTCATTGATTTGGTTGTGTGTGTGTGTGGGGGGGGGGGGGGGTAGGGCTTGAGCTGCTGAGCCTTCAAACATGGCTCCGAGTGTTGTTCACTCATTAGACGTTGATGACGAGCAAGTTTGGGAAAGGTTTCTCATGATTGCGTACGCAATCGATTTACAGAGTTTGGCCATACGAGAGTCAATGGGGGATCCCGTGCTTGATGGTGGTGTAGGCTAGGGCTGTGTGTGTGTGTGTGCAGAATGTGGCTTTTTAATGGAACACGCAGCTATTTCAGCTGACGGTAGACCGTGTCGCCGATCCATCGATCGCCAACCCGGCCCGAAAGTCCATAATACCAGGTCTAAAACTTGTTTGTTTCTGAGCTTTGGAGGGAAAGGATTCTTCTAATCAAATAATTCCAAACCAAATTTATACTTACATAACAGTCTATTGCATAAAATAATGAGAATTACTTTATACCAACATATCCCATTTAGATGACTTAATTTGAAACACTTATTATACATGTATATTATATGTATTGAGCAAATTAATCCGGTTTTTATTGTTAATTTCTAATGTTCAATGCTTCCTGCCTTAATTTTAGGCAGGAAGCATTGAGCATTAGAAATTAACAATCGACACTATCTCACAATATTTATTTGTGAAAACACAACAAACACACCCAGAGTGTCATCATTGCATTTGCATAAGCTTATATCTCCTTCTAAACTTTGAAAAAGAAGTTGTTTTGTTGTCAGGTTTTTTATTCACCTTCGATTTTGGAACCACGTCTTGATTTGCGTCTCGGTGAGGTTGAGTGCCATCGATAGCTCTAGTCTCTTGCTGACACTCAGATACTTGTCGGCCTTAAACTCCTCTTCAAGACGCTCCAGCTGTTTGGAGGAGTATGCCTGCCTCGGCTTGCGATCTACCCCGGGCTTCCTCGGTCTTCTACCGAGAGGTTTGGGACCTGCGAGGGAAGAAATTATCAAAACGTGTCAGACGGTAATTAGATTGCTTTTTCTTTGAAAATAATAATATGTCAAAAATAATAATATGTCAAACATATAACAGACGTCAAATTAAGGCACGGTATAAACGTATTATTTTCCGATTACAGCTATAAGCCCGGTACATACTTCCTGCGAATGCAAAGCGAGTTTTGACGTCATAAAAATTCGCAATAATTCGCCGCATAGTTGAGCTGTGTTCAACTCCTGCGAAACATTCGCTGCGAAAACAGGGAAGAAGTAGGTTGCTTTTAACTTTAAATTAAGACTTATGTGCATCGACGATAGCCTGCTCCTAATATTCATAAAGTCAAGTGACTGCAAACCAACCCGTTGCTCTTCTTCCCCGATGATTTGACTACACAAGTTCATTTTAAGATCGTCCTTTTTGTTGAACTGATTCTGCGAAGTTTTGATCAAGACGTCTGGTGCTGTATACAGAACAAATTATGTGTGTGTTCAAACGTCTATGTTGGAAAATATTAGTAAGAAATGCTGATTTGTTTTTGTATCTGGTGTTTATTAATGATGTTGAGGGTAATGAAACGTTTATGTCAGTCTTTTTAAAGTATTTGTTTTATTTCCTTTCTATTTCTTTGTTTATCTGGGGTGTCACCAAAGCTGTGTGACCTCCCGAGCCAATAACCTCTTTACATTTATAAATATGAATGTAAACGGTAGTGTAAATAATAAAATACCGAAAGTCATAATACGTTTTCATTTTTAGTGTTTGTTTAAATCGAGAAGAAGGATAATAAGTACTGTTTAAATCACCCATCAATACCCCCCAAAAGACAACGCGTTAATTAAAGGTAACCTTATCTTGTGTACGCTCCTGGGTCAACATTGACCCGGATTCATGTCCCATGGAGCTTGACCCAGTTTGAAATCATTACAATCCTGAATCTATACAAAGTATAGATCAACTGTCGTGGTAGCTTTAATGATAAACACGTGATGAAAAGCGTTCGCCAAAACGTTTTATTACAAAGAGTCCGCGTTAATGAATGCTAAACTCCAGTTAATATGGCCCAGTTTATTAGCGGTTGGGTTTTAACTCCATTGTGTTTGAGAGCGTATACATGCCCTAATTATAAGAACCTCATTTATCACCAGTTCCCGCCTAAAAATTACAACACACTCTTAGCTTCAGATCCCGCGTGCTGTACTTGTAATTTTGAGTACCTAAAAGTACGTTATACAATGGAACAGAATAACAATGACGTAAACCGGCGTATTAATAAACAAAAATCAGATACATTTATGTTGTTCTTTTGGAGGGGGTCCTCCCTGTCTGATGTAATTATTCCCCGACGATCTATACAGCTTTATAAATGGCCAATCTTGTTTGTTAAAATATCAAGCTTAAAAGACCACAAACGAGGGAATTGAATTACGACGCGGCGTTAATGGAGCGCATAAACGGCAGCACGGGGTATGTGATTAGTGGACAGGTGCGCGTCTGCCGGCCAAGGTAGTGGGGGTGATCAGGCGCCGTGTGGCATGGGCGAGAGGAGACTTTGGCTCATAATACCTGAGATATCCGTCTTGGCAATGGACTGTATACCTCTTGGTTTGAGAATTTGAAATTAAATTAACATGTCCTCCATATCATGTGTGTTTATACAAGCAAACATGCCATAAAGACATGGAAAGTTTTCTTTCAACAGTATTTAAAGCCGTTGGACACTTTCGGTAAACAGTTGTGTCCAAAGGCCGACACTTCGTGTATCACAACTTATATATAAAATAACAAACCTGTGAAAATTTAAGCTCAATCGGTCGTCAGAGTCGGGAGAAAATAACGGGGAAACCCACCCTTGTTTCCGCACGTTTCGCCGTGTCATGACATGTGTTTAAAATCAATCCGTAATTCTTGACAACGAGAATTGATAATTGTTTCAATGTTTTCTCAAAAAAGTAAAGCATTTCATGGAATAATATTTCAAAAGAAGTCTTTCACCATTACCTTCTGTAAACCCTGTAAGTTTTTTGTAAATCTGTGATTTTTTCTTTCTTTTTTTCTGTTCCGAAAGTGTATAATGGCTTTAAGGACAGTTTTATTCCTCATGACTCAAAAGTTACTCGATTAAATTATTTAAAATGTTCTTTACAATGAGCGACGAAATTTTACTTCCATATTTTGACCTTGCTAAGGTGACTTGTATAACGAGCTATTGTGTTTGACAATAGTCCGCTGTGCTAAGACAAAGTATGGTTCAAACAATTTTAAGCAACGCATGTTGAGCGTATATCATTGCGTAGGGAAGAAACTAACTTTCTTTCCATCTACTTTCTGCCGCAACCCAAAAATAAAAGGCTATTTTCAGTTGATCATGAGATTGTTTGAACCGCCTCGCTGTAAATTGAGTTGTAATATCCAATGTTACGTTATTGAAGACCACGCCCGGTCCGAGACAACCACGCCCTTTTATCTCGCCCTTGCATCATACTACCCGTCAATCAACGTTTGTTGTCTCTCAAACTCTCCCTCTCACTTAACAAAGGTACAGCCCTGGACATCCAACAAGGCTTGCTCTCAGCAACACCTTGGTACCAGCAGTTCACGAAAAGCTAAGATTAATCCTATCTCGAGTTAAGACGAATAACCGGTCCTAACTTAGGATGGGTTCAATGTGTCCTACGTCTTTGGATATGGAACTGAACCCGTCCTAAGTCCTAAGATTAATCCTAAGTTAGGAAGAGTTTGGTGAACCCGCCGTGGCTCTCATAAAAATAGAAAAATAAAAACAGGCTAAATAAACGACTAGAAGAACAAAAAATCGATACCCGACACCACCAGCCAGTTAAGCCAAGCCCCGATTTATATAAACCATCAAACGATAAAACGCTATTTGCTGAGTCTCTAAAGACGCTCGATTGTTACCGACGTTCGGACACAAAAGACTGGCTGAATAATGTATGTTTAATTTTCGGTGTCCCTCAGGAAATCCGAACTAAAATATACAGTCAAGACACTACTTTTACATTTCAAACTTGAACTATGATCAAACATCAATTTGATATAATGTGGTTGTTGCTACGAAAGCTTATGCGGTTGTTTGTGTAATTAGTTAAGCCCGGTTCATGCTTCCTGCGGAGGCGATACGAAATTTTGTGACGCAATAATCGGTAGTGTGCTGTTTTTCCTATTGTGTCGCAAAAAAACTTCGCTTCTCACGAAGCATTCGCAGAAATTACGCCTCGGCCTTTTTGTCTTTTAGGGCTGGTTAGTACCGTCCTTGACTCACCCATAGTGATTTAAAACGATTACGATAGCGTGGTTGATTGAAAATTACACGCATGCGCGTATTTCAAAATCATGTAAAACGGACGAGACAGTTAAGAGATTCAAACAAACACGTGCGAAAACAGCGAACAGAAATGTTACTTGAAGGGCAACACCAACATTATTGGCCGAGCAAAATTCCTTGTTCGACCCTTCTTTATAAAGTTTGCTACAGACGCTGCATTTAACGTAGCATTTATAGGTAAACACAATTTTAAACAAGTTTCGTGATCAATTTGTGAAATGCATATAACTAAATTTCGACACGTGGGCTGAGGCAGAGTACAGGTTCAGTTTATGTTTGTTTTGTGTCATTTCTGGAAAGTAAATAACATCTTACTTCATTTTCCTTCCGATTTAAGCTTCTTCCAAAATCAATTTGTCTCAGAGTTATATTTTGCCAACTAAGTGCTAAGGAAAGAAGTTGTCTGGCCATATCATTACCAATGTACACTCTTCTCTTGTGTTCTATAACAGTCGATCCGATCAATAACAACATCAGTTTTCTTAAGTTGGGCAAACTCTCCACACCAGACAATAAAACCTCTTGAAATCTTTTCAACAATGGAATTAGTTTGAACACCATTAAAATGAGGGTCTGAACTATTGACAGTTTTGTTCTGATGGCCTGATGGAAACGTAGAGTGGTGAACCAGACTTCTCTTTTAATGGGGTTTGGGGGAAGTGGAGGCAGACAACATTGGGGAAGGGCTACATGTATACAGTCTTGTGCATTTTTGTTTTCTCATGGGAGTGGGGAGAGGGGGAAGGGTCCTAGGATGGAGGCTGGGCTCCCCACTCCCTCTGAGCTACCCACCACCTCTGGCTACGCCACCCCACTGAGTATTAAGGTATGATTTCAAGGTTTGCAATCCGCTCAATAAAACCAAACAATGCTCTTCAAAACTCCCTGTGAATGAGGAACAATGGTAATGATGGCACTACCAAAAAATCAATTTTAGACTGTGCGTTGTGTCTACCCCACCAGTGTATCACACAACGGGCCCACCAATAATGCTCTTTTCCCCGCACCGTTGGAGAACAAATCAAATTGACAATGTTACCTGATAATCAATTGGGATAAGCCAGTTTTAGGTTCCGGGGTTCCAAGGACGATTTAAGGCTTTTAAACTTTAGTTGTGTTGTCAATCTTTTGGATTTGTGACAGGGAAAACCTGTTATGTTTGTCTAGATAATAGGCGAGTGCGTTTAAAGTTATGTTTTTGTTAATGGATGTGATCAACGGTTTGCCTTGAAACATTCTTCCAGCGGGTGAAATTTTAAACAGCTCCTCGTAACTAGGTACTTATATTTGTGTATAATTGATAACTAATGGACTCTTCAAAATGAAATTCTGATTGTAAAAATGAAATCTTATTGCCTACTCGCGATCTTCATAATTTAAAGCGCTAAACTATTCAACAATTCAAAGTGTTAAGGCTTTTATATAACTTAATGTCAACTCGTGGGTCCGTATGTGGTGCTCTGGAGCATTTTTTTGAGCGCACAACACTTGTGTCTAAAAAAGACAAATGTCTGGAAGCATTTGCCCATACAAAGTTATGAAAACAATTCTTAAATAACATATTGACTTTTTTAATGTTTTTTTTTTATTTATTAAACACCGTTAAAAGATATGTATGTTGTAATGCTGCTTACCCGCAGAATTCTTAAGGTCATCATGTACTGCGACGGCGAAGGGTGATTATCTAGTAAAATTGATTTTCCAACAATTCCCATCTTAAATTATTGCCACATGTTGATGGGATCTAGAGGTATTATAATCCGGACAGGACAAGAAACATGGCAAAATTATGTTGATGATCGGATGAGCGCAAGAGAGACCGCGATAACATGGGTATAGAAGAACTCAAAAAAAATAACAACTTACAAAACATTGTTTTAATTTAATGAAGACATTGTTACGTTTCAGCACTTGTATTAATCATTTCTGCTTAACGGGTGGATTTTTCGCCAATGGTTGGCTCTTCAACTGTTTTGGAATAAGTTCAACAATTGTTTGGACCAAAAAAATGATAAAATGTTACGACAAGCATTTTCATTTAAATCCTACAAAAGTTACGTTTATTTTTAGATAATAATAACTAAAAGTACGTTTGCTACTACTTTTGTTATTTTGTGGCGAGAAATAAATACATTGCAAAGATTAGAATGACAACAACGTTTTTTTTTTTTTTTTTTTTTTTTTTTTTTGGGGGGGGGTTGTTTTAATCAAAGCTTTCATATGGTGTTGTACTAGAGGTACTGTTGTGTGCATGGTAAAGATAAACGTGACTGACAATATCAATGGCTTTACGAACTCCACGCTCTCGTTCAAACTATACTGCATAACTGATACTGCAATCCTTTAAAGACGCTGGACACTATTGGTAATTGTCAAAGACCAGTCTTCTCACTTGCTGTATCAACATATGCGTAAAATAACAAACCTTGTGAAAATTTAAGCCCAATCGGTCGTCGAAGTTGTGAGGTAATATTGGAAGAAAAAAACACCCTTGTCACACGAAGTTGTATGCGTTTAGATGGTTGATTTCGAGACCTCAAATTCTAAATCTGAGGTCTCGAAATCAACTTCGTGGAAAATCACTTCTTTCTCGAAAACTACATTATTTCGGAGAGAACCATTTCTCACAATGTTTTACACTTTCAACCTCTCCCCATTACTCGTAATCAAGAAAGGTTTTATGATAATAATTATATTGAGTAATTACCAATAGTGTCACCTGCTTTTAATGTTTGCCGCTATGGTTTTGTGCTTCCAGTTCGGTATAATTAACTGCCAAATGGAAAGGTATTTTAAAACCTTAACTATTGACATGCAATCACTTAGGAATCAATTAGTTTTAATGTACGGTGTTTGTGTATGACAAGGCGTTTGATGACAACCGTGTTTGTATCTTTTAAACGGGGCTTATCACTTGGCTGACACAAATTAAACTAGGAAAGGTTTTGTGAATGAAGCGTATCGTTTCTACTCGAAAAGGTTTTTTTTTTTTTCTATCTTTGTCCGTCTGAAGTGGATTTACAGATCTTCGTTCCAAAACTAAATCAAAACCAGTCGACACCGACTAACACAAAAAACTGTATTGTTTACCAAGTTGTAGTGGTTTTATAGAGTTAATCAATTAATTTGTACTTTTCTTCGTACACGCGGTATAGGCATACTATATAGGAACTTTATGTTTATACTCTGAACGACAATGTACCAGTTGATTGGTATTTTTGGTATTATTTGTTTTCCTTTTATTGTACAGAATTGCTTTTATAAAAATAAAAATAAAAATTATTTGACAAAAAAATAAGAAGTGTGAAATTGAAAACTTACCAGGAATATTTGGTCTGCCAAATGCGGCCGCTTGACACCACGATGACCAAACGGGCATACCGGGAGATGTACCATACGCGTATTGCAATGCTGCTGCACCAGGAGGGCTGCCACACCAATGTCCGGGCGGTAGTCCCGCTCCTCCGACCCCGGAGACTGGTATCCCCGTTTCCCTCAGAGCCTTGGGACGGACCAAGTGTGCTCCTCCGTCCAAGATAGGAGAGTTGAGACTACCCCTGTCGTCCGGACTCAGGACCTGTCTATCGTTCTTGTGGTGGGGGTAAGATGTATGCGAGGAAGCCGATGAGGAGCCAAGAATCTCCGCGATTGAGAAGGAGGACTTGTTTCCGGCCGACGATGCGGAGTGCGGCGGCGTGGGTAGATCATCGCTCTCGTGCCCGCTTGAGTCCGGCGAAGGTGTCGGTGCGAGAAGATCTAAATTGGCATCCGTGCTACAGAAACTGTCATCAGCGTTCATGATGCTCACTTCCATTGTTTCTATAATTTCCTTGAAGACAGTCCGTTGATAAAAGATAAGTGCTCACTAACTATCAGACTTGTTGCTTAAATCACTAAACAGTTTGAACTAATCACTAAGACATAAAATTTTTGTCCTTATATTCATCCTTGAAAAAAGGAATGTGCGTTTTTCTGTTTGGCAGCGATTAAACAGGACTTACATAACACAATGGTTTTCATCGAGTACTCATTTTGCAGAGAAGTGCCGCAGTTTAAAAATGCAATACGTGTTTTTAACACTAAGCCTTATTTTTATGAGATCGTTTTCCCTGTGAGATGTCAGGCTTGGCTGAACTCCTCGTTAAAGTCGACTCATCTCAGCGAATGAGAGCCGCTGGACTGCTCCTGCAATCACCACGCACGATGCACCGACGACTGTGAATGGACGCTGCCCGGCGTAAAAATAATAAAATCGATAACCACCCGGGCTTATTGGCTTAACGGAACTTTCTATCTCGCCTATACGTTTTATGTGTGATGGGGATGACGAGCGGCTTTTTGAGCTCTAAGGCACTGAACACTATTGGTAGTTACTCAAAATAATTGTTGGCAAACTTACTTGGTAACGAGCAATCATAGCTGTTGATGAGTGAGAAATGGCTCCCTCTGAAGTAAAGGTAGTTTTTGAGAACGAGGTACTATTCGTCTCACTCATATAATAACAAGACTGCAGCTGATTGCCTTTTAGTATGATATACTATTATTATATCCCAACACACATAAAGTAATGCAACAAAGGTGATTTTTCTTTCGCTCTTCTCTTGCAACTACGATGACCAGTTGAACCAAATTTGTACGTGTTTGGAGATACACCAAGTGAGAGTGCTGGTCTTTGACATTAATTACCAAAGGTGTCCAGGGTGGATTTCACAAAGGTAGTCCTAACTTAGGACTAGTCCTAGGCAATGCTAAGAGATAGGACCAGTCCTAAGTTAGGATGAGTTACTGGTCCTAACTTAGGACTGGTCCTATCTCTTAGCGTTGCCTAGGACTAGTCCTAAGTTAGGACTACCTTTGTGAAATCCACCCCAGTGCCTTTAACCGGCCACACTTTCCTTACTTTTTCAATTATTATTCAATATTATTCCACATCATTTCAATACCTGTTTCTAATCAGTGGTAGTTCTCCTAAGACTGTTTTTTTTTTCCACTCTCTGTTTTCTGTTTGATATTCGTGTTGCCTTTCCAAGTCCTGTCGTCTAATTGACACCGGGACTAAAACAAACAACTCAGTTTAATCAATACGATTAAGCTGTACTACGAGACTTTTTAAAGGTACTGGAAACGTTGTGGTAATTGTCAAAGCCCAGCATCCTCTCTTGGTGCATCCCAGTATGTGCATATAATAACAAATATGTGAAATCTTGGGCCCAATTGGTCATCGAAGTTGCAAGAGAATAATGAAAAAAAAAACACCCGTGTTGCACTTCTGATGTGCTTTCAGATGCATAACAAAAGGCTTCATTTGGAACATTTTATTAACGGTGTGAAACGTTACCTCTTTCTCAAAAACTATGTTTTCAGAGGGAGCCGTTTCTCACAATGTGTTATACTATCAACATCTACCCATTGCTTGCTAAAGTAAGTTTTTTATGCCAGTGTTAAACAGTTGCTAAGATGGAGTTAAGAATTAGCGTCCCAAAATAAACTAATACCTCCCGTTAGGTCGGCTTTGACTGCTCTATCCTCTTTTGGGCCCATTTTCATAGAGCTGCTTAAGCAGAAAACTTTACAATATTGTCTGTCAAGCAGAAATGAACAGGATACCAGCCACAATTGATGTGGTCTAAAAGTGTCTTAAGGTTACGGAACTTAATTTGTTTTAAGTACTAAGATTAATCTTAGGAAGAGTTTGGTGAAATCTTAGGCTGGTCTTTGACAATTACCGAAAGTTAAACCTTACCTTCCAACAATGAACTGTGAAACGCCACTAAGCTATTAACCAAATATTATAGAGCTCCGAATTTTTTGCTATTAACACAGTTACGGCTTATAAAAATTATTATAAATTGAAGTGTAACTGAACTTTTTAAAGACAAATCACATGTATACTCAATATTATTTTCCAGCACTCAGTCCCGACTGCAGAAGCACATTATTTGTTATCAAGTTAAATGAAGTGGACACTATTGGTAATTACTCAAAATATTTGTTAGCATAACAACTTACTTGGTTACGAGTTATGGGGAGCTGTTGATAGTATGAAACATTGTGAGAAACGGCTCCCTCTGGAGTAACATAGTTTTCGAGAAAGAAGTAATTTTCCACGAGTTTGATTTCGAGACCTGATATTCAGAATTTGGGGTCTCGAAATCAAGCATCTGAAGCACACAACTTTGTGTGACAAGTGTGTTTTTTTTCTTTCATTATTATCTCGCAACTTCGATGACCGACTGAGCTCAAATTTTTACAGGTTTGTTATTGTATGCATATGTTGAGATACATCAGGTGAGAACACTGGTCTTTGACAATAACCAATATTGTCCTGTGTCTTTAAGTATCTATTGATGACACCCTCAAAGGTAGACGACTCTTATCGAATTGTACTTTTTTGTTTTCATGATGGGTTCAACAACCTGTACTTCTATAATTTGCATTTCATGGTTTACATCCTTGTGATACCAGTATAAACAAACGTCGATATAATTTATAGCTTCATCAGGGCGCACTAATTACCATTTGAATCCATAATGAATCTATATTATGTATAAATATTACGCAAGACCAGCACATAAACGAGAGAGAGTAAAAAATGAGTTTCTTATGGGTAGGTGATCATCGCGTATAAATTTTGTAGTTTAAGTTTATTTCGCAGAACTATCGAGCTTCAAAAGAAACTTGGTAACAGAAGACAATAAAGTTTATTAATAGAGATACCAACAACCGGATCTAATAAACAGGCTTCATACCAAGCTTGGGTTAAAAAAACAGAGTTCAATGACACGAACGTGCATGATAAAATATTACAACAAACCTTTCCTTTTTAAAAGGCACTGGACACCTCTGGTTATATTGTCAAAGATCAGTAATCTTATTTGGTGTATCCCAGCATTGTATGCATAACGTAACATATCTGTGCAGATTTTGACTCAATTGGTTATTGAAGTTGCAAGAGAAAGTTGAAGAAAAAACACCCCTGTTGTAAAAGAAATATGTGTGCTTTCATATACCTAACAAAGTATGCAAAGACTTTAAGCCAGAAGTCTTTTAATATTTGAGTAAGAAATTACCTCTTTCTCAAAACTATGGAACTTCAGAGGATGCCATTTTTCACAATGTTTCATATACTATCAACAGCTCTCCAACAAAGTAAAATTTTATGCTAACAATTAGTTTGAGCAATTGCCAATAATATCCAGTGTCTCTTATAACGTTGATAAATGCGTCTAGATCAGCACAGCGACCAGATGAACCAATATTTCTCCAGCTCCAAAATTAACTCATTAACTCAACTTCAATTTTTGTTCACACCATGCAGAGTTTCAAAAAATATCGCCACTGTTTTTTGTATTATTATAGTATGATATATCAAGCTTTGCTATTTTGTTATCTCTGCAATTCAGCCTGGGCTGCTATGGTGTTTAGTTTTAATAAAACATTTCAAATCAAATCAAATCAAATCAAATCAAATCAAATCAAATCAAAGTAATTTTGCAGGATGTTAAAAACTGTACAATCTTTTCAACAAATATGCTTTAGATTACACATTTGTTTACAAGTTAAAGTACCAGTAAGTTTAACGCATGACTCTCATGTTTTATTGATGACAGTAGGTTAGTAACGAGTCACTTAGTATAAGACTCAAATATAAGACCCTATACAAGCTTTTGCAAACTGCTAATATACTAACCAAAATTAATCGTGTATTGTTAAAGACACGTTGCCTTGGATCGGTCGAGTTGGTATTTGAAAAGAATTTGTAACCGTTTGTTATAAAATGCATATGATTAGAAATATATTTTAAAAGTAGAATATAATGATCCACACAAATTTTCCTCGAAATTGCGTGGTTTTCCTTTTATTTTGCGAACTAACACGGTCGGCCATTTATGGGAGTCAAAAATTTGACTCCCATACAAATTTGACTCCCATAAATGGCCGACCGTGTTAGTCGACGAGGTAAAAGGAAACCACGCAATTTTGAGTGATACTTGTGTGGATCATTATATTTTACTTTTAAAATATCTTTCTAATCATATGCATGTTGTAACAAACGGTTACAAATGCTTTTCAAATACCAACTCGACCGATTCAAGGCAATGTGTTCCTTTAATAATAATTGGTCTATCCGCGATCTCAAAACTCATAATACTTTTCTAAGTCCTGAAACATCTATTAGGATAATTCTTAGTGCTTCATCAGAAGTTGAATCATCCAGTTAATAAAGAGATGCCTTTCTTTACACTTGTTTTCATGTGCTTGTTTTCAATTCAATTTTAAACTCACAGTTATTTCTTCTTGAAAACAGTAAAAAGCCATAACAATAATTTATAAAGAAGTAACAAATAAAGAAAGCTCGTTTACAAGGAAGAGAGTATATATCACGCTTTCTTTAATTTGTTTGCAAACATCAGACAGCACAGACAAGACCCGATGGCGGAGAGGAGTTCCCACTGTAAAGAATCAAAAATGGCTTGGCCTCAAAATCAAACAATTTAGGCATAATAACTTGTCGGTATTCTCGCTCTTGTGTGATGTGAAAAAAGGAATGAATGAAAGAGCCTGAAGAACCGCCAATTCCTTTTCTGTTGGTCTGATTATCAAAATTAAACTCTACGTCCGTTTATCAAAAAGTTTCGATCGTCGAAAGAGGCAAAATGAAGAGACATGGTTTTCCCCCCCATCGGCAACCTCCAACTGAACACAGAAAAATAGACAAGAGAAACTCAAGCACCTTCCACCATGACAATGTGCAAGGGGGTGTGGGTAAATAAACTAGTTTATGCACAAGATTATTAATTTGACTTCGGGGTACGCAATCGCGCAGGTTGCACTCAGCTTTTAAAGCGATCTTAGGGGGTGCATTTTGGCCAAGCAGCCAATTACATTCAATTGATAATTAAGTACAAAATGATGTGGCCTGTGTACTAAATCCGGCGATACCGTACTTCGGGAAGAGAGCTTTTAAAAAAAGAAAATGTACACACACAAAAGCCAGCCGGCCATAATACGGACTTAAAACTGTAACCGGGTACAGGGGGATAGAGAGAGGGGGTGCAGGACCCCGCAGGATGAGTCGAGTACAAGAACCAGCCGCCCCGATTAACTTCATTAAAATCCAATCATTTTTTTATCTGGATTGGCGTCAAATTTATTGTAGGCAGCGGGCTGACTGGGGGCGAACAGAACGTCAGTGTTCCGTTACATACAATAAGTTATTAGTACACGGTACATATTTTGTGATTTTGCGTCCGGGCTGGGCTAGTTGAATTACGTCGGGGTATACAACCGTTCGTTGGTTTAAAATAAAATATAAAAAGTGTCCGGTGAGGGGGTGCTATTGGCACAATTTACTCAGAAAGAGGGGATGCCCCTTGGGTGCCAGGTGGACCAGTCGTTTAGTGATTTGGGGGGTTTTGTTGTGTAAGTTGGTGGAACGACCGATGTCGAACGATGATGTCATTTTAGTGCTTTTTATTAAAAACTAAGTAAAAATTGTGAGTTGTATGGAATACGATATTAAATAAACCTTGATATCAGGTGATACTTGAGAGGGACGGGACTTGTAATTAAACCTTGGATGAATTACTTATCGGTGGGTGACCTTTTTTCCCTTTAATTTAACAAGAGTAGGAGGAATTTGTGCCGTGGAAAGAAAAACCTCTCAATACATAAGTCAAACTGAAGTCTTATGTTTGTTTCCCAAATTCACGATGATGATTTTAACGGATTTTAAAAGGTAATATCTTTGAGGTCTTAAGTTTAATTCTGAATATTTTTTTTTTTTTTTTTTCCAACGCTAGCTCATCTTTTATCTTTTAACTTTAAAAACTTAACAATAAATATTATGACATTTCTGCTCCGTATTTTCTGCAATTGAATGTTTTAATTGGCGACGCTGGGTTTTTTTTTCCCCAATTAGTCACGGGTAACAGGGCGCAAGATTGACTGTTTGGGAGGCTGGCGTGGAGGGACTGGGAAAGTCTATTAATCAGTACTGCATAAATCTGGATCGAAAATGCGTGATACACCTCTTCCTTTATACCAAAAAAAATAATAATAATAATAATATACGTTACTTCAGAGGGAACCGTTTCTTTGCTAAGCAAACATTGAATGGGGCGCCAGTCACAACTATGTAAACTTTACGTGATTTTGGCTGGTAACCCACAAAGGCACTTGGATACCAGGACCAAATTTCATGAGGCCTGTAATCAACCAAACTTGCTAAGCACAGAAAACATTTTGTGATTGCAGGGCCCAATTTCATAGCGCTGCTTAGCGGCCGATTTGTTGCTTATTGTGCGATGTCTATTTCATAGCGCTGCTAACCGTAAGCGCACGAAAAGGCATGCTAACCTTCCGGTGCTTACCGCACGAAAATTAATGACGTCACAATGCAAATCCACGGTAAACACGCAATATGGCCGCCACATAATCCTGCTAACCTGTGAAATACGCTAAGGCTTAAGCAAATTTTTCTGCTACAGTAAGCACGCAAATTTGCTTACCGCTAAGCAGCGCTATGACATTGGGCCCTCATGAAATTTTGTCCTGGTGTCCCCGCAGGTGCCTTTGTGGGACAACAAGAAGACGCTAACAGAAATGAGATATTTTTTTCCAGAGATTTTGCGCAAGCATTTTCTCTACCTGCTTATTTCGACTGCTTCCCGTTTAAATGGACAGCGTTGGCGCCGAAGGTCTTCAATAAAGTAATTTTATGTCTTAGACGGTATTTCGAAAGTTGTTCTTTTTTCTTAGAATGTGGAATGATGCTGGTATGTTAAATCGGCGAGCTCTTTGGTTGGATTTATAACCCATTAATCATGTACTGTGAAGCGCTCCTAGGATCCGATACCTCTTCTTAAAGGAACATTACGGAATTGTTTTTTTTTTTTACTAACAAAACAGTTGCTGGCAGTGTCAGCACTTTATGTAATCCAACATATTATGCATAAAATGACAAACCTGTAGAAGTTTGAGATCGATCAGCCATCTGGGTTACGAGAAAAAAAAGAAAACAAGAAATAGAAAAAAAAGATTACACATTTTGCATGACATCGATGAGAAAAAAACACCAAATGGGAAAATAGTTTTCTTTCTTTCTCATCAAAATGTGAAATTTCATGCATATATATATCAAGGGATGTTTTCTACTACCATCAACATACTATGTTAAACCGAGGAGCCTTTTGATTGAATCTCTCATCCATTCATGAATTAGTTTAAAAATCATGTACTGGAAAGAGCTCAGAGGGTCAGATACCAATCTTAAATTTGTATATTAGTTTGTGCTTTACCTGGCAGCTAGGATGCCATGGTGTAAAGTGCCGTAAATTTCACAGTGGAAGTTTTGCAAGCTACTCATTCATGGCATAATTTCAAAAACTTCCACAGTGAAGTTTACGGTGATTTAACAGGCACCCTATGCTGCCAGGTAAAGGACCGTAAGTTTTACGGAGTTTTTTTTTTTTTTTTTTTTTTTTTTTTTTTTACAGTGATAGGCCTAACTCAAGATGACATGAGATCCGTTTTTAATTGCATCTTTACTTTCCGAAACTATGCATATACAGACAAAGAGAGTAGGCGGTGAAGAATTGTGCTGGCATACCCGGTGATGTCTTGAAGCTGTAACAGTTTCTTTTCTGTAATGAAGGCGAGCTTTTCATGTGTGTTTATTACAGATTATATATCTACATCTTAGTGTTTGCTTTATCGTTAACATGTTTAACGATTCAATCAGTTGCGCTGATTGAATGAAAACATCATCCTGCTCGACTCATTTGTGAAGATACATTAAGACATGGAGTTCGTGATAAAAACATCTATTTCGAGTCTCTTGTATTTGATGCTAGCCAAGACATAATACGAATTTACAAAATACATTTGAATAGTGTGGTGTGTAGAGAAATAAGAGAGAAAACTTGAGCATAAAACACACTGGTCCGGCATTGTCACTTTCCGCACGAGCTATTCACGAGCTATAAAACAATACAAAACGTACCACACCGCCTTGAACACGTGTTACCACAGCAGCACATACGGGCGGTACAAAATCACAATCAACGTGTATTCTTGGTTCAACCAGCAACAACTCAACATTAAGTTTTTACTTTTATTTGGAAAGATCATAGGTACCAGCAAGATGGTGCTTGGGTCAGGCACATCTGATACTCATGGGTAATATCAGAATTGTCTTATCCAGGATAAGATGAAATTAGTGTAAGCCTACTAGGAAAAAAAAAAAAAAAAAAAAAAGCTTTACTGTCAATGACCCCATTGTAATAAAGCAACGGCCCCTTACTAAATGCTCCTAAACTTTGGAACGCTTTTACCTAATAACATCAGATGCTGTAGTTCTCTTCCATTGTTTAAAAACTTGCTGAAAACTCGTTTATTTAAATCCTCTTACACTTTAGCTCGTTACATGTCTTGACAGTAGATTATTCATTGTATAATTTTTTATTATGTTCTACATTTCTTTTTTTGTTGTATATGTATTGTTTTATGTTCTGCGACTCGGAATAGGGTCTTGTACACTAGATAGATGGCGCATTATAAATGCATTATTATTATTATAAACAAGATACCAAAAACAAAGCCTTTGTGTTATTTAATGCTCCCACCTCCCCAGTTATATTTATTGTTCACACTTAACTTTTAGAAACAAAAAGAATCACTTGCGCCACAACTTGACAAAGAACAGTGTGCCGTTCCAATTAGCAAGAAAATATTAAGGATACCGAATTATCTATACTGTCTATGAATTTGTCAAGAAAACATAAACAGATTAATGTTAAAAGGGCGATTCGCACCTATGAAATAATTCGCAAGAAAAACAAATTTAGTAACCTTTTTTTTTTGGGGGGGGGGCAGTGTCACTCTGATGAACACCAATAAAATGAACATCGGATGTAAAACAAATTTCAGTTTTAATTCTATCCTTTTACTGTTATTTTTTGCCCAAAAGCGCGCCATCATGTCATGTAAAGACAGGATCGCTTTAAATGGAAACTGATCCTACATTTAAGCGAATCTCATTGGGATCGTGGCAATTGTTTAAACTGGAACTGTCACAATTTGCCGCGTACGACCAACCACCGCTCTCTCCCTGTCTCTCTCTCTCTCTGAGGGGGGAACCGGGGCAAACAATGCAGCGCGTTTAATACGGTAAATGTGTGCACAGATGACATCGGGTACATCAGGATCGTTCCCGGTTGCACTACTCTTTCCCTCCCCTCTCCCCCATGATGACGAAGATGATGATGCGAATCTTTAATAATTTCCAATCCGCGCCTTGAGTAGCGATCTTGTGTCTTTTGAGTAGTCTTAACAAGCCAAGGCTCTCCTCCTCTCGGACCTGGGAGATTTCCAGAATCGAAACGTCAAGACACGAAGGTTTGGGGGAAAGATTGTGTCCACACGCTAGATCCACCTGTTCCAATATTGTCTCTCTTAGCCAGGCTCTTTGGTTTCTCTATTACGACCAGACTAATGGAGAGTTGTACTCAAGTGGCGTATATTTCATTATTGATCTGCAGAGGGAATTTAACCGCACTTGAAGTTTGATGACATTTGCTTCGTCGTCGACGATGTTGAAAAAGAGAGAATTGAAGACGATGGAGAGATAAGTGGGGGGAAAACTAACCATAATAAATTGCCACTTTAGTGGCGTGTTGAGATTTACGTTATTTGGTCTTTCAGTATCAATAAGTTTCTATTAAGTATAATTGAGAACCTGAGAAACGTTTTTTTTTCTCCTGTACTTAAGTGCGCAGATTTATTTTTCTGTTTTAATTTTGGCTTTTGATCTGTCGGTTGTTGTAGTTATTGAGCGGTTTGGCGGCCCCTACTTGCCGAGGCTTATTAATTACAACGTTTAAGGATCTCAGTGTGACATTTTAGTGATGTGATTACGATATGGTACGTCAGCCACCGTGTAATTATGACAAGGGAAGAGAGGGATTGATAGAAAGTGTTTTTATTCAATAACAAATTATATGTAATAGTTTTCTTTCCGCCTATAGGCAGTACAATTTTCCAGTATTTATCTAGCTGTTTCCCGTGAATTAAGCACTTAAAAGGATCCCGTGTATATACGTCGCCCAGTGTGGTTGATACTCAGCTAATGTTCGATCCGTTCCTATCCAACGGTATATGATGGGATTATTATTTCTGCTTAATTAAAGAAATGTAGACAGGGGGTGGTGGGGCCGTTGATATTAATGTAATTACATTATGTTTTGATTTGTATTTGTTTTTTTCTTGAAGGAAACAATTCAGACGGGTTTTATTGTAAACAAATCTGTGATGGTTATATAATTTATGGTAATGAATGGTGGTCTGATGTGTAAGTAGTGAGGGGAAACAGATAAAACTATTATATTTTAAAAATAACACTAATAATAATTAAAACTTAAAAAGCATCAACTACCTAAGACTAAACTTATTCCGAGGCGCATAAAAACCAAATAAAGAGAGTGAGTAAACAAAAAAGAATACCAGTTACGTATAGCTTAGAAAGAAATAAGAGTACATTGAAAAAATACTGATGAATTACACAAACGTTCTGGCAAAATGAATGGTAAATAACAAACATAAAGTCAATCATAAGAAATATCGAATAGGTGGATTTTTAGCAATGTTTTGAAAATGTCCATAGACGTTGCAGAACTCGTGAAAGGGTTAGGGTAAACAACAAATTATACTCTTTATCCTCAATGCAGAAAATAACACCTATTAAATCATTGCGTCACCCGCTGCTAATGATTCGAACTGCCTCTATCTACCCATCGGGCTTAATGGTTTAGTGCTGTGACATCTGTTGTAACAATGCAAAGGTTGTGGGTTCGAATCCCACCCGAGTGTTTTTCCTGTGGATTTTGTTCACAGAACTCGGGAAAGTACTGAACATACAGACTTTTACACACGTCGTTGTATAGGGTAAAAACTAAATTATAAATCATTATCATGTTGCCGCCATCTTGGTCGTGTTCCCTGTATCAAAATAGCAACGAATCCATCAATTAATGCTAATATTCCTGGCACAAAAAAAACCACATGTTTTTTGCTCAATCACGTTGAGGTTTTCATGATCTGATGATTGTCAAAATATATCATTATGGCTTCACGGTAACAGCTTTTTTTTATACAACTCGATAAAAACCAATCTTATCATTTGGATATGTGAAGGGGTGCGGGTGGCAGTACGTTGTCGTTTAAAAAGACACTGGACGCTATTGGTAATTGAAGACCAGTCTTCTCACTTGGTGTAAGTATAAAATAACAAATCTGTGAAAATTTGAGCTCAATTGGTCGTCACAGTTGCGAGATAATAATGAATGAAAAAACACCCTTGTCACACGAAGTTGTGTGCTTTCAGATGCTTGAATTCAAAATCTAATTCTGAGGTCTCGAAATCAAATTCGTGAGGGAGCCGTTTCTCACAATGTGTTATACTATCAACAGCTCCCCATTACTCGTTACCAAGTAAGGTTTCATGCTAATAATTATTCTGAGTAATTACCAATAGTGTCCACTGCTTTTGTTACGTTTCTCTGGCAATCTAAAATTTAAAGAAGAATACCATTTTAGATTGGTGCAGATTTGACCCTTGGATTTTCTGAAGTTGCGTTGAAGAAGGAAAAGTTAATAATTATTTCGAAGTGCTGTTTCGCCAGGGCAACACTTTATTCTGTTTTAAAATAAGAATTAACTTTCATGATGGATTGTACATTACTAGGTTGTTGACATGCAACTGTCAAAACATTGCTGGTGGATATTGTTATTTGCAGTGGTGTGTGGTTTATTATAGGTCCCCTTCGATGTTAAAGACAGTGGACACTATTGCTAATTGTCAAAGACTAGTCTTCGCAGTTGGTGTATCTCAACATATGCATAAAATAACAAACTTGTGAACATTTGAGCTCAATCAGTCGTCGAAGTTGCGAGATAATAATGAAAGAAAAAACACCTTTGTCACACGAAATTGTGTGCTTTACGATGCTTGATTTCGAGACTTTAAATTCTAAACTTGAGGTCTCAAAACCAAATTATTTCTTTCTCGAAAACTACATCACTTCATAGGGACCCGTTTCTCACAATGTTTTATACTCTCAACCTCAGTCTCCCCATACTCGTCACCAAGAAAGGTTTTATGATGATAATTATTTCGAGTAGTTACCAATAGTGTCCACTGCCTTTAAGTCTGAAGAATTGTCATTGTTTATTTTCTTACCTATAAGCTATGTATACCTTGTACAAGTATAATGATTTACGCTGTTTTGCCCACTCTTTGAAACGAAACTATACAGCGATTTTAATATGTCTGGATATTACCATTGTCTCATGATTATAAAACGCTGTGATGTGGTGGTTTTTTGTCTGATTTTTGAACTAACCCATCTGTGATTTGGGGTTGGAACAAAGACAACTTTAATTGAGCGGGATTTGAACCAACAACCTCCGGTTTAACTTGCCAATGCTAACTGAGCTATCTGGTTTCTGGCGGTATCACTATTTTGTCAATACCTTTGTTCGGGTTGCTAGTCAGAATCCATACAAATGTTAACCAGAGAGCCAGAGATCACCACCCAGATTTACAACACAACCTGTTCATGTCATCAGTAAATCGAGCATACATTTTTGGGGCTTTCTGTGTAATCCACTTCCTCCTTGTGGTAGAGACTATATAACCCACCACCAAGTACCCCCGCCATATCATCCCCGCCTATCTGAAGATCCATTAACACTAATGTATCATCGGGGGACATACTCAGACCGCCGACTTGCTCGGGGACACCCCCTTGCATTGCCTCCCATTAAAAACCATCTTGGTGGAATTATTACCCTCAAAAACAGACCCCGAATGTGCTGTATTCCCTGACAGTGTTTTTAGCGTGTCTACACACCCACGAGCACTGTCTCCTACCACCGCTGGCGTTTTGGGGCGGGAAATCGAGTGAGCAAGTTGCCTTCAAAATGATCACGTTTTCTGACGCCCGTCCGCTTTGAAAAGAAAAACACGGGCTAAGCGTGTGCCATCACACCTCCCTTACACGAGTTACACTGGAACTTGTTAAACGCCTCAGCGCACGCTCTCCTCTTGTTCAGCCACGGGTCACAGCCGTCTTGAAACATTTCAGCTTGAGACGAGGACTGGAGAACTGGAGGGGAGAACAGGGAAAAGAGAAATAGCCCGTCCCTCTCTCCTCAACATAACCATGCCTGAGCAGCAATGCGGACCAAGTTACATTATTGCTATTCAATTATCTATAATCTCTTGGCTTAAGCTGAATCAACATAGCAATCGATCAGTACAATTTCTGAAAATACCCTTAATGGCAAACTGTCTAATTCATGCCATTAGACTCGCAGGCTTGTTGTGTGTGTGTGTGAAAGCGGGGAGCAAGAATTGAAAGTATGACATTTTCTTCTTGTCCTGCTGGTTAATGCTTCGCTTGTTTAATTTCTGTGTATTTTGGAGAGAGTTAGCGGGTTCTTTTATTGTTTCAATTTGGAGGAAGGAGGGATAGTCATGTATGATAGTTTAGCCCTTAGAGTTACTGCTCAGTTTGCTCTTATTTGCGTGATAGTGTTAATCGTACATGGTTCACTTTGCTTAACATGGATGTAGTTCAAGTGGGAGAGTATAGCCTAGAGACGTGTTACTTAGAACATTCTGTTTGTGTTAAAGATGGGAACAATTCTAAATCTTCTATAGACATTGCGTCTTTCAGTACGAATTCATATTGTCATCAATTGGCCTACATATATAACTGTATAAAGTAAAGGCAACATGGGTCTCTTAAAGGCACTGGACACTATTGGTAATTACTCAAAATAATTATTAGCTTAAAAGCTTACTTGGTGACGAGTAACGGGGAGAGGTTGATGGTATAAAACATTGTGAGAAACGGCTCCCTCTGAAGTGCCATAGTTTTCGAGAAAGAAGTAATTTTCCACTAATTTGATTTCAAGACCTCAAATTTAGAACTTGAGGTCTCGAAATCAACCATCTAAACGCACACAACTTCGTGTGACAAGGATTTTTTTCTTTCATTATTATCTCGCAAGTTCGATGACCGATTGAGCTCAAATTTTCACAGGTTTGTTGTTTTATGCATATGTTGAGATACACCAACTGTGAAGGCTAGTCTTTGACAATAACCAATAGTGTCCACTGCCTTTAATATACCTGCTGTCATCTGAAGTTATCCTTATCAGACACCAATTTTTGCAAATTAGGGTTTCTCTGTACTCTATATAGAAAGGCTTGCGGTAACACCGTGTACGTTACAAGTTGTGGGGCTGAAAAGAACCCGACGTTTCGATCAGTATGCTCTGATTGTCTTCAGGGGAAAGCCTAGATATGAATGCAAACTGCTTACCAACCAAGATGACCTATGGTATAAATGAAAAGAAAAAAAAATTCGACCCTACAGCAAAGTCCTTGTGGAAGACTAAAACCTTATTATTTCAGCATAGTGGTCATCAAACACGCACAATAGAATATTCACAAGATCCTCACCCGGCAGCTATATCGCGTATAAACGCCGGTAAATTACCTTTTCATTTCTATAATGGGCTTTCCCCTCTGATGAACCTTCCATCATGTTTGAGCCCCCTTGAAACGGTGTTCAGCTTCATGGGTGTATCTCTCTCCTGTGGCATGAGGTTATGTCCCCCGGATATTCTAAACCTACACCCCCCCCACCCCCTACCCATACAGCGAAATGTTTGGAATCCTCCTCCTCCAGCCCATATAATGGGACCAGAATCTCTACTCGGGGACAGTTCACCCTTTAGCACCGGTTGCCGAAACCACTCCTTTTTGTCAAACGGTCAAACCCTTGAGCATTTTTTGTTTAGCTTTGGAGCTGTGATAAACACACAAAAAGAGGGCGCTGTTTGGTTTGAGTTTCTTTGGGTGCCACGCACTGGGGTCGACCCAGGGGAGCTAAACGAACGCACCCAATGATGTCTTCTCCTCTCTTTGGGTGCACAACACTAAAATAAAAAGAAACTCGTGCGCAGAGCCTTGTTAAATAAATGTAAAAAATCATTTTTTGTAAATCACATACTTGGAGGTCGTGTCTTTTATGGGTTGTTGTAAAATGGTTCCATATTTTACCTTTCAAAAGTTTCAAGTTATATGAGTATATTTTTTCTGGTTAGTTTAGTCGCTATAGGGTGTATTTGCTTTAAAGAGCATATCTCACAAGCTAAACGGCTAACCTACCTTTAAGAAGAACAATTTGTCAGAAAAATATATTTGGTTTGTCTTCAGGAGGCTGAGAGTATCTATTGAGTATTTTTAATATTTAGCTTTGGTTGCTGTGGGCGCTTATTTTAGTGTAATCAGGTTTTGTCGGGAGTCTGAACTTTTACTCACATGTTCCTTGTAGTTGGAACTCAAAGTTCGCGTTATTTAAAATTGTTGAATTTTCTCCTTTGGTGTTAATATTTTGTGAAAAGAAAATTGAAATTAGCGAGTTCCGATCCCACGTCGTGCACTAACTTCCGTGTAAACACTTTCTTGCACTGATCACTGGCGGCCTACAGCCAAATCGCGTTAACCAAACACTAAGCAGATGGATAATAGTCGGTGAGCAATTTACACAAAGCGCAGAACTATGCGATACCGAGCATTGACGTCTTGTGCCAAGACTCCATGAGCCGAAAGCGTATTTTTTCCTAGGACAAATGAGGCCACCTTTTACCATAAATTAGCGCATGCTAACCGTCCCAAGAAAAAAAATATACGCGCGCAGGAAAGCGCCCTCTGTTGTCCGCACATGTACAAGAAGCACTGTAAAAAAGCAAGACGGCGCGCGGCAGACGATTTTTTGCTGCACGCTTGGATTTTTTTTTTTTTTTTACAAGAAAAAAAACTTGATATTTGTAACCGAAATTCAACCTGAAATTTATAAAAATTCTATTTCAGGTGGAATATTCTATGCCTCCTGGATTTTAAAATGTATATTGGAGGAGTTGAAGGCGAGTTAACGGCACCTACCCTGTTTTGACGGCGAATAGCGGCAAGATAATGCACTGTACTCAAAGCCATGCGCACTTGGGCTCACAATATCAAGTGGTACACGATGATCAACATCGCCAGCGCAGAACTTCGACGTATTTTCGGATATAATTTCTTCCATGGATATATTTGTTAGCTGTGAACTCGTTGAGAATATAGTAAGGGACACCATGAATATATGAACGGAATTTCAGCTTAAAGGTAAAAAATAAAGAAAATTGTAGTCAAACTTGTATTCGCATTGTAAAGAACCTTTATACCCAGGACGTCAGTGCAGTGGCACTGACTGACGTCCTACCAGGGCTAGGGTCTAGTCTAACCAAATAAGATAGCGCCCTCGTGTCCCCAGAGATAATTATCTCAAAAAAGAACTAACAGATAATTGGCAATTTGAGGATAACCCCATTTTACTGTCTCCGAATATCTGTCGCACAAAAAAAGTGTTCTCATGAGCCTGAAGTTGTTATAGAATAATAAATATGTCATATTTTATTGTGTATTATAATCCAACCACAAAGTCATATACATTAAATAAATATTCCTTAGAGATTTTTTTACAGGGAAATTCAACGATGAATCTTTACCTCGTTCTTTCTAGAATCTCAAGACACACCGGCATTTTTTGAAAAAGAAATAACTAATCATTTTCAATGTTCACTGTCTCCGAATATCTGTCGCACAAAAAAAAAGTGTTCTCATGAGCCTGAAGTTGTTATAGAATAATATATATTATTCTATATTATTCTATATTATTCTATATTATTCTATAACAACTTCAATGTTAGAAATGTGCCTGACACACTTATAGAACGTTTTATTAACTCTTAAACTTTCGGGTCCGAATTGACCGGGATTTCGTGTCCCGTGGAACCTGATCCATCTGGGTCGGTTCGACCCGAAATCTGTGCCAAGATGACCCATCAGGGTCAAACTGACGGACCCCAGAGTTAAAAACCCGTTGCTTTCTATCACTTTCCGGATCAACCTGACCAAGAAAATGTCACAAATTATGTAAATTAAGTCATTTCATAGTGAACACATACGTCACAAACAGACACACATTAATGTGATGATTGAAAACAACAAACAGTAAGTAATTTATATGAATCAGGTTAGTTATAGTCGAACATGAATAATAATGTGTACGGCTCAAAATAACGAAACACATTTTCCAAAAGAGTTTTACATAAGTTTCCAGGTGATGTTATACACACATTGACTGGCAATGAGGTAACTAGTGTACGTATGTTCCTCCGAGGGACTTTGAGTGACCAGAAGAGCGACCTATTTCTCGAGGCCGAAGGCCGAGGGAAATAGGCCCCTCTTCTGGTCACTCAAAGGCCCGAGGGGGAATAGACGTACACTAGTTACCGAATTGTGCCAGTCAATCTGTGTCTTATAACACAGCTCGGTCTTAATGTCAGATAAGAACAGAAATCTGGAAAAGAAAAGAAGTTTTGTAGTTGTTGTTCACGGTTCAAGTCAAGAGAGGGCGCTGTAACCGGGCTGTAACTATTTTCAAAGACTAGTGCCCGCTCGGGTACTAGTTCCCGCAAAATACGCGCGCGCGATCACTAGACTATATTAGTTTATTCCACGTGACAGTGTTTCAGCCAACCAGAATACATAACAAGCAAGAGGTGTGTTATAATTCACATTGTTGCAACATCACTAAATATTTGAGGGCACAAGGAACGAAGCCAGAGTGCAAACAAAGGAAAGAAAAAATCCACAGGGAAAAAGTGGGAATGCGTGGACCTCAGACAAATACAAGTCCACCCATAAGACTTGAAACAATAGGTGGACTTACTAACGTTCACGCAGTGTATTAAACAGTTTTGAAGATAATTATTGTCTTTCTTTAGTACACACAACAAAGGGATGAACGCAGAGTGAATGTAACACTGTGCCAGAGGTGCATTCAGAGATAATTCGACGGCAACTGTTGAACTTTTAGAACCAAATGCTTTGCCAATCATTCGAAGTAGGCCTACAAAAATATAATGCAGTTTTGAACTCCACGACCAAAGCCGAAGATATCTCTTCAATGGCATTAGGTAAGACTTAATGTGTGACATATTTTAGAGGGTGCGGAGGCCTCGGTGTGACAATGACAAACAAGATCATTTAATTTCATTAAATTTATTCTGGTTGTGAAGCCACGGTCCTTCCCCAAGGACTCTCGAATCAGAGAACTTAATCACTTTACTAGCCATAAGCCAATGGAGAGAAGAAAATTAAGAAGTTCCAGTTTCAGATGTGGGATGATAGCCACAGTGAAGTATTCTCGGGAAACCCATGAAGTTAGTTTAGGGACTGAAAACCCAATCCGCGTAGTGCCCCGTGGGATTTGAACCGGGGTCCGGGAGGTGGAAGGCGGTGCAAGAGACCACTATAGACGATGTGACCTCTGTCGTCCGGGAAAACCAAAACATGATTCGTGTGCATACCGCCGGGCAAAACCTTTGTGTTTTGCCAGCCAGCTGGAAAGTGTATGCAATCTTACCATGACTACGTGTCTTTTTGCCCGGCGAAACAATGACGTATACAGTGTGTTTTTTTAACAGAGGGCGGTTTGAATGTAAACATTGGTCACATCGTCTATACTCAAACTGACTGCCAAAGTGTTGCGTTACATGGATGTCTCAATAATGTCCAGCACTAGTTGTGATTATTGGCACATCTCTTCCACCGCTGTACATCAATCGTTGTTGGATACAGACGCTAACTTTTAGAAGGCGGTTCATGATTTGAGCATGATATCTTGGTCTTGGGTGATGCTTTTTTGGCACCGTCTATCGTCACTCCCTAACAGCCAGTAGGTCGTCTGGATACCTTTTCCCTGCAAAAACAAATGAGTAAATAATTACAGATGAAATCAATAACATATTAAGGCAGAAAAGGTTTAATTTATATTTGTCCCTAAACAAAGTATGTTATTATATATAAACAAGGATACCACCCCTATTTTGTGGAGATGTACATACATGAAACTTTATTAAGGCTCAAGAGTAACCATATCAAATTAAGTTCCCTTTGAACCCTTTGTCGGTCAAAATCGAGGGGAAAATTATATGCATTTTGTCAACAAAGACGTTGGTATAAGATCCACCACACATGATTTGGAGGGTGAATTTTGATCGGATTTATCTAACAGTGTCTTCAGATACGAACTCCTGAAAACAGTGGTGTGATTGTCGATACCTCTTTGTCACAGAATAATAAGCATTTAAATTTGGTAAGAATGTTTTTTTTTCTTCTTCGCCTGTGATTTACATAATGTCCTTGTTATCTATTGTATACCCAGCCTGGCCTCGTGCCAGAACCCATCATAGTCAATGTCTTTTGTACTAAATCCATTCGTAGCTCGCGGAGGTTTGCATGGTCTCAGGCTTTATAGGGTTCATTTATTTGCATATTCTAAAGGTAAGTTTGAATAAGAACAGGCTTTGGCCCTGGTGTGTTTTGTGAGGGAACAGAGTCAATGCAAAAGAGATGAAAATAGGGGGTGGGAGCAATAAGATTTGGTGTGACGCGATCACATTCCGTCTTGCACCAGCTTGACAATCTCAGACATTTTTATTAGCTGCTGTAAGGGTTTTAGCAGCTTATAATGGGAGACAGGTTGGGTGACAGATCTACAATCGTAAGTAATTATTTCAAATAAATTCGTTATTACAAGAAGTCTCTCATAATGAAAATCAGTTAAAGGGAAAGTTCACGTTTGGTAATCGTCAAAGACCAGTCTTCTCATTTGGTGTATCGCAACATAAGCATAAACAATTGATCATCGAAGTTGCGAGAAAATGATGAGAGAAAAAAACACCCTAGTTGGACGAATTTGTATGCTTTCAGATAGGAATAAAAGACTTCTGGCTTGAAGTCTTTTATTATTTTAGTGAGAAATTACCTCTTTCTCAAAATCTATGCTACTTCAATAGTGTACCTTTTCTTTAAACATCTTAAAAACTTAAAGAAATTAAGCAAGCCATTTTACAGTTTATACTTTGTGGAATTGTTTGATTCATGGCTTTGATCAACGAGGAAGATTGGTTATCTCCTTGTGAAGTTGATCGAGCGTAAAAGATTTTCAATTAATAGTGCAATCATGAGGTTTCTGTGGCCTAAATTCTGTAGTTTAATTTGTACAGGTTCAGATGGCCCGTATCTAAGTGTGAAGTGTGACGCTGGTGAGAGTACCGGAAATCGCTAGTTCAGCAGTGCCCCGGAGTGGTTTGAAGTGTTTGGAAATCGTCGCAGGCGACCGACGATGTAGTAGGTCTACCGTTTTAGTTGGAGTTGCTCAACGCTTTATTCATTTTTAGCAAAAATCTAAGTTGCGTTTTTAGGGTTGTTAAATTAAACAAGAGGCTTCCCTATGATAGTTTTTTATACAACTTAACCTATGATGTATTTATTTTGAGAAACAATGATAGTTGAAAAAAGTCTAACAATTGGGGGGAAGAAGCAAAATAAGGGTTGGAAGATCTAGGATAGACCTGTAAGCCATATTTTGCGAAATATCGGTCGTTAAATAGTGGGCCAGATATTGAACTTGCCCCTTGCGCTTTTCTAATTTTGTTTACCCCAAATTTGATACAAATAATGAACTTGCCCCTTGCGAATGTTTCAATAATTGCTAAAACGTTATCAAATTGCTGGACTTACCCCTTGCTTTTTTTAAAATTAATTTTTAACCCTATTTTGGATTAAACTGCTAGACATATCTGGGCTTATTATGTGCTATTTTACACCTTGTTATTTATTTTATTTTAACCTTTTTTTTCATTTTTAAGGCCTGATTTGGATAAAAATGCTTGACTCAACCCTTGCCATTTTTTTTAATTTAAGACCAAAATTTTGATAAAAATGCTTGACCTGTTCCCCCCCCCCTTGCCATTTTTTTTTTCAATTTTAGGGTGTTTTTTATTTTAGAAAAGTGCTGGACTTACCACACTTGCCCTTAGCCGTTTTGTTTTTGTTTTTTTTAAAGCTAGTTTTTGATAAATATGCTGGACCAACTAACCCATTGCCATTTTTAAATTTTAGGCAAGTTTTTGATAAAAACGCTGGACCTTCTCCTTGTCAATTTCTTTTCAATTTCAGGCACTTCTTTTATAAAAATGCTAGATTTTTGCTAAAAATCATTACATTTTTTTCAAAATTTAGGTCTATTTTTGATTAAAATGCTGAACCTAACCAAGGCCATTTTTTTTTTTTTTGGGGGGGGGGGCCAATTTTTGATAAAAACGATGGACTAACCTTTGAAATGTTTTCCATTTCAGGCCCACTTTTTTGATGAAAATGCTTGACTAACTGTTGCATATTTTTCAAATTTAGGCCTATTTTTTATTGCAATTTTTTTCAATTGTAGACCCATTTTTGATAAAAATGATGGACTTACCCTTGCAATTTGTTAAATTTTAGACCCGTTTTTGATAATATCGATGGACTTAACCCTTGTTTTTTTTTCAAATTTAGGTCTATTTTTTAAATAAATGCTGGACTTGCAATGTTTTCAATTTCAGGCCTATTTTTAATAAAAATGACGGACTTACCCCGTGCAATTTTTTTCAATTTTAGGCCCACTTTTGATAAAAATGCTGGACTTAACCCCTTGCGATGTTTTAAATTTTAGGCATACTTTGGATAAAAATGATAGACTAACCCCTTGCCATTTTTTTCAATTTTAGGCCTTTTTTGATAATAATGCTGGGCTTACCCCCTTGCAATTTTGTTTAAATTTCAGGCCCATTTTTGATAAAAATGATGGACTTACCCTTGCAATTTGTTAAATTTTAGACCCGTTTTGATAATATCGATGGACTTAATTGCTTTTTTTCAAATTTAGGTCTATTTTTTAGATAAATGCTGGACTTACCCCTTGCCATTTTTTTCAATTCTATGTATCCCATTTTTTTCAATTTCAGGACCACTTTGTTTATGAAAATGCTGGACTAACCCTACCTATTTTTCCAATTTTAGACCCGTTTTTAGACCCTGTTTTGATAAAAACGATTGCTTTAATTTCAAGATTAGGTCTATTTTTGAGAAAAATGATGGACTAACTAACCCCTTGCCATTTTTTTAAATTTCAGGCCCAGTTTTGAGAAAAATGATGGACTAACCCCTTGCAATTTTTTCAATTTTAAGCCCATTTTTGATAAAATTGATGGACTAACCCCTTGCAATTTTTATTAAGTTTTAGGCATATTTTTGATAAAGTGATGGACTAACCTCTTGCCATTTTTTAAATTTTAGGCCCACTTTTGATAAAAATTCTGGATTAACCCCTTACAATATTTTCAATTTCAAGCTAATTTTTTGATAAAAATGATGGACTAACCCCTTTGCATTTTTTCAATTTTAGGTTCATTTTTTGGTAAAAATGATGGACTAACCCCTTGCCATTTTTTCAATTTTAGGTCCAGTTTTGATAAAGTTGCCACTTTTTCAGTTTAGGTTTCTTTATCTAAAAACGATGGACTTACCCCTTGCAATGTTTTCAAATTTAGGCCTATTTTTGATAAAAACAATTTTAGGCCTATCTTAGATAAAAATGATGGACTAACCCCTTGCAATGTTTCAAATATAGGCCTATTATTAATAAAAAACGATGGACTACGCCTTGCCATTTTTTCAATTTTAGGCCCACTTTTGATAAAGATGCTCGACTAAACCCTTGCAATGTTTTCAATTTTAGACCTATTTTTGATAAAAACGATGGACTAATCCCTTGCAATTTTTCAATTTTGGACCTATTTTTGATAATTTTAGGTCCATTTTTGATGAAAATAAAGGACTTACCTCTTGCCATTTTTTCAGCTTAGACCTATTTTTTTATAAAAACGATGGACTTACCCCTTGCAAATATTTCAATTTTAGGCCCACTTTTGATAAAAATGCTGGACTAACCCCTTGCAATGTTTTCAGTTTCAGGTCTTTTTTTTTTGATAAGATTGATGGACTAATATGGTAAGAAGTCTGGCCCTGTCAGATCGTAAATGAAAGACACAAAGGGACATAAAGGTAGCACATGGTAGAGCAGACTAACAGACAAAATTAACAAACATGTAAAATGGTATTTATTTCTTTATTTTTTTATTTATTTATTTCCAGGCAAACAGTAAGTACAAAGAAAAGGCAATACAAATAATATGACTACATAGAGAACAAGCATATGGTTAACCGACAATAATCACTATCTAAAGGCGATCCAGGCAATACAAATAACAAAGGCAAAATAAGGTACAAAGACAAAAACGTCATAATAAAAAAAATTGAAAATAGCACATCAAATACCACATCAAATATACATAAATACAAATCTATAGAAAATCCATTAAAATAAAAATAAAAATGGCCTGGCAGCAAATTTTGTATATAAAAACAAATTGGAATATTGTGTATGTACAAAGCAGCTTGAAAAAGAAGGCAGGCGACCCACCAATTACAGAAACAACATCGAAATCGACTGACCAAACATCAAACATCGCAAAAGGGAGTGAGAACACATCATGTCGACAACAACATCTCAAGCATTTGTTTTCGTAACAGTGACATCACACTGTTATTGATTCATCAACATAGAGACGACTTATCGAGCAAGATGCTACTCACCTTCATTTCAACTGAACCTCTCAGTTGGACATCGAAACAGCGAAAGCTTTCAAGAACCTTCTTTGTCTCTGAACTGATGTGAATTTTGAGAGCTTGAAAAGGCAGCATTAATGAAAATAGGAATATAATTGTTACAGGTAAGGTTCTCGACATAATGAAAGCAATACATTTGGAATATTTTCATGGATAGGAGCAAAATTGAATGTCAAAACAGTATCAAACTTTATTCGAACAAAACCTGCTTACCATTCATTGTTTTTTTAACTCTGGATACAGCTCGATCCCTTCAAATGGTAAGTTCATATTTAAAGGGAAGGTACATGTTTGGTAATTACTAAAAAAAAATATTAACTTAAAAACTGACTTGGTGACGAGCATTGGTGAGCTGTTATAAAACATTGTGGATAATGACTCCCTCTGAAGTCACGTAGTTTTGAGATAGAAGTAGTTTCTCAATAAAATAATAAAAGACTTCTACCTAGAAGTCTTTTATTTCTATCTAATAAAGCACACAAATTCGTCAAACAAGGGTGTTTTTTCTTTCATCATTTTCCTGCAGCTTCGATGACCAATTGAGCCCAAATTTTCACAGGCTTGTTATTTTATGGTTATGACGGGATACACCAAGTGAGAACAATGGTCTTTGACAACTACCAATACTGTACCTTCCCTTTAAGTATTATGCAATCACCATGGTAAAACATGGGCTACGGGTTCTGACCCTTCAGTTTAACAATCCACGTTAGAATTCGCCGTGTAAGTGCAAGAATTGTGTTAAAGCTAAATGAATGACGATTTCATCACAGAAGAGGCAAAATCGCTCAAATGTGAAAACATTTTAGCCGAAACCAACCGGGGAAACCTTTTTGATACAACGTCAGTAAAGTCAATCAAACAGTTTTATAAAAAATAGAAACCCCGTTAAATTAATACCTTCTCCATTTGATTCCATTCTTGACGCTGTGTTGACTGTATCACCAAACAGACAGTATCTGGGCATCTTAAGACCAACCACTCCAGCAACGCACGGACCTTTTACGCATTCATAAACAAAGATAGATTTATGAAGAGTATTAACTAATGGAAATGTATATTCAAAAGGACAACGGCTCAGTCATCAGAGTAAAGGTTTACACGAAATGCAAAGGATTATTTTGAACAGGTTCTTATTATTAAAGTGCTTTTCACACGACAGCAATTTAACTAGGGTCCCTTGCTTAAAGTGACCATTGTTGTAAAATGTAGCAATGTTTGACAAGATTTTTACACGAGAACTTGGACAATAGAACAAAAATGTTGTCCTTTCATAGGAGGTACATTTTGTAAAATTTGACAACAGGCTTCAATTTAGCATGGGACCTTTGCTAAATTGCTCTCATGTGAAAGGGGTTGAAGAGTTCCAAAACATGAAAAGATATTCTGGTTATTGCACATATTAATAAGTTGCATGGCCAGATGAGTTGCAGACTTCCACTGTGACATGACTTGCACTGTGTGAGAAGAGGTGCATTGGCAGTCACCATCAAGGGAAGCTGCCCCTCCTAACTTAAAGGCAGTGGACACTATTGGTAATTACTCAAGATATTGTTTAGCATAAAACCTTACTTGGTAACGAGTAATGAGGAGAAGTTGGTAGTATAAAACATTGTGAGAAACGGCTCCCTCTGAAATGGAGTAGTTTTTGAGAAAGAAGTAATTTTTCACGGGTTTGATTTCGAGACCTCAGGTTTAGAACTTGAAGTCTTGAAATCAAGCATCTGAAAGCACACAACTTCGTGCGACAAGGGTGTTTTTTCTTTCATAGTTATCTTACAACTCCGACAACCAATTGAGCTCAATTTTTCACAGGTTTGTTATTTTATGCATATGTTGAGATACACCAAGTGAGAAGACTGCTCTTTGACAATTACCAATAGTGTCCAGTGTCTTTAAGCACAGTTACCCCCTGGACATAGGCAGGACTGGAGAACATGGAAGTTCCTCAAGACTACGAACGGAAGAGGGACGATATAAATCAAACAGGAATACAATTTTAAATCAGAAAGTTTAACAATCTTACCAGTGTGTATTCCGACCCGTAGTTGAAGCTTCATCTCGTTCTTGTGTCTGATCTTAAAGGAACACACTGCTTCCAGCAAGGCCAGCGCCATGTTACCTATTTCTCGCGCATGCGTCTCGCCGTTTCTGACTGGTACCCCGGAAACAACCATGTAGGCGTCTCCGATAGTTTCAACCTGCAGATCAAAATCAGGTACAAGACGTAACAAATTCAAGTCTAGAAAAAAGCTGGTGTTGTTTACCCTTTCACCGTCGACCCTAGCACTGTCGACCCTATACCCTACTCAGTACTTTCCCGAGTGCAGTGAAACAAAATCGCAAGCATATATTCGGTTTTGAACCCACAGTCTTTGCAAATTTAGTTCACTGAGATTTCCCGGTATGTAGCGGTAGTTTGCTTCCTTTATTGTAGCAGGGGGTACCGCAGCAATTTAGTTTGAAAATATTTGTTGCCAGTAATTTTGCTAACCATTTACTGAGGTAATATCAGCAACAATTGTTAACAAACAATAAGTCACAATATTTACCTTATAGACGTCAAAACCTCCAATGATTCCGTCAAAACAGGTGTATAAATCATTGAGAAACACAACAATCTGCAACAAATTACAACCACAACAACCACGTTATATGGTACTCGATTAAAAGACACACACTTTGCTTTTGTTATTGTGAATCAGAGCAAACATTTGAAGAAAAAAAGTTAATTGCTCTTTAAAGCCATAATACACTTTCGGTACAGAAAGAAAAAAAAAATTCACAGATTTACAAATAACTTACAGTGTTTACAGAAGGTAATGGTGAAAGACTTCTCTTGAAATACTGTTCCATGAAATGCTTTACTTTTTGAGAAAACATTAAAACAATATCATTTCTCGATAGCGAGAATTACGGATTTATTTTAAACACATGTCATGACACGGCGAAACGCACGGAAACAAGAGTGGGTTTTCGCGTTATTTTCTCCCGACTCCGATGACCGATTGAGCCTAAATTTTCACAGGTTTGTTATTTTATATATAAGGTGTGATACACGAAGTGTGGGACTTGGACAATACTGTTTACCGAAAGTGTATAATGGCTTTTAAAAGGGGAGGGGACAAAGGTGAGACCGCCATCTTATCTTTGGGAAGCTGCAACAACTTTTTGCTCACTCTTTAAACTTCCGGGTCAAAATTGACCCGGATCAGGATCCATCGCGGGGCCTGACTCATTTTATGGGTAAGTTCCACCTGCAATGTGAGTCAAAATTACTCAGAAATTGGTTCAACTAACGTAAAATTCAAGTTCACCACTTTCACCGGGAGGATTTATGTTTGTGAGTGGATGATGTTGTTTTTACGGTAAAAGACTATAATCTCATGATTCCAACCTGCATTGGCGTACTCTGGGCAGAGAGGGCGGTAAATCCTTGGATGTCGCTGAAGAAGATTGTCACATTGTCATACGTTTCAGGATCAACACTCTTGCCAAGCTTCAGCTGATTAGCCACAACTCTGAGGGGAGTGGAAAAAACAAATGCAAAAAAAACAAATGAGTTCAGTGAGCTTCAGAGTATACTTGCTAAGCCTAGGGCGGGGCCAACTTCATAGAGCTGCTTGAGTAGAAAATACTGCTTAACAACTTTCTGCTAATCAGAAATGAGTAGAAAACCAGTCAAAAAATTGTACTACAGAGAAGAACTATATTGTTCTATAGGCAGGTAACCCCGTTCTGGTGACCATAATTTTGATGTGCTGAGCTTTTTTTGTGCCTAAGCAGCTCTAAGAATTTGGGCCAGAGCAAAATCATGCTGCCAGAAAAATTATGGTTCCTCATGTCATTCATACTGTGCTTAGTAAGACAAATGTTAAGCAGTGTTAAATATTTGCATAATAGCTCTTTAGAACTTAAGCATTGCTTTTTGAAGATGGGTGATATAATGTCTCTGCTAAGGAGGAATAGTTAACAAATAAACACAGACACTCATATGCATAAATTAATCTTTGGATTTATTTTGTTATTTTTTATTCTGAATTCATCTTCAGCCTACTGCCCCCCCCCCCCAAAAAAAAAAAAAAAAAATTCATATGCGTCTTAATATTGTGTTCTCACCTTGGCAGAAGTTCATAGAGCAGCATGTCGGCTCTTTTCTTCTCTTCCAAGAATGCAGATGTTCTCTCCTCCACCAGCTCCTCAAGATTATTGGCGTATTGCTCCATGCGATTCAGCAAGTTATCAAGAATGTTGGTTCCCGTGTTCTTCTCTCTGTCAAAATAAATATGTTTAAACATCATACTCCACGTTTTGACGTGAGCTGTCAGCAAAATGGAGGGACTTGAAACTGTGTGGACTTACAAACGTTCACACAGTGGTTTTCACACTGTCGAGGAATAGTGCACATTATAAAAAAAATGTGGATAGAGTGTGTATGTTAACGTTTTTTTACGAAGAGTGGGTCTGATAACAAAAGAAAAAACAGTCCACAAAATGTAGGGAATTGAAACGCAATGTGGACTTACTCACGTCCACATAGTGAGTGTAGTCTTTTACACTGTTGAGGTAGTCTTCTTTGCACAGAACAACTACATTTTTCCAATTTCCATGAATTGTATCACTATATGGCGTACGAAGTGTGGACCAGATAAAAATAAAAGTAGTCCATAATATCTGTTGAATTGCCACACAGTGTCTTATAGTTTATGAATGTTCACAAAATTACTGCAATACAGAACAATGTGCACAGGCATGTGTGTGTTTAGTGGAGTGGATATATACACATTCAAACTAGGACCTACAACAAATATAAAGTAGGATTGGAAGATATAATAGGCTGTCTATATCGCTAAGCGATAACGACTATGTAGAGCAAACAAGACACACAAAAAAAGGTGCAGTCGCAACTTGGTGGGTCAAAGAGGTAGATAGCTCCTCAAACAGACGTTCTGGCACAGGCTCGCTCATGAGAGATAAGACCAATTCTGAAATTGACTAGTCTTCCACAGAAATGACATGAGAGTGTCTGTGGCCCTGTCCTGGTGTTAGCGACGGCACGTCGTCCATGTCGGCGTTCCAGAGCAGCATCTGCAACATCACGGCGCATCTTCTCTGCAGTCTTTACTGCCCTTGGTCACTGCGTGCCGCCATTTGGTGCGATCTCTTGCGAGGATCTCCCAGTTGTCACTGTTGATGTTTGCAAGGTAACTCCATGTTTCAATAGATATAATCGAGAATAACAAACCTGTTGATTCTATCCATAGATGATCTAAGCGTGTTAGCGGAGGGACGATTCCTCGGCTCTTCGGCCCAGCATGCTTTCATCAGCTCAGATAGATTAGGATCCCTCTTCTCTTCTGATTCTCGTGGACGAAACACGGGGCCGTGCTCAGGGGGCGCTCTGATTTTCTCTAGTATCTCTGATTGGGGAAACAATCAGCAATAGAAACAGATAATAAATCGATGCTTAAATAAAGTGCGCCACCAATAGTTTGACCTGGAGAGGTGATAATCCGAAGAAAACAGATTCTACAGAGGGTTCACATTGTATTCTGGGTAAGCGTTTTTGAGCGTTTTAAGTCGATAGAGATTATTTCCAACAGATGAAACCATAGTTTAAGCAATAATGTTACAGATTGTTCTAATGTCTGCTTGAGTCATACATTGGTAAGTATTCAAAACAATTAATTATCATGAAAACTGACACGTTGAGCAGAACGATAGCAATGACAACCTAACCAACTATTTCCTTAGAAGTCATATGGTTTGAAATTATTGTTTCCTCAAAAACCCTTTGGACCTAAAAAAGATCCATGCTTGAAATTGTGATCCAGATTTCTGAGAGTTGAAACACTAGAAACGTTGCCTTACATATGGAGTACTCCCGGTGAGATCCCCAAAATCACCCTCTTTTATAAATTAGTTTGGTTCAACTGCTAATAATCATCAACTCATCTTTTTCTTATCTTAAAAAAAAATAAATCAGGGCCACCACAAACAGCCACAATGCCTCAAATCACAGAACACCTGCAAGTAACCAATTTCCCCAAGTGTCATTTCTTCCTTAGCTCTAAGATAAGCATAATCTTACATCCAAAATAGAAATAAAACAATTACCCGCCATATCCATGTACTTAGACTCGGCGTCGTACGGGCCCTCTCTTGCAACTATTTCTTTAATGACGATCCCAATGCTGTAGATGTCGCCCTCCTTGGTCATACTAAGCTTCGGTTCTCGCAATAATTCTGGAGCGATCCACAGACATTCTGTACAAAACAAGAACAATGATTGGGTTCTTGAAAACATTTCTTGCAAACTAACTGAGGGATGAGGGAGAAAGCGTCATCGCTCAAAACGCGCGGTCCCTCGGTCTGATCCAAGAACAATGGGCTGTGGATGTGCAAGTTCTTGTTTAGTATAATAATGTGACTAAGGACTAAAAGGTAAGCTTTTTGATAAGAGTCATCTACTGTATAACTTAAACACATCTTTCTAGACCATACGAGACCTCAGCACCAACATGTGGTGCGTTCGATTGGCTTCCGTGGGTCTACCCCGCGGTGCTCACTCGGGTGAGCCCCTGACAAGAGCTAAACGAACGATCACTCACCGCTCTCGTAGTGACGTCATGCACCTGGGGCCAGCCCCAAAGTGACCCACTCCACAAGCAGGGCACTGAGGGCTGACCCGGGTGAGCCCCTGGAATGAAGTCAGGGCTGTTCAAACGCACCGGGCAGACCGGGGTCGACCCAGGGGGAAGCTCAACGAACGCACCCATTATCTACACGTACTCACTTGTCATGACGGCGTGGCATCCATGTGCTTCTGTGGCGCCCTCTCTCAGCGTATGCAGCCCGAAGTCGGTGAGTTTGAGCACGAAACGGCTGTCAATGAGGCAGTTAGAGGAGTTGAGTCTACCGTGAACTGACAAGGCACTGCGGTGAAGGTATTGTACGCCCTGGGTAATGCATTGGGAGAAAATGATAACATCCTGATATTGCACACATTTCTTTGCAGGCTGAACAAATTATGTCTTCTCTTAATACTTTTGCGCCACAAACCATTGCGCAAGCACTAAATGTTGAATGAAGTGCATGCTGGCCCATGCTGCCTAAAACGTGCGTACCGAGTATTTGGGATATCTTTTCCCTAGAGACACTGTCTCCATATGGGAAATTAACATGGGCTAAAGGAGGATGATTCAAGTAAGGGTGCTTTGAGAAGATTGACAAGAAACACAAAGCTTCTCAAGACTATTATACTCCTTCGACTCCAAAATTTACTCCCTCCGACATCAGAAGTCGCATAGCGGGCCCTTGTAAAAGTAATATAAAAACAAGGGCTAGTTTCCTAATTGTTTCGCAACCAGCAAGGACAGCGAAAGGGCAGTGTATGCTTCAAGAAATATATTGACTTACGAAATAACTGACACATTCTTATGTTCGTATTGTAAAATGTTTTTCGGTTGGTATACAATGTCAGTAAAAACCAACGAGCAACAACAAACTCAATAATTGCGTTTAGATTCGGTACCGTTTGATACAAACTGTCGATGCCCTATTTACATTCAGTAATTTACAACAAATAGTTCAAGGCGATCTCCGAGAGGGGACAACTTAAACAAAATCATAATTCAGTTTTCATGGGTTTTGTTTATGTTCTATATTATAGGAACTGTTTGACCCACTGACACAGATGAAGTAAGTACTCATTTTGCTCGCAGTTTCCAATTTTCTAAATTGACTTACGACTGTGACAATGAAGGCCCTTGGTTGACAACAATAATAATGTAATAATAGTATATTATTAAACTAGTATTATTTATAGAATACATTAGAATATTATTATACTATAATATTTAATATTACAAACACGGTTTTGTTTGGGATCAACGTTCACCGTCATTGTAAACTAAATGAAATAAGTAACTGTTATTTAAAGGGTAAGCCCACGAAATGTTTTAATAGAGACATCAAGAATGGAGTGGTTACTTTACTGAGTACTATTCCATAAATACTGTCCGAAGGTACAAAGTAAAAATGTAGGCTAACAAAGACAGCAATAACGTAACAACTCATTTGTTGTTATCGCGGCATTGTGTTTTAAGATACTATAAATTGTCGTTTTTACCTTTATGACGTCACTTATAAGTGAGTACTTGAAAAGCCAATCCAGATTAATGGAATCGTTCTGCAGAATATCCTGAAAGGAAAGAAAGAAATACATTTTGTAAACGCTCTTTTTTTTTGGGGGGGGGGGTTAAGGGTGCGTTTTCTTGTTTGATTTGTTCATTCCTGTCCGTATTTTCTCCGTTACCAAAAGCATTTCATCGACATTGCTACATTTTCACTTCATTACCAAATTCCGCCCAATAACTTTCAGAATGACCATTTTTTTACTGCCAACATTGCATTATAATCCAGATTATGATAAACCCCAAAAGGTAGACCTACGTTTCGTGTGTATACCGTTGGCATATCAGGTACATCAACTGTTGAAAGTACTAACCTTAAAGGCGGTGGACACTATTGGTAAATACTCAAAACAATTACTATCATAAAACCTTACTTGGTAACGAGTAATGGGGAGAGGTTGATAGTATAAAACATTGTGAGAAACGGCTCCCTCTGAAGTGACATAGTTTTCGAGAAAGAAGTAATTTTCTGCGAATTTGCTTTCAAGACCTCAGACTTAGAATTAATTTTTGAGATCTCGAAATCAACCATCTGAAAGCACACAACTTCGTGTGATACTGTGTTTTTTCTTTCATTATTCAGCAACCGCGGTAGTAGAATAAAGAAAGACAGTTCTCTAAGAACAAACTCTACCTGGTAAGTAGATACACACATGGTGTTACCGCAAACCAAATATATATATTGATACCTCACCATGCCTCAAATTCTATATATAATATTTTAAATATTATAACCAAACGTATAATTTCCATTACTCCAACTCTGGCATCCAATGGGTGACAGACAGTACACAAGATTACAAAGCGTTTTACTTACCATCAGACTTCCCTTTGGGCAGTACTCATTGATGATAACCACGTTGGGGACATCCACACATAATCCAATAAACCGCGCCAGATTTGGGTGTCCTACGTGCCTCATCTAATAACAGAAATCACAAACTTAGTGGGGAACACTCATGGTACGCTCTTAAAGGCAGTGGACACTATTGGTAAATTCTCAAAATAATTATTAGCATAAAACCTTACTTGGTGACGAGTAATGGGGAGAAGTTGATAGTATAAAACATTGTGAGAAACGGCTCCATCTGACGATTTAGAATTTGAGGTTTTGAAATCAAGCATCTGAAAGCACACATTAGGGTGTTTTTTCTGTCATACTATCTCGCAACTTCGACGACCAATTGAGCTCAAATTTTCGCAGGTTTGTTATTTTATGCATATTTTGAGATACACCAAGTGAGAAGACTGGTCTTTGACAATATTACCAATAGTGTCAAGGGTCTTTAAGCCCATGTCACACGAGGCAACGTACAGGCAACCAGTTCCTGGCAATCTCTAAGAAGAAAATCCATTTACCTTTGAATGTTCTCATAATTTTCTTGTGAATCGTAAGACATTTTTTGAAAAATTACCCATGTGCTACCAAAGTGGTCCTGCAGTTGTTTGCCTCCAAGTTGCCTGTAAAAGTTGCCTCGTATGACAATAAAACAAATTAAAAAATTAAAAACTGCCAGTCCAGAAGAACATATTTTTGTGGCAGATATCCCAACTACGGCCCTGGCTCAATTTTATAAAGGTTTTAAATAAAATAAAAACAATTACGCACTTAAAGACAGTGGACACTATTGGTAATTGTCCAAAAAAAAAAAAAAAAAAAAAAAAAGTCTTCTCACATGGTGTACCTCAACACATACTAAAATAACAAACCTGTGAAAATTTGAGCTCAATTGGTCGTCCAAGTTGCGAGATAACTATGAAAGAAAAAACCACCCTTGTCACAGAAAGGTGTGTGCTTTTAGATGGTTGATTTCGAGACCTCAAATTCTAAACTTGAGGTCTCGAAATCAAATTCGTGGAAAATTACTTCTTTCTCGAAAACTATGTCACTTCAGAGGGAGCCGTTTCTCACAATGTTTTATACTCTCAACCTCTCCCCATTACTTGTTACCAAGTGAGGTTTTATGCTGATAATTATTTTGAGTAATTACCAATCATTATCAGTCGCACGGAGTAATCATACATTTTTGTTTCGGCTGTTTACCAAATTCTGCTCTGTGTTATTCCTTTATCTGCTTAGCTTCATATTTTAAACCGTTGAAATCGAGGACATCATCTAAAGGGATCTGGGAGTTTTTACAGAGCGAGGACGAAACCAATTGACAATGTGTGCGTGTCATACGAAGTGTGGACATGTAAACAAAAGAGGTCCACACATTTATGTGGACTTCAAACACCACGTCCACACAGTGTGTTTACTGTGTTGAAGATTAATATGTTGATCATTTGATTTTTCTCATTTTATCAAATGATTTCTCCGAATGCTCACGTTGACCATGTTTGTTTTTAACTGTGTGAGAAGTAACAAGCGACAGGGCTAATAACAAATAACAATTCGTTATAGTCACACTTTATTTTTTAACTTTTTGAGAGCTATAGACCATGTGAACTCTATTAAAAATTAGTGTGACCTTGTACATTCTTTGAGTATTCAAAATACTGCACTGGTCATATGGAAAAGTTTACATTTTGTGTCATAACTTCCACATAAATCCAAGAGTTATGAAAGTAAAAGCTGGACAAGTTCAGAGATGTGCCCCCTTTCATCATATCAAAAGTTCGTAAGAATTAGACAGTGACATCTCCATAAAATATAGGATTTTATGTTTTCTACCATTAGGCTGTGTACAAATCGTGCCTGCATGAAGTCCAGGCTCTGTGGCTCTTTTGTAAACAAGTGATGTCACAGGTCACAGCGTCTATACATTACCAATATTGGGATCGCCAGGAAGGAAAAACGAAAACTTGTCATGTGTTAAAAACAATCCCTGACATGTGATCAACTATCTTTAGGTGAGCTAGGGATGCGTTTCGGCGGCTGTAACCAATAATTGTTTCTGACGTCATAACAAAAACGGTAACCGAGCTCACAACTCGGTTATCGTTCAGTCTGAATAGCAGAACCAACGACCAATAACCGAAACAGTTTTTGGTTGGGGTCGCCAAAACGCACTCTAGGTAATGGTACGCTAATGAATGGCTTTTACATATGTATTCGATTCAATTCATTTCAAGTAAGGCTGTCCTTAACCTATTTATAGCCATTCAAATTAATTTACGTGTTGTAATTACTGCTCGCTAGCGTATCACATTCTAAAGGAACAGAAGGCTACATGCTGCACTCAATTCAAGGATCCTGCTCTTAACAAATGAACCGCACAATCATTTGCACCGGAACTCAAAAAAAAAGAAAAAAATTGAAGAAAAAAAATTAAGTGCAAGAGAACCCCCCTCCCCCCCTCTCTAACTCTCTCTCTCTCTCTATCTCTCTCTCTCTCGATTAAGAATTGTGACCTAAAAATTAATTACAGAAATTTTACCTAAGTGATTTTTACACATGATTATAGATATGGGTAATGGGTGAAGTCACTTACATTTTTTAGCTCTATCAGAAGATTCCTCTTGAGGTCTATGCGGTCCTTGTCCAATCTCTTGACAGCTACAGTATGACCCTGGTGGTAGGACAATATAAAAATCACCTTCAGGTACGACTATTCATGTCGGTGCATTGTGAATTTTGTACCAGTTTAGTTCTTAAATTGGGTCATAACAGGATCTTCATAAACCGGAGTCAGGCTAAGGGAATGTATAATTTTGATTTTTTTTTTTAACTGTTTGATTGTAAGATATATATATATAAAAACATTATCAATCGCGTTTTTGAGAGATATCGCCGAAAATCTCCCTCTGAAGTAACGTAGTTTTTGAGAAAGGGGTAATTATACCCGCACAGGAAGATTAATCTGTAATTGGAATACACAAATTGAGAAGCGTTACCGACAGTAACGCCTCTCTGCTATATTTTGCCATGACCACATTACTTCGTAGTGAAATGATTTTCAACTGCTTTATACCATCGAAAGCTGCTTTAGGCTTCTAACAAAGGAACTTTATAGCGCATTATATTTTAAGAGTAACTACCAAAAGTATACCTTCCCTGCAGCTCCGCCTGTGGAACGGCTTGCCTCTCACACTTAGATCACAACCTGACATTTCTTCATTCAAATCCAATCTCAAAACTGTCCTCTTCAGCCTAACATTAATTTTTCCCTTGGTCATATTTTAGCGCAGTGAATAGTTTTTCTAGATACCAGCGCTTTATAAGATTTGATATTAGTATTATTTTATTCAATAACACTTTTCAAAAAAGAAGTCCAGAAACTGCCACCAAATGTTGAGGGTCAAGCCCACTCCTTTGAAGCCTTAACAATAATCACTTCCACAATATTAAAACTTACATCACAAAATCGAGGCTTAACCCACCTGATAAAAGGCAGTTTTTGTAAAGATTTGTCTCCCTTCTTCTGTCCTGACGGATAAATTTTCCTGTGATTGAAACATGATAAATGCAGACATAAACAATTAAAGGGAAGGTACACGTTTGGTTATTACTCAAAACAATTAATATTAACTTAAAAGCTGACTTGGTAACGAGCATTGGAGAGCTGTTGATAGCAAAAAAACATTGTGAGAAACGGCTCCCTCTGAAGTAGCATAGATTTTGAGAAAGAGGTAATTTCACACTAAAGAAAAGTCTTTTATTCCTATCTAAAAGCACACAAATTCGTCCAACAAGGGTGTTTTTCTGTCATCATTTTCTCGCAACTCCGATGACCAATTGAGCTCAAATTGTCACAGGCTTGTTATGTTATGCTTATGTTGGGATACACCAAGTGAGAAGACTGGTCTTTGAAAATTACCAAAGGTGTACTTTCCCTTTAAAGCAGGTTTTTCATGTTAACTAAGTTAAAGTACAATATGGAAAGGGAAACCTTCTTTATAATATAACGACATGCATTATTTCATTTTGCCAGTTCTTCTAAAAATAATTATCTTCAGTATACATTTGCTGACCATTTTTATCCCCTGAAAAATATCGTTTCTGAATTATTTAGTTTCAACTTCAGATTCAGTATTCTTCAATATAGCCTTTATATGAAAGATATTGCACAAATAATATTGCCTGTTGATGCACAATGGTCGAACGACACTGTGAGGAGGGAAAAATTGTGAAAATAGTTTCCTTCCTTTCTAAATTGCCTTTAGACACAGTTGTGCGAAAGTAATCATGTATTTGCGATAGGCCTATTACACCTCGATGTTTTGTAAGGTCGGTTTTGGGGGGGTTTTTTGTTGTTGTTTTTTCATTTTTTTTTTTTTTTTTTTTTTTTTTTTTTTTATTGGAGGGGGTATCACGGTTTCGGCGTTTTGCTTAAATCACACTTCATCCCACAATAGGCTGAACTACATGACATTTACACTATTAAAACACACAACAAGCTGCATTATTAAAATTCAGAAAATCCAAGACCAAAAAACACAGAAATTCACACTAGAAAAGACAAACAGTTTGTTTTTAAGAGTAGATAATGAACAATAAAAACTAAAAAAAAAAAATTGCAAATAATTATATACACCTCAGTAATATTGATTAAACACAAGAATGTAGAGTCTGAAAGTTTATTTTCGTGACACCAAACACTGAACCCGAATAGTGTAAAACAGAAACTGCCACTATATTTTAAACTTAAAATCTGAATAACACTTACAATGGAGAAGGTGGAACTTGTGGGTACCCTTCCAAGTTCACCTTGAAACTGAAGCTCCTCCCACTTTATTTGCCACGCCCTGCTTTGGATCTCAGCGTCCTTCTTCAGTTTTCTGTATAAAGAGATGTCCACAGACATGAATAATAGGATAATAATAATATTATTAAGTTTTTAACCAGATCACACCCGAAGGGCGTACCAAAGCGCTTCTTACAATACCCCTGGGGTGGATTTCACAAAGAGTTAGGACTAGTCTTATCTCGAGTTAGGACCAGTTACTCGTCCTAACTTAGGACTATCCACGCAATTTGTATATCTCCTAGGACTAGTCCTAACTCTTTGTGAAATCGACCCCTGGTCACAGGGCCATTTAACTCATTCCTTAAACCATCTCAGTTCCCTGGTGAGTATACAGCCTCGTGTAACAAATGCGCTACTCTGCTGAATCACAAGAACTATCCCTTCCCTCACAGGTACCCATTTACCCCTGGGTGGAGAGAAGCAATAGTAGTTAAGTGTCTTGCTCAGGGACACAAGTGTCACGACCGCATTTCTAATGCATTGTCACGTGACTCACGACTACACTCTTAACAAAACCGGGTCAAAATTTCCCCGGATTCAGAGTCCCGTTTGGCTTGACCCATTTCTGAGTCAGTTTGACTCAAAACCTACATCAAAATTACAAACAAATGGTTCAAACTGAAAGTCAGTCATGTTTTTTCCGGGTAAACTCTTGACTTTTAAAATGCTTTTGTTAGAAAAAAAACAATCTTCCAAATTTAATTTTCATCCGGTTCGTTTACTTTTAATTAGAGAGAGTGGACAAATTGTAGGTTTTTTTTTCTTCATACATGATAGAAAAGGATGCCCTACAATTATAGGTATTTCATACATGATCGGAAAAAGAAGACCTTATTGACGGTAGGCCTACCCTATTTCATTCATGATGAAAAAGAATGACCTTTAATTGTTGGTCTTTCATTCAAGATTGGAGATAACGGTTTCAGTATTGAACGTTCATGCTGAAATTTAACTATAGTTTCTCCACCATTAACCCCTTATTTATACCCGCACTAAAATAACACGCATTGTGCCCATCTTCAGCGAGACTCCTTGAGTTGAGCGGGTTCTCTGACGGGATTCCAAAAGTAATAATCACATCTATACGGTCAAGGGTAACTGCCACTCTAATGCCGCCCTCACATCAAGCAATCAAATGCCTACCCAACCAAATTTTGTGAAACCTGCCGTCGATTTCACAAAACTCTTTCTATTTTAAGACTAATCTTAGGACTTAGGACGAGTCCCAACCCTGCACTGTATGTAGCACGCAGACCTTAAGTCAACGGCAACGGAGTATTATGGGTTAAGTCCAGTGTGTTTTCCTATTACATTGTTTCATTTTTATGTTCCATTTTAATTTTTGTTTTTCGCTACCTATCTCTTTCCCCGAGTTGTTCAGCATATTATCCATACAGCAACAAATCTGTAAAAATTTTGGCTCAACTGATCATCGAAGTTACGAGAAAATGCCGGAAGAACGTTACCCTCCTTGTACAAGTTTATTTTCTTTCAGACGCCCGGGAAAGGTTCCAGGCCTGAAGTTTTTCTCAGATTCAATTATTTCAGTGACAAAATGCCTCATTCTCAAATTTCAGAGGAAGTCGCCTTTCACAATGTTTTAAACTAATAAACAGCTCTCCGTTGCTCGTTTCCAAGTAATTTTTGTTATGCTAAAAACACTTTGAAATAATAACCAAACTTGCCGCTTCCACTGCCTTCAACTTTCTTTCTTTTTTTTTTTTTTTTGGGGGGGGGGCTTTTGCGGGGTCAACAACCGGGAAACCCTTTGAGTAAAAAATACTGTTGTTTGACAAACAAGCTTTCTTTAAAAACATGTTTACGATTTTCTTAAACCTATGATATTCTGGAGGTTTTTTCAATATCTTTCAGTCTGCCCTTTTTGTGTTTGTCAATTTACTTAATGCTGGAGGCCATTAGTGATCATTTAAATTCAACTGAACGAAGCCCTAAGCTCTAAAAAATAAAAAAAATAAAAAAATAAACGAAGAACAAAAGCAGTCAGCATGGCAGTTTTTAAATTGCAATTGATATCAGGATTTGTTACAAGAAGGTTGTATTAAGTGGATTCCCTCGATGTGGCCTTTCTTTGTTGTTTAAGAGAGTTCTGACGTACCTCGTTCATAAGAGTCTTCTATAAGCCATTCTATAAAAGTAGCTTCTTGTATAACGGGCATATCCATCACTTAGTGACGCTCAAGGAACTTTAACATCAGTAGTTTCATGTAAGGTTTGTGGGACTCTACGTTTTAATTATGAAAACTTCTCCTTTTTACAAAGCACAATGTGCTTTAGTGCGCTGTCAATCAAACAAGGAACACCAGGCGAACCCCTTTTCTTTTTTTAGATAAGTGCATTGGTTTTACGTACGTTACACAACACACGAGACTAACGGTTTTACGTCCCATCTGAAGGACGAAGCATCGTAAAAAAAAAAAAGTATATTGCTTTACGTCACAGGTGTCAAGACTGGAACTCGAAACAACCAGAGTTTGAATCCGGAGCTCTAAACCGGTGGGACACATGCCTATGGAAACGTTAAAGCCCGAGTTTTTGCCAACCAAGGTTGAAGCAACTAGATGTGAAGCCAAAAAAGCCACAAATGCAACAAAAAAGAAGCTACCGTTTGTAAATATTGTTCACAAACGTTTTAAAATAGTGAATATGGATTTGTTTGTGGTAGGGAGTCCGTATAGCGTGTGTCATTTCAGTTTCATGAATATTGGGGGTCGAAATTAAATAACACGTGTTGTTAACATTGGGGCTTTGTATTATCATGCAGCCAAGAGTCGACAAGACATTCTGCACGTATAAAGAGTTTGTTTTAACACGTGCTGTACGCTACAATTTGAGACTTTGGTGGAGTTGGCCTTAAGCTTATTGTAAATTTTCCATGTGGAGGACTTACCTGGCAATTTTGTTTTCTATCATTCTATTCAACTACTACAAAATACGGCAAAATACTTTAACCTTCCTTATATTCACAGAAATAGAATTTAAAATTGTACTGGAGGCTGCCCTTAATGATACTTAATATAAAAACACAAAGTTCACATCTTAAAAACGTAACTCAAAAACACTGGTCATTTTTTTATTCCTGCCTTATTGACCCCTCTGTAATGTCCCCAAATGGTAATTTAGTCACTCGGACCTTCTACTCTGTTTTTGTCATGCTTAATTTGCGTCTATTGTTTCTTGTTCGCCCTTTCTTATGGCTTATTGGGAGTTGGCACCTGTTCGTTATTGATGTAATAGAGCGCATTGTTCTTACCTGTACACACCTAAGATGATGACGGCGGCAATGGCAACGATGGAGCATGCTATGACTATAGTTGTAGACACACTTGAATCTACACATTAATGAAAAAAGGGACGTTAAAATACATCGTATGAATTGGAGTTGTGTGAATTTATAAACATCTGAAAATAAATTAATCAACGACTACTAGTGTATGGCAGAGGTGTTTGGTGCTCGATAATGTCGCATGTGCATTTTCTTTTTGTCTTTTTTCGGGGTGGGGAGGGGGGTTGCTCGTGGGGAAGATTTCTAAAAGGGAATAGGGCCAACCCTCACCGTGACACCGCTATTGTTCAAAATTAACTACACAATAAAACACACTAGGGCATACCAATGATCTCTCGAAGAGCTATATGGGTGCACCCCTGCCACTAAATGCGGAGAAAACGGAGCGTCGAGCTCAGTGAATTTGTGTAGGTTCTCAAAATATTCTACATTACACATAAAATGATTAATTGGGGGTTGTTCACTTCTTGGATATTAAATGTCCCTAAATAAGGGTCCTATTTGCTAAGAGGTGAAGGGAAACTCTTTCAAGATTTATGCTAGGACGTTTTGGAAATCACACTGGTGTAGGAGTGTTGTGACTTGAATTGGGAATAACTCAACGGGCCTAAGGACTTCCCATGAACAAAATCGAGCAGGGAATAAAGTTCATGAGTAAAATGTTCACATGTAAAACGGTGTGAGGCTTAAATTATAATGAATTCTGTTTTGTATTTTGTTGATGACCGTTTTGAACTGTATGCTATGGGAATTTATTTGGTGGGGCGCATCAATAATAGGACTACCTTGGTGGTGACAAGCGGGGTTTTCATTGTCGAAGCCGCACTCCGGAGTATCCAGCGGTGGTTTGGAGGCACCGCCCGGCCAGACGACGTCCCCGGTTACCCTCAACTCTCCGGTGGCACCGTAGAAATCATAAACAACCTGAGAAAGAGCCACATCAAAAGAAAAAAAGAAGACAGTTTGTATGAAATAAAAGGGGACAATTGTTTTAAGTAGTTTTGTAACGGTTTTGGTTTTGTTGTTACTTAATGTGTTTCTTTTTAGAATGCTGTCAGACACAAGTTTGATATTGTGAAGTTGTAACTTTTTGAAACTGTGATTAATAACAACATTCAACGTAACTTTTTCATATTAGGGAGGTTTCGCATGCGAACGGATACGTGCATACGTTTAACAATCCGTAACCTATTCACGCTTGTGCACGTGTAGCAAGCAGGGTATCAGTGTCATCTGTACGTATAGCGGATAGCGAGTGGCGTATCAAGTCATAATGATGACGTCCCGTCTTACTAACCGTATCCGTTCGCATGCGAAACCTCCCTATATAGTCGTTGTGGTTATTTGCTACTGCTGTCTACTGCTGCTGTTGATAATGCTACCACTGCATGCTTCTGCTGCAGTGGTGGATGCTACTGATGCTGCTGCTTCAGCTGTACCTGCACCCTTGATAACCTACGTTAAAACTTTCGCTTTTTAGTGATAGCCGTTCTAACGAATTTTCTCATAGCCTTCAATCAATGTTAAGTTGTGGTTGAGTGGGCTGTTTAAACACAAGCTAGATCTTCTTTTTACTCTTCATTTGTTAAATTATTTATTTATATGCGCTCATTTTTGTAAAGCTATTTTTATTAGGTTTTTACGATAAATGTTAGCAAATATTTGTCAAGTTCATAACACGCATTCAAATTTACGTTTTCCCCCCTAAGTCATTCAGACCATGTGGTTTCTTTCATAGCATTTAATTTCGCTTTCGAGCACACATGATTTCATTCTTCGCATCCAACAGGTTCGTTTTTTGTCATTTTATTTCATCTATAGACATTCAAGGGTACATTTTCACCATTGTTCGGTTGAATGTCTATACTGAAGGGCGTTCCTATTCACAAAAATGACGATTGTGGCTTTTATGTAGATTAATTGCGTATGTACCGTTGAATTGTTATACAGCTTTTATGTCATGGTTCTGAAATAGTAACTCATTACCCGTAACCTCTCACTTGAGATCATTGTTATGTCGATTAGTTTTGAATAATGGTTCAAATTGACACTTAAAGGCAGTGGACACTATTGGTAATTACTCAAAATAATTATTTGCATAAAACCTTACTTGATAACGAGTAATGGGGAGAGGTTGACGGTATAAAACATTGTGAGAAACGGCACCCTCTGAAGTGCCATAGTTTTCGAGAAAGAAGTAATTTTCCACGAAATTGATTTCAAGACCTCAGATTTAGAACTTGAGGTCTCGAAATCAACCATCTGAACGCACATAAGTTCGTGTGACAAGGTTTTTTTTTTTACATTATTATCTCGAAAGTTCGATGACGGATTGAGCTCAAATTTTCACAGGTTTGTTATTTTATGCATATGTTGAGATACACTAACTGTGAAGACTGTATAGTCTTTGACAATAACCAATAGTGTCCACTGCCTTTACCTGACACCCACAATAGGGAGGTTTAGCTGCACGTAACGCGAGCAAATACGTGAACGTGAACGTGAACGTCCGAAATTGTGTCGTTTAAATCTCACGATTTTAGCATACGCGAAGTTACCATTTATTCATGTTATTAGGTACGTATGTGTAGACGTCATACGTGAGCGTGCAATAAGTCCAAAGTGGTGACGTTACCAAGAAACACCACCATTTTCTGACGTTAACGTTCACGTATTTGCTCGCGCAACATGCATCTAAACCTCCCTAATAATTTGAAGATATTACTTGACATGAAAAAGATAATATATTTTAAATTTATAGATAAGTCATTATTTTGTCAGTATTGTACTTTTGATGTTTACTGGCGTGTAGTTAAAATGAGCGATTATTATTCATCAGTGTACTGTCTGTAGGAACTAATAGTCCCTCAAGATATTATTAACGGATCAATTGCAAATCCATGTCTGGCCATACTAAGATGCTATATCTCCCTTGTTGTGAACAAATCGTGCAAACTAGCCGTTGAGTGGTCTTAATTTCCACTGCTGCCATCCTCTGGTACGGTCGTCACGTGCGCATTAAAAAGACTCAGAATGAGTCAAAAAAAAGGGTCTTAAAGGGAAGGATACACGTTTGGTAATTACTCAAAACAAATATTAACTTAAAAACTGACTTGGTAACGAGCATTGGAGAGCTGTTGATAGTATAAAACATAGTGACAAACAGCTCCGTGAAGTAGCATAGATTTTGAGAACGAGGTAATTTCTCACTTAAATAATAAAAGACTTCTAGCCAGAAGTCTTTAATTCTTATCTGAAATCACACAAATTCGTCCAACAAGGGTGCTTTTTTTTCCCTACTCATTTTCTCGCAACTTCGACGACCAATTGAGCTCAAATTTTCACAGGCTTGTTATTTTATGCTTATGTTGCGTGGGAAGACTGGTCTTTGACAATTACCAAACGTGTACCTTCCCTTTAACTGTTCAACAACTTATTGTTGTCCCCATTACATTAGTCTCTGTACTTTACCATTAAAGACACTGGACACTATTGGTAGTTGTCAAAGACCATTATTCTCACTTGGTGTTTCTCAGCATATGCATAAAATAACAAACCTGTGAAAATTTGGGCTCAATTGGTCATCGAATTTGCAATAGAATAAGGAACTCTTGTTGCATTAATTGTTGTGCTTTCAGATGCATATTAAAAAGCTTCAGCTGAAGTCTTTCATTATTTGAGCGAGAAATTACCTGTTTCTCAAATACTATGTTACTTCAGAGGGAACTGTTTCTCACAATGTTTGATACCATCAACAGCTCTCCATTGCTCGTTACCAAGTAAGTTTTTATGTTGACAACTGTTTTGAGTATCACCAATAGTGTATAGTGCCTTTAAGATTGATAGTGCTTGGTTTCTAGTTGACAAATTAATATCAACCTTTGAGGAAATAAAAACAGACAACGCAATGTTTGGGTTTCATTGTCGGCATTTAAAACACTGGGGCAAGTACATTCACATCAAATGATGGTTAATTATAATTGAGAACTAAAATATAATATGAGAAAACTGGAGGGGCTCAAGGTCGCAAAGCAACTCTACATCGCTCCCGTGTGTGTTTTGTGCTTATTTATCGATGATTTGTTGGTGATTTATCGACTCGAGGTTGTTCGTTTGTTATTATCTCTTTTTTGAGGATCACTCTTTGTTAGTTAGAGGATTTTTGTTTTCGTCTGCGCGATTCAGTTTTTTTTTTCTTCAAATACTTTAGTTTTACCTATAGCAAGACTTCTGAATAGTTGACTTTCTGCACTTGTTTTTAATTGTTTTCGTGTGCGGGGTGTCAGCTATTTGGAGGTCTGGTTCACCACTGTTTATATGTCTACAGTGTATATGTATAATTTGTTTTGTGACTCGTAATAATGTACATTCAATTAATGTTTTGACATGTATTAACTTGTTTGTAATTGCTGTGGTTTCAACAATTTTTACACTTTGCTTTCTCATTTTGTCAAATAATCTGTACATTTTTAAGAAATTGTATATTTTCTATTTCTAGCCACAACTTAATGATTTTGTATGGAGCTGATCAATGTTTTTTAGTTGAGTTGAATTGATTAGTACAACAAAAATTATGTCATAATTGCAAATGTAAAGTATTTCAATTTAGCCATGAAATATATAAAAGTTAAATATGTTTTTAACAAATCAACAACAACAAAACTGAGAAGAAAGCTGTTTAATCATTTCTGGTTCTCATATTTATTCTTCTTCTTGATTTGGTTTTGTTTTCGAAGCAAAGACTCGTCCGTGGGGAAGCATGCCAAACGCTGATCGTTGGTTTCTAGCCACTGATGACGTCAAAGGGGGCATTGCTCTATCAATATCTGTAGTTTTACTTACGGTCGAAACAACCGCGCGGGAGGTGCGTTTTTTTTACTTGTTTTCCTTTTTACTAAATGTACATTCTCAGACATGGGTAAGGGGTAGTTGTTGCAAGAAGCACCTGACCACTCTTGGTCACTATTGGTCTCAAAATAATTTTAGCATAAAACTTTACTTGGTAACGAGCAATGGCGAGCTGTTGATGTATAACACATTTTGAGAAATGGATCCCTCTGAAGTAACGAACTTTGTTTTAAAGAGGCAAGTTCTTACTCAAAATATTAAAAGATTTTAGGCCTGAAGCCTTTCATTTGGGCATCTAGGAAGCATACATTTTTTGTGCAAAAAGGGTTTTTCATTTTTGTTTTTTCCTATCATTCTCTTGCAACTAACGTGACCAATTGAGTCAACAATTTTTTAGGTTTGTTAAAGGAACACGTTGCCTTGGATCGGTCGAGTTGGTCTTTGAAAAGCGTTTGTAACCGTTTTTTATAAAATGCATATGGGTGGAAAGATGTTGTAAAAGTAAAATACAATGATCCACACAAACATGCCTCAAAATTGCATGGTTTTCCTTTTACCTCGTCGACTAACACGTCGGCCATTTATGGGGGTCAAAATTTTGACCCCCATAAATGGCCGACCATGTTAGTTCGCACAGTAGAAGGAAAACCACGCAATTTCAAGACAAACTTGTGTGGATCATTGTATTCTACTTTTAAAACATCTTTCCAACCATATGCATTTTATTAAAAACGGTTACAAACACTTTTGTTTTGACCAACTCGTCCGATCCAAGGCAAAGTGTTCCTTTAATTTATGCATATGTTGGGATACATCAAGTGAGAATACTGGTCTTTGAAAATTACCAAATGTGTCAATTGCCTTTAACCGTTTAATGAACACCACGCTCATTTCGTAACCATAAAAATTTACTTTTCTTTCGTTCATTGTTCTCTGGCAACTTCGGTGACCAATTGAGTCAACAATTTCACAGATTTGTTAATGAATGCATATGCGGGGATTACATCAAGTGATAACACTGGTCTTTGAAAATTACCAAAGGTGTCCAGTGACTTTGTGTATAATCAACACCACGCTCATTTCGTAACCATAAAAACGTACTTATCTTTCTTTCATTGTTCTCTTGCAACTTCGATGACCAGTGAGCCAACGTTTTTACAGGTTTGTCATTTTATGCATATATTTGGAAACATCAAGTGAGAATACTGGACTTTGACAAGGTGTCCAGTGCATTTAATCGTACAACCAATACCACGCTCATTTCATAACCATGAAAAGGGTACTTTAATTTCTTGATGAGACGATGATCCCAAAAGCTGTTACCTTAGCAACTAATCAATATAGGCCATTTGGAACCACGTAATTGCCTTCAACAACCATTAAGTTCATTATAGGCCTAAAATTTATTTAAAAAAACAATTAACGTCTAATTTACCGAGAGGTATAATTGTTTTCCCTATATTGGCATATCACTTCAATGTCAACTCAATGAGTTCATAATAAACGAAAAGGATGAACCTATGTTTATCTTTTAAATTTTTGAACAGGGATTTGAGTCCACCTACCTAGGCCCAATTTCATGGCTCTGCTTACCGTAAGCACCGAATCGGCGCTTACGGAAGCAGGAAATTATGTGCTTACGGCAACCGTATTTCACGGGTCAGCGGCGAATTTGGGCTTCTGCGCGTGCGTACTTCACGTTACTAGGCATTCTAAAGCTTACAAGACTAGCGCAGAAATTCGGCACTTGCACGTAAAAACGGGGAATCGCGATCGTAAGCCCAGAAATCGGCGGTAAGCAGAGCCATGCAATTGGGTCCTGGAAACTTGGACACTAAACATCTTTTCAGCAGACTCGGGTGGTCCAGGGACTGAGGGTTATATACGTTGTTTTATCAACCACAAATTGTATTCAATAAACAAAAAAAATAATCCAATGCTAGTTTCATAGGCACTGGACACGTCTGGTATTGCCAAAGACCAATATTCTCACTTGGTGTATCCCAACTTGGGCATAACATAGCAAACCTTTGACAATTTAGACTTAATTTGTCATCGAAGTTGCAAGATATGATGACAGAAATAATAATTATCTTGTTGCATTAAATTGTGTGCTTTCAGATGCATGAGAAATAACCTCCTACTCAAAAACTATACGTCACTTCAGAGGGAACCGTTCTCACAATGCTGTGCACTTCTAACAGCTCTCGGTTGCTCGTTACCGAGTCAGTTTGTATGCTAACAATTATTTCTTAGTATTACAAATAGCGTCCAGTATACATAAACCACCCAAAGGTTTAACCTAGCAAGGCATGAAACCTGAAAAACAAAATTTACCAATGCAAATAGATCAACCACTAAAACATAGAATAAATTTGATTTGACGTTCTTGTAATAACCCCCAAAATAAGCAAACCATGGAAACCTAAAGTGATCAAAGTTGATTTAGCAAGTTTTGTTAAAACCTTTATAGGAAAAGGTTTATTTAATGTAAATAAACCATAGCCCCAAATCAAGCATGCTTAAACCTGCATGTCAACGTTGATTCAAGGTTCGTATTCAACTTGGGACCGAGTGAGTTGCTCACCAATCGATTGCTATACAAACGGCGTCCGCTGAGCCACTTTGTCAATTGCACTTATCTCAACTGTGAAATTTGTCAGCGTAAAGGTTACTAGCGGAATGCCGCGCTTCGCGCGGCACCCCGCTAGATGATGAAAATCCTTCACACAAATATTTCGAAATGTAATGTGGGTGAGGGTGTTGTACGCCTCTCTCAATATTTATGCATGGCGTCATAATTAGAACCAAAAATGAAGCGTTTTCGCACGTCCGCCACTACTTGCAGTGGCTGCACCCACCTCGTTTTGGGTAAGACGTACCTTATGCATACTTCTAGAAACTATAAGTCTCCCCCGTTAGCCGTATAGGGGTCTAATATGTTGGGCCTCCTTAACGTTACACGTTTTTGAAATCAGCGTTGATAGGTGAAACTGACCGTTAGCCAGCAATAACTAAAGTTTCTTTTGTACTACACTAGCAAAACTTTCTCCACACACTCAATATACATTCATAGTGCTTGCATTTCCTTTTTGAAAAACATCGTCAAAAATTAATGTTTTACGTCCCACGATACATAGCGTTGCTACAGCACTATAAGTAAAGCTAGTTTTCGGAACATGCTGTGTGCCACAAATCTAATTTATCTACTGTTTTTTTTTTTTTTTTTTTCTTTCTTTTCTTTTTTCGGGGGGGGGGGGGCGGTTAGAGCGTAGGCCTCTTTTTAGTTTATCCTCATCTGAATTGGTCTTGTAAACCTTATGGTCGTCATTAGGCTGCATGTTACGGGAGCACTTAACGTGAACGTCAAAAAAGTGTTTTGAAGAGATGCCAAGTCCAGAGGCCAGCTATGCGTGAGATTTTTCAAAGCTCAACCCCCTCCCTCAGAAAAGAATTGCCAGTTTTAGAAGGCCTTTCTAAATCACCACCCAACTTTTTTTTTCTTTTTCTTTTAAATAAATAAAAAAATCAGAAATTTAATTGTGGACAAAGAAGTGTTCTAAAATGCATCAAAAACCTCCTCAGAATAATTAAAACTCACTTGAGGTACACACGAGATGTTGATGGTTAATGTGGAGGTTCGATTGTGTCAGATTATTTCCTTCCAAACTTAAACAAAAATCTACTAAAAATAATGTCCAAAATCATCCGCTCACTTCTTCTGCCTGTTGTGCCTTCGCTAGTGGAGCGCATTTCAATGAATTTGCTAAAAGAATCGGAAAAAAACTTGTGCGCAATAAGCGTTTTGCGCTCTGCCGAATTTTAGCTGAACCTACTGGAAGAGCAAAAGCGTACGCAATCTGCAAATTTGCGCTCTGTTTGTACAAAGTTTGTACAAAAAATGTCGTTAATTTTTTTTCCCGGTCTGGCCCCAATGCGTGAGTAAATAGTTGCTGTGCGTGTGAGCGTGATACAGAGCCCAAATGCGTGAGTCTCACACCTAATGCGTGAGACTTGGCAGGTCTGGTTTTGTTTTATTGTCACTATGGGCTTATTGCATCTCGCAAAATTTTAACGACAAACGACACAATTTCTGACCGCGTTCATGTTCACGCTGCTTTAGGAACAAACATCTATACATCCCACATCTCTGGAACCCTATATCGTTCAAACTAAATAAAAACGATAAATTCGTCCTCACTCCTTAATCTTCTCTTGTTTCACTTGTTTCACTTTCAGAAAGCATGTCAAGTTATGTTTAGGGTTTTGTTACGTCCAGTTTGGGTCAATAGACAAACTCCTAAAATGTACCCCATTCAGCCACATGAGGTCTCTTCTGTTAATATTATTTCCAGTAACCAACCCGACGGGCCGATTGCTAAATTAGGCTACAAAATGGAACTGGCAAAGTGTACATTCTGAGACCTGACCGACACACTGCTCTAACCAATTTTGTGAATGGACTTATATTCAAAAGGAAACTTAATGTCGTTTTGCTTAACAACTTTGACTAAATGCAAAGTTCTTTTTTACAGCTTCAAAATATCCTTTCACAAACAAACTTCCGTGATGGGGTAAACTCTGAAACTGCAACACTATACCTCCATGAACAAACCGTATTCTAAAACGGTTTTCATGTACTCATTTGAGTTTACTGGCAAAAGATAGTGTCCATAGTTTGAAAACAGCAAGATACGTTTTGCATCATTAGAGCAATTCCTGTATGGAGATTTTTGTATGTCCGAGGTCGCCACCCACTTTCAACCTAAAGTGGTCCCACGGCGACCTTTTTCACCAAGCAACATTTGGCTTGTCTCAAAACCAGACAACACACCACTCACAATACACTGACCAGAATGTAAGGGTTAGGCCCTTTGTGTAAGACCCCCCCCCCACCCCAAAATGTTATTAATTGTAAAGTTCCATTAGACACCTTCCAACCTATAGCCGGCCCTACCCAATGTTTCCAAATTATAAAGCTTCCGTTTGATCCGATCCTTGTCCATCATGATAATTCTCATGCCGTTGGAAGTGAATGTTTTTTTTTAATAAATATTCTCCATTTAATCTTGTCAACAAATGAGTCACCTGTCAGAAGGATTTCTAGGAAGTCTAACAACATCGACCAGTGGTTGACACATGGTCGCCTGAGAAACATCAATCTGTGAGTTACTTCATTCATTCAATGCAAATTTGTGAGATTTGTTTCGGTTTTGTCCTGGCACCCAGCCTCTTCGACCCTTTCGACCCTGCGCAGCAATGAATGAACCAATCCGGAGAACCATGCTCGTACAACATGAAAGTAACCCGACCAAAAAGGGTGGATCGAATGGCGGGTGGGCGGGCAGGGGGTAATGAGTAAACCAATCCGGAGAACCATCTGCTAAACACTGTCCAATGAGTCGCCTGTCAGAAACATTTCTAGGAAGTCTGGTAACAACATCGACCAGTGGTTGACACACGGTCACTGCCCAACTTTCTCCAATCAGATGACTTGTAAGTGGGAGTTTGGGTCAGGGTATTGTAGACTTGCAACCCGACGTCTGAAACCACACAAACGTATTGAATTCCACACACTTAACCGTGTTGATTTCCACAAGGATGCCATGCCACTGGACCTTCTAATTTTCAATCCAAGATGGCGCGGGTAACGCTTTTAAAGTATAGACTAGCGGGATGCCGCGCTTCGCGCGGCACTCCCTAGATGATGAAAATTCTTTACACAAATATTTCGAAATTTAATGTGGTTGAGGGTTTTATACGCCTCTCTCAATATTTATGCATGGCGTCATAATTCTAACCCAAAATGAAGCTATTTCGCACGTCCGCCACTACTTGCAGTGGCTGCCCCCACCTCGTTTTGGGTTAGACGACGTACCTTATGCATCTTCTAGAAACTATAAGGCTCCCCGGGAGCCTTAAAGGGGGTCTAATATGTTGGGGCTCCTTGGCGTTACACATTTTTCAAATCAGCATTGATAGGTGAAACTGACTGTTGGCCTGCAATAACCAAAGTTTCTTTTGTACTACACTACCAAAACTTTCCCCACACACTCAATATACATTCATAACGACTGCATTTCCTTTTTAAAAAACATCGTCAAAAAATGACATTTTCACGTCCCACGATACATAAATTATAGCGTTGCTGCAGCACTATACGTAAAGCGAGTTTTCGGAACATGCTGTGTGCCACAAATCTAATTTATCTACTGTTTTTTGGGTTTTTTTCGGGGGGCGGTAAGAGCGTAGGCCTCTTTTTAGTTTATTCTCATCTGAATTGGTCTTGTAAACTTTCTGGTCAATAGGCTGCTCGTTACGGGAGCACTTAACGTGAACGTCAAAAAAGTGTTTTGCAGAGAGGCCGCAAGCTATGCGTGAGATTTTTCAAAGCTCAATCCCCTCCCCCCGGAAAAAAAATTGCCAGTTTTAGAAGGCCTACGGCTCAAAATCAATCGTATCCATCATGTTCAGAATCACACCCCCAAAATAAGAACACTAGGTTTTCCGCTCAGAAGTGCATGCTGGTCTACAGCCCTTTTTGAAATCTGATCTTGACTAAATCTGCTTTACAAGGGGCGAAAAGCAGACAAATTGAAAAGTACACTGAGAACATCGGTCAATCTGTTTTTTTTTCTTTTCACAAATAATTAAGAAGGCTAAAAAGTACATGTCCATTTTCCGATTTCCATAAACCTACTCCAAACAATTATTATCCCAACATTTTGTCATGCTGCCACCATCTTGGTCATGCTCCCTTTATCCAGTAACAGTAATACATGCAAATATTCATTGAGCAAAAATGAATCGGACTATTTGCCCTTCAAGCCTCGGTTTGGTATCATTGATTTAAATGGGCGGAAATCAAGATGGCCGCACCATGATAAATGTATCTATTCACTAGAGGCTGTGTTTACGGGAAATCTGTTATTGTGCGAGTTACCAAGGTATGTACGAACCGTATACATCAATACAGAAATGCCCTACTTTTGCACTTGCATTTCTGTGGAGGAAATCGGTTAATCAGATCTTGAGGCTTTTAGGACATACACATCTGTGGCAGTGTACATCCTTCTCTTGCAAGTAACTTCTAGAGAAACATGGTTAGTGTAAATTGATGTTGGTATATTATGTTACGACCATTGAAGGTCGCTTATATAGGCTAAAGCCACTTTGTATAAAACAAGCTTGAATTTGAGGTAACAGTGGACATTGTTGTTATGGTCCAAATCAGTAGATTCTATAAAGAATTTATGAGATTCACAGAACACAGTAAATACATAATATTGGTAGGAGTGGGGGATACATAATATTGGTAGGATGGGGGAATACATAATATTGGTAGGATGGGGGGAATACATAATATTGGTAGGAGTGGGGAATACATAACATTGGTAGGTTGGGGGATGCATAATATTTGTAGGAGTGGGGGGATACATAATACATAATATTGGTAGGATGGGGGGAATACATAATATTGGTAGGATGGGGGGAATACATAATATTGGTAGGATGGGGGGAATACATAATATTGGTAGGATGGGGGGAATACATAATATTGGTAGGATGGGGGGAATACATAATATTGGTAGGATGGGGGATTACATAATATTGGTAGGATGGGGGATTACATAATATTGGTAGGATGGGGGAATACATAACATTGGATGCATAATATTTGTAGGAGTGGGGGTGGAATATATAATATTGGTAGAATGGGGAATATATAACATTAATTTGTAGGAGTGGAGGGGGAATACATAATATTGGTAGGATGGGGAATACATAATATTGGTAGGATGGGGGAATACATAACATTGGTAGGTTGGGGGATACATAATATTTGTAGGAGTGGGGGCGGAATACATAATATTGGTAGAATGGGAGAATATATAATATTTGTAGGAGTGGAGGGGAAATACATAATATTGGTAGGATGGGGGAATATATAATATTGGTAGGATGGGGAATACATAATATTGGTAGGATGGGGGAATACATAACATTGGTAGGATGGGGGAATACATAACATTGGTAGGATGGGGGATACATAATATTTGTAGGAGTGGGGGCGGAATACATAATATTGGTAGAATGGGAGAATATATAATATTTGTAGGAGTGGAGGGGAAATACATAATATTGGTAGGACGGGGGAATATATAATATTGGTAGGATGAGGGAATACATAATATTGGTAGGATGGGGGGTGGAATACATAATATTGGTAGGTTGGGGGGAATACATAGTATTTGTAGGATGGGGGATACATAATATTGGTAGGATGGGGGAATACATAACATTGGTAAGATGGGGGAGGAGTACATAATATTTGTAGGAGTGGGGGGGAATACATAATATTGGTAGGTTGGGGGATACATAATATGGTAGGATGGGGAGGGGGGAATAAATGGGGTGGGTACACAATGTAACTGGCGGCTTGGCGCATTAGCTAAATCAATCACTCGACTTAAGGAAGTCTATGACTAGCGCCCTCTCGTAATCATGGGTTTTTAATATTCGTCATGCTTGAAGGTTGTAAACATAAACTTATCCGTTAGTTTTGGATGAACGTTTTGGCTACTTGCCCCCTTTTTGAATCGTGTTTATGGGTAAGAGAAGGCTCTTATTTGATATCTACTATATCATGGATATTGTTGTATTATCAATTGCATTATTGTTCGTTACTGTTTATACAGAAATTTTTTACTGTTTATACAGAAATTTGTGTCTGTTTTCTAGGGGTTTGAGAGTACATGTGCATGTTTATTTTGCTACTGTTCATTACATTGCATTGTTTCATTGCATAAAAATGATTCTAGATTTGTATTTCATTTCGTCTAGGCTAAATAGAGTCGAAGTAGTCATTAAGTGTTCTGGGTTGAATGCTGGAAGTTTATCAGCTGGTCTAAGGCGTGAACGGTGAGGATTATGTTATTATTATGTTATATATTTGTATGATGACTAAGGATTATTCACGGTGTGTTTATAATTGATTAAAAAGGTCAAGTCATTAAGATGGTTGCAGAAACCATAGGTTCAATGCAGACGTTTATTTCTACACTGTATTAGGGAACTTAACTTCCATCTGACTAATGCTAGGTGCATTATAAATACAGTTCTTTAGTAGTATGTTATGATGAATGCATACCTTCTTATTGTTACTTATCAAATGGTAATTTGTTTTTTTGTTATCCATCTTGTTACAGTTTTCACAGTGATTTGAAACAAAATAAACCAGTTTCAACATCAGTAGAAGCTTCACAGCAGATTTATTATAGACCAACCCCCCCTCCCCCCCTTTGAGTGCTCATAGTGTGCTACACACCATACGATATATCGATCGCCAATAACTACGCACGGGGAACATAAGAGAGAGCAATACCCGAACACAGAGTAACCGTGATCTTAGCCAAATTCCATGGCTCTGCTTGCCGCGAGTAAAGAAATGGTGCTTGCGGAAGCAGAGAATTCCGCACTTACGTCGAACTTATTTCACAGGTATAGCAGGGAATGTTTGCTTGTGTTAGTGCATACTCCATCCACAATATACATCATTCGCTTACATCACAGAAAGCTGAGTGGGCGGAGAATGGTGATCGTAAGCACAGAATTCGGCGGTAAGCAGAGCTGGGAAATAGGGGGCCAGAACCCTATTATCAAAAAGCTGTTAAGCAAAAAATTTTGAAATTATTTTAGGGCTGAACAAACATAAACTAGAGTGGGATTCGACCCTACGACCTCCGGATTAACGTGCCGGCGCTCTACCAACTGCGCTATCTAGCCCTATATTGGCGGTGTCCCTATTTTGTCAATATCTTGTCGATAACTGGCTGCCGCTTCCATTGTAATTTGGGTGTGATCCTTGGCTACACGGCAGCTAACGGTTGTATGGCTTTTGACTGGCACCCCGAACAAAAATATTGACAAAATAGGAACACCGCCAATGGCTAGATAGGTCAGTTGGTAAAGCGCCGGCGCGTTAATCCGGAGGTCGTTGGTGCGAATCCCACTCCAGTCAATTCTTTGTTCAACCCCAAAATCTTTTTTTTAAATGTACCCTGTCAGTCTCCCTTGTGGTTTATATTGATAGTAAAACGTTTTGCTTAGCAATTTTCTTTGCTAGAAATGACCGGTGTAACAGTTGCAGTAATGTAAACTTTATGGAATTTTGACTGGTAACCAGCTTTTGTTAAGCAATATTTGTCTGTGCTTAGCAATACTGTTGTGCTTACACTTATTTTACAGGCTTTTGGGGGCCAAGGTTGTATGACATTGCCTGGGCCAATTTCATAGAGCTGCTTAAGTAAAAAAAAAAAATTCATTGCTTAGTAAAATCAGATTGCCGGCCAAGACTCCACTCAAATGTTATGCTAAGTAAACAGCAGCTAAATACTAGTCATAAGCAATGTATATGGCATGAAGTTTTGGCAAGTAAACTTGTGTAAAATAAGCAAGCTATTTTCGTGCTTAAGCAAATTTTTTGCTTAAGCAGCTCTATGAAATTGGCCCCTGATGTAAACATTATAAGTTGGTTTACCGTGAATTGGCCCTCGGATGTATCCGTCATGTCCCACAAGGAATAATCAGCATCTCTGTCGCCGTCCTCATTCACCGTAACCAAACCAGAAATACCTGTTGAAAAAAACAAACAGAATCTGGGGTTCAGGGGTTTGGGGTATATGTCTACTTTCTGCACGAAACAAAACACAATGTCAACAGAATTACGTTTAAGCTTACGAGGTTTGAATTAAAATATTAATTGATGAGGTGCTTTATTCGGATGAAAAAATGAATATCGTCTGATTTTTATTAACTTTTGATATCGAATGAAAGGAGGTCCCAAAACTAATTCCAGCTGTTTATTCTATAACTATGTAATTTGTGTCGAAATTCGGGCACAGAATTTCAATTGTAAAATTTTTTTAATAAAAATCAGACAAAATCCATGCTATACAACAAACTAAAAACCCGTCGTAAGCGCTGTGTGTTCCTCCAAGAGTCACAAGTTATACGGTCTTGCCTGCCAGGAAAGCCCTGGAATATACTAGGTCACTCATTAATTTGTTTAAATATAATATGTTACATGTTCTATTGTACAATACTAGTCTAGCATTCCAAAGCAATCCATGTATATAGACCTTTGACTTTCACATACTCTGCTAAAATGTGATGGTCAGTTAACTTTCAAACCAAGTGCTAGAATGTGTTCTAGACGCTGTATGTGTGGTTTTCTTCTTACAATTCTCCTCCGCTTAACAAAAGAACTGCATGCTTAAAGTGAAGAGCATTTTCTCATCTAACCGCCCCCCCCCCCACCCCAACCCCACCTTAATCGGCCCGAACACTCAAACTCATAAAACCCACTAGAGAAAAAGTCTCCATCTGAAAACCAATAGCACTTTAGACACCTGCTCTCATACTAAATATTATGTGGGAGTGTGGGGATGCATTTGAAATTTGTATTACATACCAACTTTTAATTTTTTTCAAGGGCACAATCCTTGAATGTTTACCTCTTTATTTCCGTTCTCTATCAATTGTTACTCAAAATACAATCTGTCATAATACAGAGAGCATGCTAGTGTGTTTTTGCCTTGTACACGGTTTTGGATCTAGGGCTGCAGGTAAAGTGCCCCCCGTCAATAGTTTAACCTTTAAAACTATCTCTTGTGAATTCTGGGCTTTTTGTCTACATAACTTTATTTAGCAGAAGTAAGTGAACATTCTTGGTTTAAGTTCACTTTCTAGCATTAAGTTCACTTTTCTAACAGTCCTTGGCTTCCAAACCAGTATTAACAAATGAAATTCAATAAAATAAACGTTGGTGAATTCGACATTGTTGATCCTTTTTTCGACATTCTAAATTTTCCTCAACAAAATAAATTAAATGAAACTTTCGTGTGACTTTTGTACTTTTTTATACAAACAAAAACATTCTAGGACCCTATGCCTTTAACACAGTTAACGGCAGTGGACACTATTGGTAATTGTCAAAGACTAGCCTTCACAGTTTGTGTATCTCAACAAATGCATAAAATAACAAACCTGTGAAAATTTGAGCTCAATCGGTCATCGAAGTTGTGAGATAATAATGAAAGAAAAATAACCCTTGTCACACAAAGTTGTGTGCGTTTAGATGGTTGATTTCGAGACCTCAAGTTCTAAATTTGAGGTCTCGAAATCAAATTCGTGGAAAATTACGTCTTTCTCGAAAACTATGGCACTTCAGAGGGAGCCGTTTCTCATAATGTTTTATACCATCAACCTCTCCCCATTACTCGTCACCAAGTAAGGTTTTATGCCAATAATTATTTTGAGTAATTACCAATAGTGTCGACTGCCTTTAAGCCTATTTTACCTTCAAACGTCCTGTTCCACATTTTTCTTGTTAGTGCCAGCCCATCAGAAAGGTTACCATTGTCACTCAACGTCTCGTTGACAGCGAGAGAAAACAAGATGATGACGTCATGGAATGCATTGGTGAAAAAGTTGTACTGTGAAACAAAAACAAAATGACGTATTAACCGGAGCTGAGCATAGACATTTCGCAAATACCCATTGCGCAAGTGCTAACTGTTGAAAGAGGTGCATGCTGGTCTAGCTAGGGATCAAACTTGAACACTAGCTAGACCAACATGCACCTCATTCCACGGCCAACGCGCTCATACCGAGTGTTTGTAAGGTATATTGAAAGACAGTGTCCAAATTGACGGCTTCGGGAGTGGCTTCGGGAGTGGCATGTGGCATCAGTTGTAGCCAAAGCCACTCGCTTCGGTAACGTGTAAGACTTGCAAAATTTTGCAACTGGAAACCACGTTTTTCAGTCACATAAAAAGGTGCCAGGCTAGACAGAACATTATTTTGGTTGTGCTCATTGATCTCTAGAGAACAATGGTTGCGCTACTTCTGGATAGAATAGTGCGTTCAGCAAACACGTGTCCAGGGTGGATTTCTCAAGGAGTTTAGACTAGTCTTATCTCGAGTAAGGACGAATTACTCGTCCTAACTTCGGACAAGTATTAAGTTTTTAAGATCTCCTAGTTAGGACTAGTCCTAAACTCTTTGTGAAATCGACCCCTGTAGAACTTTAAACTGGCCTTCCGTGTTGCAACTCAGTCAATACACAGGTTTGACGTAACAGTCCATAATGAGAACCGTCAACGGAAAATAGATACATTAGTTGAAAAGCAATCATCTCTGGAGACCTAATTTGAAGGGGGTTGGTCGTGTAAATAGCATCCAGTACACTTGAGAGACCGTTATGTTTCCAACTACCGGTTTGATCGCATGCATGGCTTGCTGAATCATGTATACAATGTTTTGCTCATACACTAACCAACTAACCAACTAACCGGGAACTCAAACAATGGGAACAGTGTTGAATGGGTATTTTGATATGTCAAATCGAAACAATCATTAATATAAGATTTTGTTAAATTTAATTAGTCAAGATGCGGTTACAACCATTTGTAGAATCTCTTTGTAGGAGTACTGGCTATATAAAGAACCCGTGCTGTGGTCATTAAACAAATTTCCTGAAAAAGATGAAGAAATCTCAGTGTTTTCTCACAAGCATCACGATTAAGTTTTCTCAGCTTGGTTTAATGGTCTCTTTCATTTTGAAAATGCGACGTTCGACAACAGTAGTGTGCCAAAACTTGCGGAGAAAAAAAAAGAATTATTGAAAACATTGAATTATGACAAAACATTTAACGCGACAAGAACTGAGGGGTAAAAATACGGGTTATGAAAATTGTTAACCCTGAAACAAATGCCCCCCCCCCCCAATGTAATGCTGTAAATGGCAACTTTAAAGGCAATACATTTGTTTTTTGGAACTGTTCAGTATTATTTTAACTCTGTAAAAACGTAGTAACGCCTTCAAGACTCTCATTTGAGGGTATATAAACTGATATTTGTTCATAAGTACATTACTTCGAAGTTTATGTTCCTCAAAAAGCTTTTTAATAGCGAAAGCAGCTGTAGGCCTCTATCAAAATTGCTATTGCCATTATGTTTAAAAGTGATTACCAAACGTTTGGCTTCCCTTGTAACTTATTTATGGCAAGAGAAAAGTGACTTACGTCGTCTCCTGGAGGGCTTGTCCAATTAAATTCACGTTTACGGCGGAGTTGCAGCTCGTTCCTGAACTCCTTATACTTGTCTGTGATTGGTTCGAGTAGGCGGAACGTCATCAGAGCTTCAAACGCTTGTTTAGCTTCGGCGTCTTGTCCGTCTCCCTATGGAAATACAAACAAATTTATCAAAATGAAACCCAATTTAAAGGCACTGGACACTATTGGTAATAACTCAAAACATATGTTAGCATAAAACTCACTTGGCAACGAGCAATGACATAAAATATGGTATCTTTACCAGTATTTGAAAACACGTTGCACGTGCTTAAATAATGTTCGTCTTACTGAGACAAACAAAACTAATTTCATGGTATTGTTATACTAATTTTTCAAAAACTACAGCATCTCAGCAAAAAAAGATTTCAAGGAAAGCCTTCTTCCATCATTATTTTTAAACTGTGTAAAGTTTAAAGTAAATCTGTGGACATTGTGTTTTGTGTTCATTTATTCATTCTATTAATTTTTCTTTTGCCTCACACAACAAAACAAAAGTGATAGAATGTACATTATATTGTAATAATTAGGACAACATAAGGACATTAGAATGTTGTGTGATGATGGAGGTCTCCAAGAAGCATCAGCTTGTCGAGTAGAGATCCCACTCATACAATAAGTATCCAAACCCTTTAAAATTGAAGGCTGCACACGCCTGGACAGAGAGATGGCCATCAGTTGGTCCATTTGTGCAGACGTTAATCGTTAAATATTAAATTTGACATAGATGGTGCTCGCTGGGAAATCAAAACATAGTGTTCCAACCGTCCGTAGACCTTGAGCGATTTTGTGTTCTGTATAGCAATACATTAAATGCATTTGATTGATTATTCTATTAGTGTATTTCATTTACTTATTCCTGCTCTACATATACTTAAAGACACTTTACACTATTGGTATTGTCTAAGACCAGTCTTCTCACTTGGTTTATCTCAACATATGCATAAAATACAGACCTGTGAAAATTTGAGCTCTATTTGTCGTCGGAGTTGCGAGATAACCATGAAAGAAAAAGAAAAAAACCTTGTCACACGAAGTTGTGTGCTTTCAGAAGCTTGATTTCGAGACCTCAAATTCTAAACTTGAGGTCTCGAAATCAAATTCGTGGAAAATTACTTCTTTCTCGAAAACTACGTCACTTCAGAGGAAGCCGTTTCTCACAATGTTGTATACTATCAACCTCTCCCCATTACCCGTTACCAAGTGAGGTTTTATGCTGATAATTATTTTAAGTAATTACCAATAGTGTCCACTGCCTTTAAGCCTTTTGAAGGATGTGTGCGTCCCTTGTTATCCATCTACACAATTAATTGCTTTGAATCGTCACTGATACATTGTGTATACACAAAGCGATTTTTTCAGTATCAAGTTCTTTTTACATAATTCAATAGTATTTTGTCAAGGTCTACAGTTTTATGAGTTTCAACGACTCAAGGAAATATTTATTCGATTGTTACTAGTTAGGCCTACCCGTTCGTGGGGTCGGTTTGATACGACCAAGGAGTAGCATAGTGCCCATTTACATGGCCCAATTTTAGAATGCTTCTTGCTGCAGTATTCGGTGCTTATGGTGCGATGTAAAACACGTCATTCTGCGGTGCGGTTAGCTTATGATTTCGCAGTAAGCAGAGTCATAAACTAAGCAATTCCCGTTTAGTATTTAAATCGAACATCGTGCGTACTAACATCACGGGCTGTTTTTTTTTTTTTTTTTTTTTTTTTTTTTTTACTTTCATTTTTTTAGGGGAGGGGTGTTTATAAAACTGATGGCGGCATGACGCATAAGCGTTTGCCAAACGATTATAAACAAAAGTGCGCCGGTTGGCATATTGCCGGCCGAATGTTAGCAAAAATATTTACATTTATTGGATATATTTGTGTAACATTTCTACAAACTATGCCTATCTGATTTTGATTTGCATTTAGGGCCTTCCATAGTTTTCCAACAAATCGGTTGGCAATCCAGTCTATAGAATGTCCTTATGGATGTCTTTATTGCAGCACACACTGTATGCATACCGGTGAAACCGGTTTATGACAAAACATCACATAAAAGTCAATAACACACAACAACCATCATTCGATTGTTTGCATCCATGTGGAGACATCTTTTGTTCCTTCCTTTGTCCCTGAATTTAAGAACCTCCCATAGACTCTGTATGCCTACACATAATTCAGGCTTTCAGAAATTCCAGATGGGGACCTTTCTTGTTCCCTTTTATGATTAAATTTCATATTTTCCAGTTCCGGACATTTCATATTTCTCGTTTCTTTTGTTGGATGAAAGCATCAATTGATTTGTTTCCAGGTCAGTGAAATCAAAATCAAAGGTAAGCAAGCCCTGCCCCCTTTGTGTGCTGTTTACGAACTCTGGCTAAGTAAAACATAGACTTGTCGACTAAAAGGGAGGACTGAGACCCAGGTTATTTGTTTGATATTAAAGAATTAGCCATTGCAAACAGCTTACCAACCAAAAGGTCCTAACATGCAAAAACACATTTCATGGCTTGAAGGAAACAATTACTTAGATTATTATCAAACAAAAACAACACCATGCAAACTGACTGGATAAATTGTAAAACAAATTGGGGTTGAACAAAAAGTCAAATTTGAACCAAAAGTCCGCCGTTTTAACGCGCCGGTGCTCTACGAGAACACATACAACCGTTTACTGCCATTTAACCAAGGATCACGCCCCAGCTTATAACACAACCTGGAAAGCGACAGCCAGGGGATGAGTTTAAGGGGGTCCGACTTTTTATTTCAGATTAGGCCAACCAAACACGAAAAGGGAAACCATGACAAGATTTTGTGTTGAACAAAGACGCATTTTACTTGAGTTATATATTTCTATATATCACTGTCTCGTTAAAGAGATGACTATCACTGTGACCCATAATAGGCATGAAGATATTTAGGCAAGACAAAAATTCAGTTTCTGATATGAGAGAATAAAACCTACGCAATAATCCTAAACCCGACCATCATGCAAGGTCTCGTCCTGGGCCGGGGCTCGAACCGGGGACATAGACGTAATGGCAGGGAAGAAAATATAACAAACACCCCATGGTCCCAGGGATCCTGACCTATTTTTGAGTCATACTGAAAACTGGCAACAATCTGGATTTTAACTCAGTTGGGCACAGTTTCGGGTCAGTTTGACACAGATTTGGGGTCATTCTGACCCAAACAATTGACAGAGCTCGATTTCACAAAGCACATAGATTTATCTTAAAGATGAGTAACTTGTCTGGTATACCATAGTGATCAGGGCCCAATTTCATAGAGCTGCTTCAGAACACAATTTTGCTTAAGCAAAAGAATCCTTGCTGAGTAAAATCAGATTACTGGCCAAGACTCCATTCAATTGTTATGCTAAGTGAACAAAAGCTAAATACCAGCCACAAGCAATGTATATGGCATGAAATTTTGGCCAGTAACATGTGTAAAATAGGTGAGCTATTTTCGTGCTTAAGCAAGCAAAATTGTTGCTTAAGCAGCTCTATGAAATTGGCCCCTGTATCGTGACATCACCCTTTGCTTATGAAGATCAAACTTACCTCTTTGTGAAAATGGCCCAAGGCCTCATGGGTGATTTTAGAATGCACTGAGCCAATTAAAATGCCAATGAGCCAAACATTATGATATTTTAAATAAAATTTTGAGCTTCAAATGCTTCCCACATACCTGTTGCCAAGACGAGTCTCCAAACCTCCACGTGTTGTTGAAAAGGTGAACGGAGAAGAAGACGTATTCACCGTTAATGTAGCCCGCTCTGTAGGCCTTCAACATGATATCTCGTACTGCTTCAACGGGTGTTATTATGAAGATAACTGCAGGGGAGGAGGATTAAACAAAATATTAATATTCGTTTAGTATATAATTGTTTCATTACTGTGTTGTTTAGGATGAAAGCTTTACGGTACAGTACACGCCAAGGTTCCTCGGTTAAAAAAAAATGAATAAAATTAAAATGCATGGCCAAATTTGGACGGTTACTTTTCTATTGTAATGTGATGAAAGACGTTTATCAGGCTGGTAAAATATAAACTCATATTGTAATGTGTATTTGTCTTTCTGAATGAACAGGAGATGAGGCTCTCAAGAAAAAACATGCAAAATAACTAGTTGGTGCTTTCTCAAACCTAAAAGTATAAATGCTTGGTTCAAAACGGCCAAAGATTTGACCCGTATCCTTAAGAAAAGCTACAGATGACGAAGTTCAAAGGGTGGAAGGGCAACTTCAATGAGGGTGTACGTACAAAGATGTATGAAAACAAAATTCACGTCCACATGGGGGACTTTGGTCAGAATTGGGCACGAAGTATGACGCCGGTTCCTTTCTAGAAGGATGGCAATGGTAACATACCTCAAACTCGTCCATCGAATCTTTGAAATTCATTCAAGACAAATTCTAGACGCGTTACCACAGGAGGGGGGTCTCACGCAAAAATGAGATCGAAGAAAGTGAACATTATATTGAATGGATCTGTACTTCAAATAGCCCCAACAACTTTATATATCGGTTAAAAGATCTTTTGGAACCATTTTACCCAATGGACATTAAACCAACAGAGCAAAGTTCAGTTGGGTTGTATTTACTCGATAGCAGTTTGAGACATACGCACGTATGGAGACAATATGTCCGAATTTGGCGGCTCCAGTTACGACTACGGCTAGGTTTCTGCGTCACACTTGGGTTGAAGTATATAGGACACCAATATAGGACATCCATATAGGACGTCAGTATCCGCCAATTCGGGTACGACCTTATTTAAAGCTTAACGTTTTGCCATTTAGTGGTTTTGTTAGAACCTTACTTCTTCCTCTCCGCACAGCAGCGTCTAACGCAGCCTGGTTGGATGCCTGTAGATCCAGTACAACCGGATTGATATAGACACCCGCTTCTTCAAGTTTGCCTTTTACACTGGTGGCCATTATCTTCCAAATACTCGTGTCATTCCAGATTATCGAGCATCGTGTCCACGACCACTTTTTGAAGAGAGCTACGGCGAAACGTCCCATCGCGCCCAGCTGAAAAGCAGTCCTTGTGAGGGTCTTGTACTGTGCTTTGTTACCGAGGTCCCCCGACGTTGACGCTCCGGATAGAACAGGGACATTCCAGAACGCTGCCAAGTCCGAGACTCCTTTACACTCGAAGCTACAAGCTGGTCCCAGGAAAAGCCTCACTCCGTGCCGGTAGAAGAGATCAGACGCAACACCAGGAGCCATCATGACGGATGGACTGCACTTCGCACCGGTAGATTGAAACACATAGGAGAGGCTGAAGTTCAGATATGACCCGGTATCCACCAGAGCTTTGACCGTCTCTATGGCGATATCTACGGCAGGCTGGATGCGGACCTGGTCGAATATTTCAACTCCACCCGTCTGGAGCAAGAGACCTGCCCGGATCTCCGGTGGCCCATCGGGTTGAGCGTTGATGCTTTGAACGCAATGCGAAAAGCAAACCACGCGAAAGATAGCGTCGAGTAGTTCGGTTTTCATCTTCACGGCGAATAGGACAAGTCAAGACCGCATCCGTGAAGAAACTGAAATGAGGCAGTGTTCCAATTCAAGGGTTCGTGTTTAAATCACCGTATTTCGCCCTTCTGAATCACAGGTGCGCGATCGCTGATGAGAGTGACTGTGTGCGTATGTAAACGCTTGAAGGTTGAAACAAGCTGCTCTTACATCAACACATTTCCGAAGACGTGAGCCCTCGACTGGGAATACTAAACCGCATCTCTCCTCTCGGAAAACGAAGTAAACCTTGGAGTCTGCCTTACCCAAACATCACCGACGATGGCAAGACATTGCGGGTCTAACAAAATAATACATACGTGACGAATGGCTCGTGAGTGCGCACGGCCACTGGACAGCAATTTTGTTATGTACATCAAAGTTGCCACTGTCGTAGTGCTTTTCAATGGGGACTTTGTTTTCTCAAATGATTCGAAGAGGAATCCTTAAAAACCCTCAGATTTTTTTTTTTAAAGGATGGCAAGTTTGATGTACAGAACAAATGTCACCGAACAGTCGCAAAGACTTGCGTAGAAAGGGCGGTAACAGCACGCATTGATAACAACTCTAAAAAAATTATTAGTCAAAACAACACTAATTAGTCATATGAGACATGATTTGGACTATTTTACGTCAAATTATGTCTCATATGACTAATTAATAGTGTTGTTTTGACTACAATGGTGCATTTAAAGTGCACGCAGTTTTCTTTGCCATTCTATCAAGAGGAAGAGAAAACAACCCTTTGGTGAGAGTTTGGTGAAAAATGTCATGTAAATTTTGAGTTTTGTCAGTGGGCTTTTGTTTTTTGTACACGCATTCTCTAGAGAAGACAACAAAGTTCGGAGTTTTTTAAGGTACTTCGTTGAAGATTTGCCGATTTGAAGAAGAACAACTTGATTTAAGTTAAAAAAAAAAAAAACTATTGGTTCTATTCTGGCATTGCACGAAAATATCAAGCAATGATAATATTGATAATTAAAACGCAAAACTGAAAAAGAATAATAGTTGAGATCCCGATAATATTTCAGGTTCAAAACCACGTACAAACATTTTTGCAAATTACATGTATTTTGTGAATATTCCAAGACATAAATGCGACAAGTGTTTTTGTTTAGAAAACAGCATCATCTGTCAAAATTCGTTTAATAAGAAAACTCGCTCGGCGAAAATCTGGCCTTTAAAGGTAGTCATACCTTTGTTGCAATTGTTCAGCCAATGAGTTACCTTCGTTTGACGTGAGCCGAGGGTGCCCTACTTAAAGGCAGTGGACACTATTGGTAATTACTCAAAATATTTATTAGCATAAAACCTTTCTTGGTGACGAGTAATGGGGAGAGGTTGATAGTATAAAACAATGTGAGAAACGGCTCCCTCTGAAGTGCCATAGTTTTCGAGAAAGAAGTAATTTTCCACGAATTTGATTTCGAGACCTTAGGTTTAGAACTTGAGGTCTCGAAATCAACCTTCTAAACGCACACAACTTCCGTGTGACAAGGGTGTTTTTTTCTTTCATTATTATCTCGCAAGTTTGATGACCGATTTAGCTAAAGTTTTCACAGGTTTGTTATTTTATACACATGTTGAGATACACCAACTGTGAAGGCTAGTCTTTGACAATTACCAGTAGTGTCCACTGCCTTTAAATGACGTCTTGTGCATGTGGTTTAAAAGTAAATTACCCTATCAAAGCGAATACACCACGGAGTTAGCTTTCAACCTTGTCTTCCCAATAATGGCCTGTCGTTAACATATGTTTATGAACCGTATGCGAGTTTTAAAATATAGTTTGTTTAATTATTCATCTGATAATGATGGTACATTTTCGATCAGCGAAAGAAAGTAGGCCTACACTTACCAAACATGGGCTGGCTTTTAACTGTGTTTTCCGTTTATGGTCTGTCGTTACATTTTGTTCATGAATTGTATGCGAGTTTAAAATTAGTTTTTTAAATTGGCCATCTGGGCCCAATTTCATAATGTTCGTAAAGCCACTGGACACTTTCGGAACAGAAAAAAAGTTCAAAGATTTACAAATAACTAACAGGTTTTACAGAAGGTAATGGTGAAATACTTCTCTTGAAATAATATTCCCTGAAATGCTTTCCTTTTTTATAAAACATTACAACAGTTATCAATTCTCGAGAATTATTATTTGTTTAAAACACATGTCATGACACGGTGAAACGTGCGGAAACAAGGGTGGGTTTTCCCGTTATTTTCTCCCGACTCCGATGACCGATTGAGCCAAAATTTTCTCAGGTTTGTTATTTTATATATAAGTTTTGATACACGAAATGTGGGGCTTGAACAATCCTGTTTACCGAAAGTGTCCAATGGCTTTAAGCAGAAAACAACTACTTTACGAATTTTTTGCTTAGCAAAAACTGAGTCAGGCACCAGCCACAACAATGCAAACTTAATGTTATTAAGGCTGGTAATCTGATTCTGCTAAGTAATAATATTCTGTATTTAGCGATTTTTGTTGTCCTCAAAAGTTTTAAGAAATGTTGTCCTGGTTATGATGTAAACTTCGGGCCATCGAAGTAATTTGCTTTCAACCTTGTATCCAATAATGGTCTGTCGTTACAATTGTATATGAACCGTATGTGACTAGAACTCGAACTAGGTGTTTTACTCATCTGGTAACGATACAAACTTTTCGGCCGCGAAATAAAGTACACGATCAAAGCGAACACATTATTACACCACAGGATAATTACTTGCTTTCAACCTTGTATCCAATAATGGTCTGTCGTTACAATTGTTTATGAACCGTATGTGACTAGAACTAGAACTAGGTGTTTAAATTATTCATCTGGTAATAATGCAAATTTTTCGGCCTCGAAAAATAAAGTACACGATCAAAGCGAACACAATTACACCACAGGGTAATTATTTGCTTTCAACCTTGTTTTCTAATAATGGTCTGTCGTTACATTTTGTAACTGAACCGTATGTGACTGGAACTAGAAATAGATGTTTAAATTATTCATCTAGTAATGATGCAAAGTTTTCGCCCGGCGAAATAAAGTATCGGATCAAACCGAGCACCATTGTACCACAGGGTAATTATTTGCTTTCAACCTTGTTTTCTAACAATGGTCTGCCGTTACATTTGCCTAGGCCTATAAATCCTTATATGAGAGACTAAAGTATATATTTTTAAGTGGCCTATTCATGAAACTAATGATGCGCCTCCAAACTAATGATGCGCCTCCAAACCAAGTAGGACTACCAATATTGCAAAGTTATGACTCATTATACGATAGAACAATGACGATAGAGAGAAAAGAAACTTGACAAAAGGACATAAACCGTGCACAACACAAAGACACGGTCGTGTCTTAGTCTCTGTTGTACAGTAGTATTTTGTATATTTTGTTTCACTAATGAGAGATTTAAGTCATTTTAAATGGTTGTTTATTTACATGTCTCTTTAACAGGTTCACATTGAACTGCATTTTTTCACGTTCAAATTTACTGCTTCAAATTATCACAAAAGTCCGAAAATTTCAATCGAAACAGGATTTTTAAAGCAACAAATTTTTCTTTACCATTTTTTCCTCTAAACTGTGAAATACATGCTCCAGATTTTAGACATCAATATAGTTTTGTAAAGCTTACATTTAAAAAGTTTATAAATTCTAGTAATTGTTTGCAATATCGCACATTTTGTCATGTTTGTAGTCCAAGGTATAAACAAAAATCTACCCCCTCTTCTTTCTTTGCTTGGTTTGAACAGCAAAGGATAGACAGATATATCCCCTCCTCTTTTGGATAGAAAATTCTATCCCTCATCTTTTTGGCTGGGTTTGAGGAACAAGGGATATAACATTCTATCCCGTCACCTTTTTGTCTGGGCTTGAGGAACAAGGGATAGAATATAATAATATTAATAATGAAAACTTAAAAAGCCCACAAATCCGTCAAAGTACTCATGGCGCTAAACACAAAACAGAAGTTTAGAAGAAATCCAGATCAGAAATTTATGTTCATAATTTTATAATAGCAATAATAATGGAACAAGAAGGTTCAAATTATTTATGTTAAAAAATGGACAGGAAAAACGGAAGGGAGGGGATCACCCTTGTTCACATCCAGACAAAGTTAAAACAACGTAGTCTTGCAGCAAAGCCCCCTAAAAAAAAAGACATTTGCACCTCCCCCCCCCCCCCCCCCTCCCTTCCGCCTCGGGTTACTCTGTTGATTATGTTTTCGATCAAAATATTACACAATACACCACAATGGAAACAATATAGACGCATTGAACTAATTAGTAAATACAACAATGGCTGACAGTAGAACCATCATACGGACAAACCAACATTCTAATAATATAGGCCTAAAGCATTCATTTTATGAAGGCCATTTTAAGGTGCTTGTCCATAAAAAGAATTTGTAGACGTTGGTTATACAGCATGAGGTAAATAATATCGACTGTTGTGTGCATATTGTGTGCCTTTCTTGTGTAAGATAACCAAAAAAAAAAACGTTTTTAAAATGTTAGAGTCATCTTTTTGTAACAGGTCGTATACCACACGGCTCTGTGTTAAAAGCAAACTGTGAACATTCATTGTTCAGGGGTCCATTTCACAAAGAGTTTAATAGGACCAGGAGATATACAAAATGTATGGCTAGTCCAAAGTTAGGACGATAGTAATTCGTCCCAACTCGAGATAAGACTACTCTTAACTCTTTGGAAATCCACCCCTGTGCGCTTAAAGAATATCACATTCTTCAACATTATAACAAGACTAAAGTTTGTTAAAGCTTATAAAAATTAATTTTTTATTCGGGTAATTTTTGTTAAAGGTCTGTTTACGCCTGATAATGACTCTTAAAAAACGACAAAAACAACTTCGCCTATAGAAGCCTATATGCTTTCGATAGTATAAACAAACAAAAAACATCAACATTTTGAAATTAAATGTTCACAGATTAGTTTTGTTGTATATGTACATCTACATTTATGATTGAAACAATCAAGCGGTTCCAAACACCAAAGGTGTATCTTGCCTTTAATACTAGATTTAAAATGTTACCCATTGACCGTTCGGTGAACAGTGCTGTGGCCCAACCCTTTACAATTACACTTTTACTGCAGCTGAAATCACAAAACCACTAATTAGTTCATAACTAATTCATTGCTAATCACACATTTATATTCTTCGTTTGATAGTCTACCCTCTTATCATTGACACACTCAGAAAATATTAACTTGTCTGAGAAACTTCGTTCAGCCTGTTCAGCTGTTTTAATGATTCTCACAATGCATTTATTTACAGTTCCCTTGGGAGCATAATGCGCAGCAAAGTATATTCATAAACAGGTATTGCACAATATACATTTCCGTTATTATTAGGATTAAAGGCAGTGGACACTATTGGTAATTACTTAAAATAATTATTAGCATAAAAACTTATTTTGTAAAGTGCAATGGGGAGAGGTTGATAATATAAAACTTGTGAGAAACGGCTCCCTTTGAAGTAACATAGTTTTCGAGAACGAAGTAATTTTCCGCGAATTTGATTTCGAGACCTCAGATTTAGATTTTGATATCTCGAAATAAAGCACCTGAAAGCTTCTTCGTGTGACAAGGTGTTTTTTCTTTCATTATTACATCTCAACTTCGAGGACCAATTGAGCTCAAATTTTCACAGCTTTGTTATTTTATGCATATGCGATACACCAAGTAAGATGATTGGTCTTTGACAATTACCAATAGTGTCCAGTGTCTTTAATACATAATATATTTTTGATTAGTGTAAACAGAGGGTTTGCCTTGCCTGCCAGACCCCTTGATATTTATGTAGTGAAATTTGACATCAGCTCTACATGTTTCCGATAGTATTAGATCTGTCAAACCAAGACAAATTAGATTACACCGAAAGCTAACGACTATATGGTACGTATTATTAAATAATATAATTTCGCCTTCGTTAATCATAATCGTTAATCATGTTGGTATATTAGTACGCAATAGCCATGGGCCTTTAAATTTAATATTATACTACTATTGAAGAACTCGGGGGAAAGGTCCTATAAAGTGGCAACTGTCTACCGTACGCTCACGAACATGATACCGTAATGTGCATTTCATAAATGCGGGAACAACATTCGCCGGTGAAGGACCTGTACAACTAAAGGTACTAGTTAAAGTCACCGGACACCTTTTGTAATTTTCAAAGTTTTCACTTGTGTGTCAAAACATAAAATAACAAACCTGTGGAAATTTGGGCTCAACTTGTCATCAAATTTACAAACAAAAGCACCCTTGGTAATAGTTATAAAAAGCAGGACAGTTCTTTTCAGAACTGAGAAGTCTCCCGATTCTCCGATTACTACTCCACGGCAGTAGAATAAAGCAAGACAGTTCCCTAAGAACAACTCTACCTGGCAAGTAGATACACACATGGTGTTACCGCAAACCAATATATATATATTGATACCCCACCATGCAATGCCTCAAATCCTACAAAAACACCCTTGTTTCAATTACTTTGTGGGCTTTTAGATGCATGTTATAAAGACTTCAACTGAAGTGTTTTAATACTTGAGTGATAATTTACCTCTTTACTCAAAAACTCCATTACTTCAGAGGAAGCCGTTTCTTACTATGTTTTATTCTTTCAACAGCTCTCGATTGCTCATTACCAAGTTTTTATGCTAACAACTATTTGGAGTAGGCATAATACCAATAGTGTCCAGTGCCTTTAAAGGTGATTCAATTATTTGAAATCGTCGTTTGGGGAGCAAGGACAACCATGAACAAGTACATCGAGCATTAAGCCGATCCAGCTGGAGTGCCTTAAAGTGTCATTGCGACTGATTTCATTATTTTCCTGATCGGCAGAAGGGAATTACTGGAATAAATCGATCTCGTGGAACCTTGAGGAGCTTTTGCAAAGCATAGCAAGCCCTCGACTGCAACAAAACACCCAATGCAGTACCTGTAGGCATCCTGCACACGACGTCGTTTAAGTAGGGCACCCTCGGTTCAGGTCAAACGAAGGTAGCTCATTTGTAGACTGGTACCCTGTCTTTATCCGAAAGACAAGCTATACTTGTTTTTCAGAACCAGTGATTTCATTGGATACAGTGTTGATAAACGTCAGTGACGTTTTGATTAGTTTGAGGTGACGTTTGGTAGCTGCACTTGCGGTCGTCTCCACTAATGAATGTACTAGGTGAAAGGTGAAGATGGACGGGGACTGACCTAGGCTTGAAGCCACTCTCTGTCGTTATTCACAAGTCTCGAAGTGTGACGTCAGATGTTCAGGCAAGCTCATTGGCTGATCATGCGGCCGTATCCGAATTGACTTCTACAGCTAGTATGGCTACGGCTGTTGCTAAGGATATATATACTTCAACGCAGTAATCTAGCCGTAGCCGTAGTTGTTAGTATCGCAACTCGTCTCTTCAGGTTATTCCGCAAAAGGATTAAGGCCCTCTATAGACCAATCAGAAGGCTGCATTTTGGGTCGCGTGAGACATAATTTGCATATTGGTTTCAGGAGCCGTTATGAACTAAACCATTTAACCAACGGTGGGTGTACATTAATGCGTGAGGGATGTTATGTTAATAGTTTAATATAAAACATCGTATAAGAGTAATGTTGTAAAATTATTTTACCATACACAAACAAGTTTGAGTTAATTTAAGTTTAAGTTTATCAAGTTAATATTAATATTGTCGGTTAATATTAATTAACAATTTAGATATTGACAACCTTTCCTTGGTAAATGGTGTACGCCATTTGGAAAGTACGAGTCTCTTAATACCCTACACGAATACTGTGCCAACCTACATTTTTTTAGTGCCCAACCAAAACTAAGGTTATACATAAAAGTTTTCTCCGACTAAGGGTGACAGACTATAAACAAAACAGAGTGCCGAAGGCGCAATATGCGGAACTGAAGCTTTTACATACGCATGGGCGCCATTCCAGCAAGTAAAAGTTTTTGTTTCCCAATGATGGGAATGGCCTTTGTCTGCACTGAGCTGCACTGGTATATTGTTGTATCAAAAAAAGTTACTTGCCGAAATGGCGTCCAGTTGGATTTCACATTTCAGCCCGAGTTTCGCATCGTGCGCCTTCGGTGCTCTATAGTCTTTGTTATAAACACACTTTGACGTGACATTATAACAGCCACGGGCTTGTTGAGACAATGTGGACTGGGTCTAATGAAGACGCTAAAGAAAAATGATTTGGTTATGTTTATACACAGATGTATTCCTTAGTTTTGTCGGATAAATCTAAGCTTCAGGTACGCTTCAAACCATAGAATTAAACTCACCAAAGTCGAAGGCGTGTGTACATAAAAAATCCACAGTATGTATGTGGAAATCACATACTGTTTCTCCGTGTTTTAAAGCATCGTTGGAATAGGCTCGAACAGATCCTTCAAAAAGCTATATGATCTTTGTCGATATTATATACAGTTGATGCAATAACTGTACATTAAGATATGCTTCATTTCGGAAACGTAGGTCTGCTTTGTGTACCAACATTAATGAGACCGTGAGGTGTACACATGGAGCTGTATAGCTCCACGGTGTAGGCCTTGTGTGCATTTTTCTTTAGTCCGTTTCCTTCCTCCATGGTTGAACCATTGAACCGAGGTGCAGGATAAACCAACAGAGTTGATCGGTGGTCAGTGGTCAATAGATGACGTCATAACCGATTAATTTACAAACCGAAAAAAGTCCGACCATGGTTTGTGTCTTTAGGACTTTGTGACGTGACACAGCACGTTGATATTCTTCCTCTGTTTAAAGTCGTTAAAGAAAGCGGCGCTCATTTAAACGGGACAGAAGCAATTGAAACTCTTACCAAGTAAGACCAAACTAGGCTGGTTGAAAATGACTCTAACAGAGTACGACCAGTTCTCAGTACATTTTATTTCAAGCATACTGGTCACTATTACAAAAGCTAGCTTGTAGGACTACTGTCCGAGAACCCAATTGAGAAGGCAACACTCACTAAATGAATAGTATACAACAAGAGGGGAAGGGGAGTTTTGGTTATGTAGGCTCCTAACACGATTTTTGTAAAACTTACCAAACTCAAATACAAACTCCCGATTAAAAATTCAGTTTCATAGTCTTCGTGTAATGTTATGAATTTTGTCTGATTTTCACATTGAACATGATAGTTAAACAGAAGAAACGTAGTGAGGATGTTGGTTCTCACTTGTATACCGTCAAGGGCGACTCACGTCAACCTGAAAAGGTTTTCGCAGATTGCGTTTTGTTATTTTTCAGCGATATCTATACAAAAAAAAACCGCTACCATTTTTGAAACATAATTGTTACCGGTTAGAATTGTCACCGGTTAGTTTCGCATGCGTACGGATACAGATACTAAGTCGACACAATGTGTGTTCACGTGACGCGTAGCCGCGAATATCGTATTTTGCATACACGTTAGCAACGGATATGGGAGCTCATATAACGGATACTGTTTTGCAGACTTTTAGTTTTCTTAAAAACAACTCTTTCAGAAAACTATTATGAAGAACCTACTTTTAAATTTGTTTGCAATTTTCGAAGGCCTTAACCCCTTTTGAGTTTATTAGTTTAATAGATTTGTTTTATTAATTACACGTTTTTAAATAAGAGGAAACTTTAAGGTTGATACGTTAAATCGAATCAGTTTTTATCAACCTGTATTATTCAAACGTGGGTTTTTTTTCAGTCCGCCTTCCCAAAACGGGAAAAGTCATGCCACAAACATCTCCTCTGCATTACAACGTACGTTACCCGTTGTCAGATGCAAATGTGCTCGCCATGCAATACTGTCCGCTCCGGACACTTTTGCATATGCAATCGTGTCCGGGGCTATGCAAAAACCGTCTGGCGGACACGTACATGAACGTGCGCGCTTAAGCGAGCGTGCATGCAATGAACCTACGTATATACAGCATATTCACGTATTTTATGATTGCAGAGAAAACCCAACGGCCGACCATCCCATGTCATTCATGGCATGCACTTAGTTTGTAAAAAAATGGCGTTTAATTTACTGCAAGGACGGTTTTGCATGGGGGCTGACATATCTCTCTAACATGCAAATGTGTCCGGGCGGACACAATTGCATTATGCAGCAGCGTCCGGGCGGACACGATTTCCGGATAGTATGGCATAGAGGACATAAATGCATGAGACACCGGTACGCTATGATTTGGGTACGAGTTGACTGTGGCACGAGTTGACCTGTTGGAAGGATTCGGACCATATGCTACCCAAGTCAACTCGTACCCTGTTCAACTTGTACCCATATCAACTCGTCCCCTATTTAAATCGTCCAAAGTGAACTCGTTCCATAGTCAACTCGTACCCACGTGAATTCGTATTCAAGTGAACTCGTACCCAAGTAATATCGTACCCAAGTAAACTCGAAAACAGATAAACTCGTTACTAGATGAACTCGGCAGTGCTAACGCATTTTACATGACATTGATTCGAAACAAACTTATTAAAAATCTCATTGAGCGTTAAATCCGAAAGGTAATTTAGTTTTACTTATTTATGTAATGAAAATTCACACTGAAAATTTTAAACGGATGTTTTCTTCAAAACAACTCTTTCAGAAAACTATTATGAACCTACTTTTTAATTTGTTATGCAACTGTGTTTCTTTTCGGAGGCCTTAACCCCTTTTGAGTATAGTTTAATACATTTGTTTTATTTGTTACAGGTTTTAAATTAAAAGAACTCCATATAAGGTTGACACCATCAATCGAATCAGTTTTTATCAACCTGTATTTATGAAACGAACAGTGTTTTTTTTTTAGTCCGCCTTCCCAAAACGGGAAAAGTCATGCCAGAAACATCTCCTCTGCATTACAACGTACGTTATCCGGTTCGCTATGATTTGGGTACGAGTTGACTGTGGCACGAGTTGGCCTGTTGGAAGGATTCGGACCATATGGTACCCAAGTCAACTCGTACCATATTCAACTTGTACCCAGGTCAACTCGTCCCCTATGCAAATCGTCCCAAGTGAACTCGTCTCATAGTTAACTCGTACCCAGGTGAATCCGTATTCAAATGAACTCGTACCCAAGTAACATCGTACGCAAGTAAACTCGGAGACAGATGAACTCGTAACTATTAAGTGAAATAATATAAGCTTGGTTTTATTTATTTTGTATGCAATTGTGGGATTTTTTCTCAACACCTTTTGAGTTTCACACTTAAAATTTTTAAGGGATGTTTTAAAAAAAAAAAAAAAAAAAATCTTTCAGAAAAATAATATGAACCTGTTTTGTTTTTGTTTGTAGGCAAATGTGGGATTTTTTCGAAGCCTTCAACACGCTTTGAGTTGATTCATTTACTAGATTTGTTTTATATATTATTATTAAATGTTTTGAAACTAGGGGAACTCCATTTACGGTTAAGACGAATAATCGAATTATGTTTTTTTAATTTGTACTATTCAAACGTGGGTTTTGGAAAGCCGCCTTCCCAAAACGGGAATTAAAGGAACACGTTGCCTTGGGTCGGTCGAGTTGGTCTTTAAAAAAGCGTCCTGTAACCGTTTGTTGTAAAATGTATATGGTTAGAAAGATATTGTAAAAGTAGAATACAATGATCTACACAAATATGCCTCGAAATTGCGTGGTTTTCTTTTTACCCTGTCGACTAACACGGTCGGCCATTTATGCGAGTCAAAATTTTGACTCACATAAATGGCCGACCGTGATAGTTCGCAACGTAAAAGGAAAACCGTGCAATTTCGAATGATACTTGTGTGGATTATTATATTCTACTTTTAAAACATCTTTCTAACCATATGCATTTCATAATAAACGGTTTCAAACGCTTTTAATAGACCAACTCGTCCGATCCAAGGCAACGTGTTCCTTTAATGCCACAAACATCTCCTCTAGATCTACAGTACAACGTACGTTTAATAACCGGTACGCTATGACATAGGTACGAGTTGACTGTGGCACGAGTTGACCTGTTGGAAGAATTCGGATCACATAGTACTCAAGTCAGCTCGGCCCGTGTACAAAGTATACCTAAGTCAACTCGTCCCAAAGTAAACTCATCCCCAAGGCAAGTCGTTCCCAGGTGAAATCGTATTCAAGTGAACTCGTAACCAAGTAAATTCGTACTTGTGAGTCAACTTGTACACAGTGAACTCATAACTAGGTGAACTCGGGAGTGCTACAAGTTAGTGAATTTATGGAAATCAGTTTGTTTGTTTGTGTAACAAACTTTCACAATTGCAATTTTTAGGGGATGTTTTCTTCAACAAAATTCTTTCAGAACATTAACATGAACCTGTTTTTTTAATTTGTATGCAATTGTGGGATTTTTTCGGAGGCCTCAACACCTTTTAAGTTGATTTATTTACTAGAATTGTTTTGTATTTTTTGTATTATTAAATGTTTTGAAATTGGAGGAACTCCATTAACGGTTAACACGAATAATCGAATCATTTTTTTTTAATCTGTGCTATTCAAATGCGGGTTTTGGGAAGCCGCCTTCCCAAAACGGGAATTAATGCCACAAACACCTCCTCTAGATCTGCAGTACAACGTACGTTTAATAACCGGTACGCTATGACGTAGGTACGAGTTGACTGTGGCACGAGTTGACCTGTTGGAAGAATTCGGATCATAGTACTCAAGTCAACTCGGCCCGTGTACAAAGTATACCTAAGTCAACTCGTCTCATAGTAAACTCATCCCCAAGGCAACTCGTTCCCAGGTGAAATCGTATTCAAGTGAACAAGTACCAAAGTAAATTCGTGCTTGTGAGTTAACTAGGTGAACTCGGGAGTGTTACAAATTAGTGAAATTAGGGAAATCAGTCTGATTTAATTCTGTAACGAAGTTTCACACTTACAATTTTCAAGGGGTGTTTTCTTCAACAAAATTCTTTCAGAAAATTTACATGAACCTGTTTTTTGTTTTGTTTGCAATTGTGGGACTTTTTCGAAGGCCTCAACACCTTTTGAGTTGATATATTTACTAGATTTGTTTAATAGATTATTATTAAATGTTTTGAAACTAGAGGAACTCCATTTACGGTTAAGACGAATAATCGAATCTTTTTTTTTTTAAATCTGTGCTATTCAAACGTGGGTTTTGGGAAGCCGCCTTCCCAAAACGAGAACTAATGCCACAAACATCTCCTCTAGATCTGCAGTACAACGTACGTTTAATAACCGGTACGCTATGACATAGGTACGAGTTTACTGTGGCACGAGTTGACCTGTTGGAAGAATTCGGATCATATAGTACTCAAGTCAAGTCGGCCCGTGTACAAAGTATACCTAAGTCAACTCATCCCAGGTAAACTCATCCCCAAGGCAACTTGTTCCCAGGTGTATTTACCAGATTTGTTTTATAGATTATTATTAAATGTTTTGAAACTAGAGGAACTCTATTTACGGTTAAGACGAATAATCGAATCATTTTGTTTTATCTGTGCTATTCAAATGTGGGTTTGGGAAGCCGCCTTCCCAAAACGGGAATTAATGCCACAAACATCTCCTCTAGATCTGCAGTACAACCTACGTTTAATAACCGGTACGCCAGGACATAGGTACGAGTTGACTGTGGCACGAGTTGACCTGTTGGAAGAATTCGGATCATATAGTACTCAAGTCAACTCGGCCCGTGTACAAAGTATGCATAAGTCAACTCGTCCCATAGTAAACTCATCCCCAAGGCAACTCGTTCCCAGGTGAAATCGTATTCAAGTGAACTCGTAACCAAGTAAATTCGTACTTGTGAGTCAACTTGTACACAGTGAACTCATCACTAGGTGAACTCGGGAGTGGTACAAGTTAGTGAATTTAGGGAAATCAGTTTGTTTATTTCTATAACGAAGTTTCACACTTACAATTTCTATGGTATTTTCTTTAAAAAACTTCTTTCAGAAAATTAATATGAGCCTGTTTTTTAATTTTGTATGCAATTGTGGGATTTTTTTCGAAGGCCTCAACACCTTTTGAGTTGATTTATTTACTAGAATTGTTTTGTATATTATTATTAAATGTTTTTAAAAAAGATAAACTCCATTTACGGTTAACACGAATAATCGAATCCTTTTGTTTTTTTAATCTGTGCTATTCAAATGTGGGTTTTGGGAAGCCGCCTTCCCAAAACGGGAATTAATGCCACAAACATCTCCACTAGAACTGCAGTACAACGTACGTTTAATAACCGGTACGCTATGACATAGGCACGAGTTTACTGTGGCACGAGTTGACCTGTTGGAAAAATTCGGATCATATAGTACTCAAGTCAACTCGGCCCGTGTACAAAGTATACCTAAGTCAACTCGTCCCGAAGTAAACTCATTCCCAAGGCAACTCGTTCCCAGGTGTATTTACTAGACTTGTTTTATATATTATTATTAAATGTTTTGAAACTAGAGGAACTCCATTTACGGTTAACACGAATAATCGAATCCTTTTGTTTTTTTAATCTGTGCTATTCAAATGTGGGTTTTGGGAAGCCGCCTTCCCAAAACGGGAATTAATGCCACAAACATCTCCACTAGATCTGCAGTACAACGTACGTTTAATAACCGGTACGCTATGACATAGGTACGAGTTGATTGTGGCACGAGTTGACCTTTTGGAAGAATTCGGATCATATAGTACTCAAGTCAACTCGGCCCGTGTACAAAGTATACCTAAGTCAACTCGTCCCATAGTAAACTCATCCCCAAGGCAACTCGTTCCCAGGTGAAATCGTATTCAAGTGAACTCGTACCCAAGTAAATTCGTACTTGAGAGTTAACTAGGTGAACTCGGGAGTGTTACAAATTAGTGAAATTAGGGAAATCAGTTTGTTTATTTCTGTAACGAAGTTTCACACTTACAATTTTTAAGGGATGTTTTCTTAAAAAAAGTTCTTTCAGAAAATTAATATGAGCCTGTTTTTTAATTGTGTATGCAATTGTGGGATTTTTTCGAAGGCCTCAACACATTTTGAGATGATTTATTTACTAGAATTGTTTTATATATTATTATTAAATGTTTTGAAACTAGAGGAACTCCATTTACGGTTAACACGATTAATCGAATCATTTTTTTTTTTAATCTGTGCTATTCAAATGTGGGTTTTGGGAAGCCGCCTTCCCAAAACGAGAACTAATGCCACAAACATCTCCTCTAGATCTGCAGTACAACGTACGTTTAATAACCAGTACGCTATGACATAGGTACGAGTTTACTGTGGCACGAGTTGACCTGTTGGAATAATTTGGATCATATAGTACCCAAGTCAACTCGGCCCGTGTACAAAGTATACCTAAGTCAACTCGTCCCGAAGTAAACTCATCCCCAAGGCAACTCGTTCTCAGGTGTATTTACTAGACTTGTTTTATATATTATTATTAAATGTTTTGAAACTAGAGGAACTCCATTTACGGTTAAGACGAATAATCGAATCATTTTATTTTATCTGTGCTCTTCAAATGTGGGTTTCCGCCTTCCCAAAACGGGAATTAATGCCACAAACCTCTCCTCTAGATCTGCAGTACAACGTACGTTTAATAACCGGTACGCTATGACATAGGCACGAGTTTACTGTGGCACGAGTTGACCTGTTGGAAAAATTCGGATCATATAGTACTCAAGTCAACTCGGCCCGTGTACAAAGTATACCTAAGTCAACTCGTCCTGAAGTAAACTCATCCCCAAGGCAACTCGTTCCCAGGTGTATTTACTAGACTTGTTTTATATATTATTATTAAATGTTTTGAAACTAGAGGAACTCCATTTACGGTTAAGACGACTAATCGAATCATTTTGATTTATCTGTGCTATTCAAATGTGGGTTTTGGGAAGCCGCCTTCCCAAAACGGGAATTAATGCCACAAACATCTCCTCTAGATCTGCAGTACAACGTACGTTTAATAACCGGTACGCTATGACATAGGTACGAGTTTACTGTGGCACGAGTTGACCTGTTGGAAGAATTCGCATCATATAGTACTCAAGTCAACTCGGCCCGTGTACAAAGTATGCCTAAGTCAACTCGTGCCATAGTAAACTCATCCCCAAGGCAACTCGTTCCCAGGTGTATTTACTAGACTTGTTTTATATATTATTATTAAATGTTTTGAAACTAGAGGAACTCCATTTACGCTTAAGATAAATAATCGAATCATTTTATTTTATCTGTGCTATTCAAATGTGGGTTTTGGGAAGCCGCCTTCCCAAAACGGGAATTAATGCCACAAACATCTCCTCTAGATCTGCAGTACAACGTACGTTTAATAACCGGTACGCTATGACATAGGTACGAGTTTACTGTGGCACGAGTTGACCTGTTTGAAGAATTCGGATCATATAGTACTCAAGTCAACTCGGCCCGTGTACAAAGTAGGCCTAAGTCAACTCGTCCCATAGTAAACTCATCCCCCAAGGCAACTCGTTCCCAGGTGAAATCGTATTCAAGTGAACTCGTACCCAAGTAAATTCGTACTTGTGAGTCAACTTGTACACAGTGAACTCATCACTAGGTGAACTCGGGAGTGTTACAAGTTAGTGAATTTAGGGAAATCAGTTTGTTTATTTCTATAACGAAGTTTCACACTTACAATTTCTATGGTATTTTCTTTAAAAAACTTCTTTCAGAAAATTAATATGAGCCTGTTTTTTAATTTTGTATGCATTTTGGAAGAATTCGGATCATATAGTACTCAAGTCAACTCGGCCGGTGTACAAAGTATACCTAAGTCAACTCGTCCCATAGTAAACTCATCCACAAGGCAACTCGTTCCCAGGTGAAATCGTATTCAAGTGAACTCGTACCCAAGTAAATTCGTACTTGTGAGTTAACTAGGTAAACTCGGGAGTGTTATAAATAAGTGAAATTAGGGAAATCAGTTTGTTTATTTCTGTAACGAAGTTTCACACTTACAATTTTTAAGGGATGTTTTCATTAAAAAAATTCTTTCAGAAAATTAATATGAGCCTGTTTTTTAATTGTTTATGCAATTGTGGGATTTTTTCGAAGGCCTCAACACATTTTGAGATGATTTATTTACTAGAATTGTTTTATATATTATTATTAAATGTTTTGAAATAAGAGGAACTCCATTTACGGTTAACACGATTAATCGAATCATTTATTTTTTTAATCTGTGCTATTCAAATGTGGGTTTTGGGAAGCCACCTTCCCAAAACGGGATTTAATGCCACAAACATCTCCTCTAGATCTGCAGCACAACGTACGTTTAATAACCGGTACGCTATGACATAGGTACGAGTTGACTGTGGCACGAGTTGACCTGTTGGAAGATTTCGGATCATATAGTACTCAAGTCAACTCGGCCCGTGTACAAAGTATGCCTAAGTCAACTCGTCCCATAGTAAACTCATCCCCAAGGCAACTCGTTCCCAGGTGAAATCGTATTCAAGTGAACTCGTACCCAAGTAAATTCGTACTTGTGAGTTAACTAGGTGAACTCGGGAGTGTTACAAATAAGTGAAATTAGGGAAATCAGTTTGTTTATTTCTGTAACGAAGTTTCACACTTACAATTTTTAAGGGATGTTTTCTTTAAAAAAAATCTGTCAGAAAATTAATATGAGCCTGTTTTTTAATTGTGTATGCAATTGTGGGATTTTTTCGAAGGCCTCAACACATTTTGAGATGATTTATTTACTAGAATTGTTTTATATATTATTATTAAATGTTTTGAAATTAGAGGAACTCCATTTACGGTTAACACGATTAATCGAATCATTTTTTTTTTTAATCTGTGCTATTCAAATGTGGGTTTTGGGAAGCCGCCTTCCCAAAACGGGAATTAATGCCACAAACATCTTCTCTAGATCTGCAGTACATCGTACGTTTAATAACCAGTACGCTATGACATAGGTACGAGTTTACTGTGGCACAAGTTGACCTGTTGGAAGAATTCGGATCATAGAGTACTCAAGTCAACTCGGCCCGTGTACAAAGTATACCTAAGTCAACTCGTCCCGAAGTAAACTCATCCCCAAGGCAACTCGTTCCCAGGTGTATTTACTAGACTTGTTTTATATATTATTATTAAATGTTTTGAAACTAGGGGAACTCCATTTACGGTTAAGACGAATAATCGAATCATTTTATTTTATCTGTGCTCTTCAAATGTGGGTTTCCGCCTTCCCAAAACGGGAATTAATGCCACAAACATCTCCTCTAGATCTGCAGTACAACGTACGTTTAATAACCGGTACGCTATGACATAGGCACGAGTTTACTGTGGCACGAGTTGACCTGTTGGAAAAATTCGGATCATATAGTACTCAAGTCAACTCGGCCCGTGTACAAAGTATACCTAAGTCAACTCGTCCTGAAGTAAACTCATCCCCAAGGCAACTCGTTCCCAGGTGTATTTACTAGACTTGTTTTATATATTATTATTAAATGTTTTGAAACTAGAGGAACTCCATTTACGGTTAAGACGACTAATCGAATCATTTTGATTTATCTGTGCTATTCAAATGTGGGTTTTGGGAAGCCGCCTTCCCAAAACGGGAATTAATGCCACAAACATCTCCTCTAGATCTGCAGTACAACGTACGTTTAATAACCGGTACGCTATGACATAGGTACGAGTTTACTGTGGCACGAGTTGACCTGTTGGAAGAATTCGCATCATATAGTACTCAAGTCAACTCGGCCCGTGTACAAAGTATGCCTAAGTCAACTCGTGCCATAGTAAACTCATCCCCAAGGCAACTCGTTCCCAGGTGTATTTACTAGACTTGTTTTATATATTATTATTAAATGTTTTGAAACTAGAGGAACTCCATTTACGCTTAAGATAAATAATCGAATCATTTTATTTTATCTGTGCTATTCAAATGTGGGTTTTGGGAAGCCGCCTTCCCAAAACGGGAATTAATGCCACAAACATCTCCTCTAGATCTGCAGTACAACGTACGTTTAATAACCGGTACGCTATGACATAGGTACGAGTTTACTGTGGCACGAGTTTACCTGTTTGAAGAATTCGGATCATATAGTACTCAAGTCAACTCGGCCCGTGTACAAAGTAGGCCTAAGTCAACTCGTCCCATAGTAAACTCATCCCCAAGGCAACTCGTTCCCAGGTGAAATCGTATTCAAGTGAACTCGTACCCATGTAAATTCGTACTTGTGAGTCAACTTGTACACAGTGAACTCATCACTAGGTGAACTCGGGAGTGTTACAAGTTAGTGAATTTAGGGAAATCAGTTTGTTTATTTCTATAACGAAGTTTCACACTTACAATTTCTATGGTATTTTCTTTAAAAAACTTCTTTCAGAAAATTAATATGAGCCTGTTTTTTAATTTTGTATGCATTTTGGAAGAATTCGGATCATATAGTACTCAAGTCAACTCGGCCGGTGTACAAAGTATACCTAAGTCAACTCGTCCCATAGTAAACTCATCCCCAAGGCAACTCGTTCCCAGGTGAAATCGTATTCAAGTGAACTCGTACCCAAGTAAATTCGTACTTGTGAGTTAACTAGGTAAACTCGGGAGTGTTACAAATAAGTGAAATTAGGAAAATCAGTTTGTTTATTTCTGTAACGAAGTTTCACACTTACAATTTTTAAGGGATGTTTTCATTAAAAAAATTCTTTCAGAAAATTAATATGAGCCTGTTTTTTAATTGTTTATGCAATTGTGGGATTTTTTCGAAGGCCTCAACACATTTTGAGATGATTTATTTACTAGAATTGTTTTATATATTATTATTAAATGTTTTGAAATAAGAGGAACTCCATTTACGGTTAACACGATTAATCGAATCATTTATTTTTTTAATCTGTGCTATTCAAATGTGGGTTTTGGGAAGCCACCTTCCCAAAACGGGATTTAATGCCACAAACATCTCCTCTAGATCTGCAGCACAACGTACGTTTAATAACCGGTACGCTATGACATAGGTACGAGTTGACTGTGGCACGAGTTGACCTGTTGGAAGATTTCGGATCATATAGTACTCAAGTCAACTCGGCCCGTGTACAAAGTATGCCTAAGTCAACTCGTCCCATAGTAAACTCATCCCCAAGGCAACTCGTTCCCAGGTGAAATCGTATTCAAGTGAACTCGTACCCAAGTAAATTCGTACTTGTGAGTTAACTAGGTGAACTCGGGAGTGTTACAAATAAGTGAAATTAGGGAAATCAGTTTGTTTATTTCTGTAACGAAGTTTCACACTTACAATTTTTAAGGGATGTTTTCTTTAAAAAAAATCTGTCAGAAAATTAATATGAGCCTGTTTTTTAATTGTGTATGCAATTGTGGGATTTTTTCGAAGGCCTCAACACATTTTGAGATGATTTATTTACTAGAATTGTTTTATATATTATTATTAAATGTTTTGAAATTAGAGGAACTCCATTTACGGTTAACACGATTAATCGAATCATTTTTTTTTTTAATCTGTGCTATTCAAATGTGGGTTTTGGGAAGCCGCCTTCCCAAAACGGGAATTAATGCCACAAACATCTTCTCTAGATCTGCAGTACATCGTACGTTTAATAACCAGTACGCTATGACATAGGTACGAGTTTACTGTGGCACAAGTTGACCTGTTGGAAGAATTCGGATCATAGAGTACTCAAGTCAACTCGGCCCGTGTACAAAGTATACCTAAGTCAACTCGTCCCGAAGTAAACTCATCCCCAAGGCAACTCGTTCCCAGGTGTATTTACTAGACTTGTTTTATATATTATTATTAAATGTTTTGAAACTAGGGGAACTCCATTTACGGTTAAGACGAATAATCGAATCATTTTATTTTATCTGTGCTCTTCAAATGTGGGTTTCCGCCTTCCCAAAACGGGAATTAATGCCACAAACATCTCCTCTAGATCTGCAGTACAACGTACGTTTAATAACCGGTACGCTATGACATAGGCACGAGTTTACTGTGGCACGAGTTGACCTGTTGGAAAAATTCGGATCATATAGTACTCAAGTCAACTCGGCCCGTGTACAAAGTATACCTAAGTCAACTCGTCCTGAAGTAAACTCATCCCCAAGGCAACTCGTTCCCAGGTGTATTTACTAGACTTGTTTTATATATTATTATTAAATGTTTTGAAACTAGAGGAACTCCATTTACGGTTAAGACGACTAATCGAATCATTTTGATTTATCTGTGCTATTCAAATGTGGGTTTTGGGAAGCCGCCTTCCCAAAACGGGAATTAATGCCACAAACATCTCCTCTAGATCTGCAGTACAACGTACGTTTAATAACCGGTACGCTATGACATAGGTACGAGTTTACTGTGGCACGAGTTGACCTGTTGGAAGAATTCGCATCATATAGTACTCAAGTCAACTCGGCCCGTGTACAAAGTATGCCTAAGTCAACTCGTGCCATAGTAAACTCATCCCCAAGGCAACTCGTTCCCAGGTGTATTTACTAGACTTGTTTTATATATTATTATTAAATGTTTTGAAACTAGAGGAACTCCATTTACGCTTAAGATAAATAATCGAATCATTTTATTTTATCTGTGCTATTCAAATGTGGGTTTTGGGAAGCCGCCTTCCCAAAACGGGAATTAATGCCACAAACATCTCCTCTAGATCTGCAGTACAACGTACGTTTAATAACCGGTACGCTATGACATAGGTACGAGTTTACTGTGGCACGAGTTTACCTGTTTGAAGAATTCGGATCATATAGTACTCAAGTCAACTCGGCCCGTGTACAAAGTAGGCCTAAGTCAACTCGTCCCATAGTAAACTCATCCCCAAGGCAACTCGTTCCCAGGTGAAATCGTATTCAAGTGAACTCGTACCCATGTAAATTCGTACTTGTGAGTCAACTTGTACACAGTGAACTCATCACTAGGTGAACTCGGGAGTGTTACAAGTTAGTGAATTTAGGGAAATCAGTTTGTTTATTTCTATAACGAAGTTTCACACTTACAATTTCTATGGTATTTTCTTTAAAAAACTTCTTTCAGAAAATTAATATGAGCCTGTTTTTTAATTTTGTATGCATTTTGGAAGAATTCGGATCATATAGTACTCAAGTCAACTCGGCCGGTGTACAAAGTATACCTAAGTCAACTCGTCCCATAGTAAACTCATCCCCAAGGCAACTCGTTCCCAGGTGAAATCGTATTCAAGTGAACTCGTACCCAAGTAAATTCGTACTTGTGAGTTAACTAGGTAAACTCGGGAGTGTTACAAATAAGTGAAATTAGGAAAATCAGTTTGTTTATTTCTGTAACGAAGTTTCACACTTACAATTTTTAAGGGATGTTTTCATTAAAAAAATTCTTTCAGAAAATTAATATGAGCCTGTTTTTTAATTGTTTATGCAATTGTGGGATTTTTTCGAAGGCCTCAACACATTTTGAGATGATTTATTTACTAGAATTGTTTTATATATTATTATTAAATGTTTTGAAATAAGAGGAACTCCATTTACGGTTAACACGATTAATCGAATCATTTATTTTTTTAATCTGTGCTATTCAAATGTGGGTTTTGGGAAGCCACCTTCCCAAAACGGGATTTAATGCCACAAACATCTCCTCTAGATCTGCAGCACAACGTACGTTTAATAACCGGTACGCTATGACATAGGTACGAGTTGACTGTGGCACGAGTTGACCTGTTGGAAGATTTCGGATCATATAGTACTCAAGTCAACTCGGCCCGTGTACAAAGTATGCCTAAGTCAACTCGTCCCATAGTAAACTCATCCCCAAGGCAACTCGTTCCCAGGTGAAATCGTATTCAAGTGAACTCGTACCCAAGTAAATTCGTACTTGTGAGTTAACTAGGTGAACTCGGGAGTGTTACAAATAAGTGAAATTAGGGAAATCAGTTTGTTTATTTCTGTAACGAAGTTTCACACTTACAATTTTTAAGGGATGTTTTCTTTAAAAAAAATCTGTCAGAAAATTAATATGAGCCTGTTTTTTAATTGTGTATGCAATTGTGGGATTTTTTCGAAGGCCTCAACACATTTTGAGATGATTTATTTACTAGAATTGTTTTATATATTATTATTAAATGTTTTGAAATTAGAGGAACTCCATTTACGGTTAACACGATTAATCGAATCATTTTTTTTTTTAATCTGTGCTATTCAAATGTGGGTTTTGGGAAGCCGCCTTCCCAAAACGGGAATTAATGCCACAAACATCTTCTCTAGATCTGCAGTACATCGTACGTTTAATAACCAGTACGCTATGACATAGGTACGAGTTTACTGTGGCACAAGTTGACCTGTTGGAAGAATTCGGATCATATAGTACTCAAGTCAACTCGGCCCGTGTACAAAGTATACCTAAGTCAACTCGTCCCGAAGTAAACTCATCCCCAAGGCAATTCGTTCCCAGGTGTATTTACTAGACTTGTTTTATATATTATTATTAAATGTTTTGAAACTAGGGGAACTCCATTTACGGTTAAGACGAATAATCGAATCATTTTATTTTATCTGTGCTCTTCAAATGTGGGTTTCCGCCTTCCCAAAACGGGAATTAATGCCACAAACATCTCCTCTAGATCTGCAGTACAACGTACGTTTAATAACCGGTACGCTATGACATAGGCACGAGTTTACTGTGGCACGAGTTGACCTGTTGGAAAAATTCGGATCATATAGTACTCAAGTCAACTCGGCCCGTGTACAAAGTATACCTAAGTCAACTCGTCCCGAAGTAAACTCATCCCCAAGGCAATTCGTTCCCAGGTGTATTTACTAGACTTGTTTTATATATTATTATTAAATGTTTTGAAACTAGGGGAACTCCATTTACGGTTAAGACGAATAATCGAATCATTTTATTTTATCTGTGCTCTTCAAATGTGGGTTTCCGCCTTCCCAAAACGGGAATTAATGCCACAAACATCTCCTCTAGATCTGCAGTACAACGTACGTTTAATAACCGGTACGCTATGACATAGGTACGAGTTTACTGTGGCACGAGTTGACCTGTTGGAAGAATTCGCATCATATAGTACTCAAGTCAACTCGGCCCGTGTACAAAGTATGCCTAAGTCAACTCGTGCCATAGTAAACTCATCCCCAAGGCAACTCGTTCCCAGGTGTATTTACTAGACTTGTTTTATATATTATTATTAAATGTTTTGAAACTAGAGGAACTCCATTTACGCTTAAGATAAATAATCGAATCATTTTATTTTATCTGTGCTATTCAAATGTGGGTTTTGGGAAGCCGCCTTCCCAAAACGGGAATTAATGCCACAAACATCTCCTCTAGATCTGCAGTACAACGTACGTTTAATAACCGGTACGCTATGACATAGGTACGAGTTTACTGTGGCACGAGTTGACCTGTTTGAAGAATTCGGATCATATAGTACTCAAGTCAACTCGGCCCGTGTACAAAGTAGGCCTAAGTCAACTCGTCCCATAGTAAACTCATCCCCAAGGCAACTCGTTCCCAGGTGAAATCGTATTCAAGTGAACTCGTACCCAAGTAAATTCGTACTTGTGAGTTAACTAGGTGAACTCGGGAGTGTTACAAATAAGTGAAATTAGGGAAATCAGTTTGTTTATTTCTGTAACGAAGTTTCACACTTACAATTTTTAAGGGATGTTTTCTTTAAAAAAAATCTGTCAGAAAATTAATATGAGCCTGTTTTTTAATTGTGTATGCAATTGTGGGATTTTTTCGAAGGCCTCAACACATTTTGAGATGATTTATTTACTAGAATTGTTTTATATATTATTATTAAATGTTTTGAAATTAGAGGAACTCCATTTACGGTTAACACGATTAATCGAATCATTTTTTTTTTTAATCTGTGCTATTCAAATGTGGGTTTTGGGAAGCCGCCTTCCCAAAACGGGAATTAATGCCACAAACATCTTCTCTAGATCTGCAGTACATCGTACGTTTAATAACCAGTACGCTATGACATAGGTACGAGTTTACTGTGGCACAAGTTGACCTGTTGGAAGAATTCGGATCATATAGTACTCAAGTCAACTCGGCCCGTGTACAAAGTATACCTAAGTCAACTCGTCCCGAAGTAAACTCATCCCCAAGGCAATTCGTTCCCAGGTGTATTTACTAGACTTGTTTTATATATTATTATTAAATGTTTTGAAACTAGGGGAACTCCATTTACGGTTAAGACGAATAATCGAATCATTTTATTTTATCTGTGCTCTTCAAATGTGGGTTTCCGCCTTCCCAAAACGGGAATTAATGCCACAAACATCTCCTCTAGATCTGCAGTACAACGTACGTTTAATAACCGGTACGCTATGACATAGGCACGAGTTTACTGTGGCACGAGTTGACCTGTTGAATAAATTCGGATCATATAGTACTCAAGTCAACTCGGCCCGTGTACAAAGTATACCTAAGTCAACTCGTCCCGAAGTAAACTCATCCCCAAGGCAATTCGTTCCCAGGTGTATTTACTAGACTTGTTTTATATATTATTATTAAATGTTTTGAAACTAGGGGAACTCCATTTACGGTTAAGACGAATAATCGAATCATTTTATTTTATCTGTGCTCTTCAAATGTGGGTTTCCGCCTTCCCAAAACGGGAATTAATGCCACAAACATCTCCTCTAGATCTGCAGTACAACGTACGTTTAATAACCGGTACGCTATGACATAGGTACGAGTTTACTGTGGCACGAGTTGACCTGTTGGAAGAATTCGCATCATATAGTACTCAAGTCAACTCGGCCCGTGTACAAAGTATGCCTAAGTCAACTCGTGCCATAGTAAACTCATCCCCAAGGCAACTCGTTCCCAGGTGTATTTACTAGACTTGTTTTATATATTATTATTAAATGTTTTGAAACTAGAGGAACTCCATTTACGCTTAAGATAAATAATCGAATCATTTTATTTTATCTGTGCTATTCAAATGTGGGTTTTGGGAAGCCGCCTTCCCAAAACGGGAATTAATGCCACAAACATCTCCTCTAGATCTGCAGTACAACGTACGTTTAATAACCGGTACGCTATGACATAGGTACGAGTTTACTGTGGCACGAGTTGACCTGTTTGAAGAATTCGGACCATATAGTACTCAAGTCAACTCGGCCCGTGTACAAAGTAGGCCTAAGTCAACTCGTCCCATAGTAAACTCATCCCCCAAGGCAACTCGTTCCCAGGTGAAATCGTATTCAAGTGAACTCGTACCCAAGTAAATTCGTACTTGTGAGTCAACTTGTACACAGTGAACTCATCACTAGGTGAACTCGGGAGTGTTACAAGTTAGTGAATTTAGGGAAATCAGTTTGTTTATTTCTATAACGAAGTTTCACACTTACAATTTCTATGGTATTTTCTTTAAAAAACTTCTTTCAGAAAATTAATATGAGCCTGTTTTTTAATTTTGTATGCATTTTGGAAGAATTCGGATCATATAGTACTCAAGTCAACTCGGCCGGTGTACAAAGTATACCTAAGTCAACTCGTCCCATAGTAAACTCATCCACAAGGCAACTCGTTCCCAGGTGAAATCGTATTCAAGTGAACTCGTACCCAAGTAAATTCGTACTTGTGAGTTAACTAGGTAAACTCGGGAGTGTTACAAATAAGTGAAATTAGGGAAATCAGTTTGTTTATTTCTGTAACGAAGTTTCACACTTACAATTTTTAAGGGATGTTTTCATTAAAAAAATTCTTTCAGAAAATTAATATGAGCCTGTTTTTTAATTGTTTATGCAATTGTGGGATTTTTTCGAAGGCCTCAACACATTTTGAGATGATTTATTTACTAGAATTGTTTTATATATTATTATTAAATGTTTTGAAATAAGAGGAACTCCATTTACGGTTAACACGATTAATCGAATCATTTATTTTTTTAATCTGTGCTATTCAAATGTGGGTTTTGGGAAGCCGCCTTCCCAAAACGGGATTTAATGCCACAAACATCTCCTCTAGATCTGCAGCACAACGTACGTTTAATAACCGGTACGCTATGACATAGGTACGAGTTGACTGTGGCACGAGTTGACCTGTTGGAAGATTTCGGATCATATAGTACTCAAGTCAACTCGGCCCGTGTACAAAGTATGCCTAAGTCAACTCGTCCCATAGTAAACTCATCCCCAAGGCAACTCGTTCCCAGGTGAAATCGTATTCAAGTGAACTCGTACCCAAGTAAATTCGTACTTGTGAGTTAACTAGGTGAACTCGGGAGTGTTACAAATAAGTGAAATTAGGGAAATCAGTTTGTTTATTTCTGTAACGAAGTTTCACACTTACAATTTTTAAGGTATGTTTTCTTAAAAAAAGTTCTTTCAGAAAATTAATATGAGCCTGTTTTTTAATTGTGTATGCAATTGTGGGATTTTTTCGAAGGCCTCAACACATTTTGAGATGATTTATTTACTAGAATTGTTTTATATATTATTATTAAATGTTTTGAAACTAGAGGAACTCCATTTACGGTTAACACGATTAATCGAATCATTTTTTTTTTTAATCTGTGCTATTCAAATGTGGGTTTTGGGAAGCCGCCTTCCCAAAACGAGAACTAATGCCACAAACATCTCCTCTAGATCTGCAGTACAACGTACGTTTAATAACCAGTACGCTATGACATAGGTACGAGTTTACTGTGGCACGAGTTGACCTGTTGGAATAATTTGGATCATATAGTACCCAAGTCAACTCGGCCCGTGTACAAAGTATACCTAAGTCAACTCGTCCCGAAGTAAACTCATCCCCAAGGCAACTCGTTCTCAGGTGTATTTACTAGACTTGTTTTATATATTATTATTAAATGTTTTGAAACTAGAGGAACTCCATTTACGGTTAACACGAATAATCGAATCATTTTATTTTATCTGTGCTATTCAAATGTGGGTTTTGGGAAGCCGCCTTCCCAAAACGGGAATTAATGCCACAAACCTCTCCTCTAGATCTGCAGTACAACGTACGTTTAATAACCGGTACGCTATGACATAGGTACGAGTTTACTGTGGCACGAGTTGACCTGTTGGAATAATTTGGATCATATAGTACCCAAGTCAACTCGGCCCGTGTACAAAGTATACCTAAGTCAACTCGTCCCGAAGTAAACTCATCCCCAAGGCAACTCGTTCTCAGGTGTATTTACTAGACTTGTTTTATATATTATTATTAAATGTTTTGAAACTAGAGGAACTCCATTTATGGTTAACACGAATAATCGAATCATTTTATTTTATCTGTGCTATTCAAATGTGGGTTTTGGGAAGCCGCCTTCCCAAATCGGGAATTAATGCCACAAACCTCTCCTCTAGATCTGCAGTACAACGTACGTTTAATAACCGGTACGCTATGACATAGGTACGAGTTTACTGTGGCACGAGTTGACCTGTTGGAAGAATTCGGATCATATAGTACTCAAGTCAACTCGGCCCGTGTACAAAGTATACCTAAGTCAACTCGTCCCGAAGTAAACTCATCCCCAAGGCAACTCGTTCCCAGGTGAAATCGTATTCAAGTGAACTCGTACCCAAGTAAATTCGTACTTGTGAGTCAACTTGTACACAGTGAACTCATCACTAGGTGAACTCGGGAGTGTTACAAGTTAGTGAATTTAGGGAAATCAGTTTGTTTATTTCTATAACGAAGTTTCACACTTACAATTTCTATGGTATTTTCTTTAAAAAACTTCTTTCAGAAAATTAATATGAGCCTGTTTTTTAATTTTGTATGCATTTTGGAAGAATTCGGATCATATAGTACTCAAGTCAACTCGGCCGGTGTACAAAGTATACCTAAGTCAACTCGTCCCATAGTAAACTCATCCACAAGGCAACTCGTTCCCAGGTGAAATCGTATTCAAGTGAACTCGTACCCAAGTAAGTTCGTACTTGTGAGTTAACTAGGTAAACTCGGGAGTGTTACAAATAAGTGAAATTAGGGAAATCAGTTTGTTTATTTCTGTAACGAAGTTTCACACTTACAATTTTTACGGGATGTTTTCATTAAAAAAATTCTTTCAGAAAATTAATATGAGCCTGTTTTTTAATTGTTTATGCAATTGTGGGATTTTTTCGAAGGCCTCAACACATTTTGAGATGATTTATTTACTAGAATTGTTTTATATATTATTATTAAATGTTTTGAAATAAGAGGAACTCCATTTACGGTTAACACGATTAATCGAATCATTTATTTTTTTAATCTGTGCTATTCAAATGTGGGTTTTGGGAAGCCGCCTTCCCAAAACGGGATTTAATGCCACAAACATCTCCTCTAGATCTGCAGCACAACGTACGTTTAATAACCGGTACGCTATGACATAGGTACGAGTTGACTGTGGCACGAGTTGACCTGTTGGAAGATTTCGGATCATATAGTACTCAAGTCAACTCGGCCCGTGTACAAAGTATGCCTAAGTCAACTCGTCCCATAGTAAACTCATCCCCAAGGCAACTCGTTCCCAGGTGAAATCGTATTCAAGTGAACTCGTACCCAAGTAAATTCGTACTTGTGAGTTAACTAGGTGAACTCGGGAGTGTTACAAATAAGTGAAATTAGGGAAATCAGTTTGTTTATTTCTGTAACGAAGTTTCACACTTACAATTTTTAAGGTATGTTTTCTTAAAAAAAGTTCTTTCAGAAAATTAATATGAGCCTGTTTTTTAATTGTGTATGCAATTGTGGGATTTTTTCGAAGGCCTCAACACATTTTGAGATGATTTATTTACTAGAATTGTTTTATATATTATTATTAAATGTTTTGAAACTAGAGGAACTCCATTTACGGTTAACACGATTAATCGAATCATTTTTTTTTTTAATCTGTGCTATTCAAATGTGGGTTTTGGGAAGCCGCCTTCCCAAAACGAGAACTAATGCCACAAACATCTCCTCTAGATCTGCAGTACAACGTACGTTTAATAACCAGTACGCTATGACATAGGTACGAGTTTACTGTGGCACGAGTTGACCTGTTGGAATAATTTGGATCATATAGTACCCAAGTCAACTCGGCCCGTGTACAAAGTATACCTAAGTCAACTCGTCCCGAAGTAAACTCATCCCCAAGGCAACTCGTTCTCAGGTGTTTTTACTAGACTTGTTTTATATATTATTATTAAATGTTTTGAAACTAGAGGAACTCCATTTACGGTTAACACGAATAATCGAATCATTTTATTTTATCTGTGCTATTCAAATGTGGGTTTTGGGAAGCCGCCTTCCCAAAACGGGAATTAATGCCACAAACATCTCCTCTAGATCTGCAGTACAACGTACGTTTAATAACCGGTACGCTATGACATAGGTACGAGTTTACTGTGGCACGAGTTGACCTGTTGGAATAATTTGGATCATATAGTACCCAAGTCAACTCGGCCCGTGTACAAAGTATACCTAAGTCAACTCGTCCCGAAGTAAACTCATCCCCAAGGCAACTCGTTCTCAGGTGTATTTACTAGACTTGTTTTATATATTATTATTAAATGTTTTGAAACTAGAGGAACTCCATTTATGGTTAACACGAATAATCGAATCATTTTATTTTATCTGTGCTATTCAAATGTGGGTTTTGGGAAGCCGCCTTCCCAAATCGGGAATTAATGCCACAAACCTCTCCTCTAGATCTGCAGTACAACGTACGTTTAATAACCGGTACGCTATGACATAGGTACGAGTTTACTGTGGCACGAGTTGACCTGTTGGAAGAATTCGGATCATATAGTACTCAAGTCAACTCGGCCCGTGTACAAAGTATACCTAAGTCAACTCGTCCCGAAGTAAACTCATCCCCAAGGCAACTCGTTCCCAGGTGTATTTACTAGACTTGTTTTATATATTATTATTAAATGTTTTGAAACTAGAGGAACTCCATTTACGGTTAAGACGAATAATCGAATCATTTTATTTTATCTGTGCTATTCAAATGTGGGTTTTGGGAAGCCGCCTTCCCAAAACGGGAATTAATGCCATAAACATCTCCTCTAGATCTGCAGTACAACGTACGTTTAATAACCGGTACGCTATGACATAGGCACGAGTTGATTGTGGCACGAGTTGACCTTTTGGAAGAATTCGGATCATATAGTACTCAAGTCAACTCGGCCCGTGTACAAAGTATGCCTAAGTCAACTCGTCCCATATTAAACTCATCCCCAAGGCAACTCGTTCCCAGGTGTATTTACTAGACTTGTTTTATATATTATTATTAAATGTTTTGAAACTAGAGGAACTCCATTTACGGTTAAGACAAATAATCGAATCATTTTGTTTTGTCTGTGCTATTCAAATGTGGGTTTTGGGAAGCCGCCTTCCCAAAACGGGAATTAATGCCACAAACATCTCCTCTAGATCTGCAGTACAACGTACGTTTAATAACCGGTACGCTATGACATAGGTACGAGTTGACTGTGGCACGAGTTGAACTGTTGGAAGAATTCGGATCATATGGTACTCAAGTCAACTCGGCCCGTGTACAAAGTATGCCTAAGTCAACTCGTCCCATAGTAAACTCATCCGCCAAGGCAACTCGTTCCCAGGTGAAATCGTATTCAAGTAAACTCGTAACCAAGTAAATTCGTACTTGTAAGTCAACTTGTACACAGTGAACTCATCACTAGGTGAACTCGGGAGTGTTACAAGTTAATGAATTTAGGGAAATCAGTTTGTTTATTTCTATAACGAAGTTTCACACTTACAATTTCTATGGTATTTTCTTTAAAAAAATTCTTTCAGAAAATTAATATGAGCCTGTTTTTTAATTTTGTATGCAATTGTGGGATTTTTTTCGAAGGCCTCAACACCTTTTGAGTTGATTTATTTACTAGAATTGTTTTGTATATTATTATTAAATGTTTTGAAATAAGATAAACTCCATTTACGGTTAACACGAATAATCGAATCCTTTTGTTTTTTTAAACTGTGCTATTCAAATGTGGGTTTTGGGAAGCCGCCTTCCCAAAACGGGAATTAATGCCACAAACATCTCCACTAGATCTGCAGTACAACGTACGTTTAATAACCGGTACGCTATGACATAGGTACGAGTTGATTGTGGCACGAGTTGACCTTTTGGAAGAATTCGGATCATATAGTACTCAAGTCAACTCGGCCCGTGTACAAAGTATGCCTAAGTCAACTCGTCCCATATTAAACTCATCCCCAAGGCAACTCGTTCCCAGGTGTATTTACTAGACTTGTTTTATATATTATTATTAAATGTTTTGAAACTAGAGGAACTCCATTTACGGTTAAGACAAATAATCGAATCATTTTATTTTGTCTGTGCTATTCAAATGTGGGTTTTGGGAAGCCGCCTTCCCAAAACGGGAATTAATGCCACAAACATCTCCTCTAGATCTGCAGTACAACGTACGTTTAATAACCGGTACGCTATGACATAGGTACGAGTTGACTGTGGCACGAGTTGAACTGTTGGAAGAATTCGGATCATATGGTACTCAAGTCAACTCGGCCCGTGTACAAAGTATGCCTAAGTCAACTCGTCCCATAGTAAACTCATCCGCCAAGGCAACTCGTTCCCAGGTGAAATCGTATTCAAGTGAACTCGTAACCAAGTAAATTCGTACTTGTGAGTCAACTTGTACACAGTGAACTCATTACTAGGTGAACTCGGGAGTGTTACAAGTTAATGAATTTAGGGAAATCAGTTTGTTTATTTCTATAACGAAGTTTCACACTTACAATTTCTATGGTATTTTCTTTAAAAAACTTCTTTCAGAAAATTAATATGAGCCTGTTTTTTAATTTTGTATGCAATTGTGGGATTTTTTTCGAAGGCCTCAACACCTTTTGAGTTGATTTATTTACTAGAATTGTTTTGTATATTATTATTAAATGGTTTGAAATAAGATAAACTCCATTTACGGTTAAAACGAATAATCGAATCCTTTTGTTTTTATAAACTGTGCTATTCAAATGTTGGTTTTGGGAAGCCGCCTTCCCAAAACGGGAATTAATGCCACAAACATCTCCACTAGATCTGCAGTACAACGTACGTTTAATAACCGGTAAGCTATGACATAGGTACGAGTTGATTGTGGCACGAGTTGACCTTTTGGAAGAATTCGGATCATATAGTACTCAAGTCAACTCGGCCCGTGTACAAAGTATACCTAAGTCAACTCGTCCCATAGTAAACTCATCCCCAAGGCAACTCGTTCCCAGGTGAAATCGTATTCAAGTGAACTCGTACCCAAGTAAATTCGTACTTGTGAGTTAACTAGGTGAACTCGGGAGTGTTACAAATAAGTGAAATTAGGGAAATCAGTTTGTTTATTTCTGTAACGAAGTTTCACACTTACAATTTTTAAGGGATGTTTTCTTTAAAAAAAATCTGTCAGAAAATTAATATGAGCCTGTTTTTTAATTGTGTATGCAATTGTGGGATTTTTTCGAAGGCCTCAACACATTTTGAGATGATTTATTTACTAGAATTGTTTTATATATTATTATTAAATGTTTTGAAATTAGAGGAACTCCATTTACGGTTAACACGATTAATCGAATCATTTTTTTTTTAATCTGTGCTATTCAAATGTGGGTTTTGGGAAGCCGCCTTCCCAAAACGGGAATTAATGCCACAAACATCTTCTCTAGATCTGCAGTACATCGTACGTTTAATAACCAGTACGCTATGACGAAGGTACGAGTTTACTGTGGCACAAGTTGACCTGTTGGAAGAATTCGGATCAGATAGTACTCAAGTCAACTCGGCCCGTGTACAAAGTATACCTAAGTCAACTCGTCCCGAAGTAAACTCATCCCCAAGGCAACTCGTTCCCAGGTGTATTTACTAGACTTGTTTTATATATTATTATTAAATGTTTTGAAACTAGGGGAACTCCATTTACGGTTAAGACGAATAATCGAATCATTTTATTTTATCTGTGCTATTCAAATGTGGGTTTCCGCCTTCCCAAAACGGGAATTAATGCCACAAACATCTGCTCTAGATCTGCAGTACAACGTACGTTTATTAACCGGTACGCTATGACATAGGCACGAGTTTACTGTGGCACGAGTTGACCTGTTGGAAAAATTCGGATCATATAGTACTCAAGTCAACTCGGCCCGTGTACAAAGTATACCTAAGTCAACTCGTCCTGAAGTAAACTCATCCCCAAGGCAACTCGTTCCCAGGTGTATTTACTAGACTTGTTTTATATATTATTATTAAATGTTTTGAAACTAGAGGAACTCCATTTACGGTTAAGACGACTAATCGAATCATTTTGATTTATCTGTGCTATTCAAATGTGGGTTTTGGGAAGCCGCCTTCCCAAAACGGGAATTAATGCCACAAACATCTCCTCTAGATCTGCAGTACAACGTACGTTTAATAACCGGTACGCTATGACATAGGTACGAGTTTACTGTGGCACGAGTTGACCTGTTGGAAGAATTCGCATCATATAGTACTCAAGTCAACTCGGCCCGTGTACAAAGTATGCCTAAGTCAACTCGTGCCATAGTAAACTCATCCCCAAGGCAACTCGTTCCCAGGTGTATTTACTAGACTTGTTTTATATATTATTATTAAATGTTTTGAAACTAGAGGAACTCCATTTACGCTTAAGATAAATAATCGAATCATTTTATTTTATCTGTGCTATTCAAATGTGGGTTTTGGGAAGCCGCCTTCCCAAAACGGGAATTAATGCCACAAACATCTCCTCTAGATCTGCAGTACAACGTACGTTTAATAACCGGTACGCTATGACATAGGTACGAGTTTACTGTGGCACGAGTTGACCTGTTTGAAGAATTCGGATCATATAGTACTCAAGTCAACTCGGCCCGTGTACAAAGTATGCCTAAGTCAACTCGTCCCATAGTAAACTCATCCCCCAAGGCAACTCGTTCCCAGGTGAAATCGTATTCAAGTGAACTCGTACCCAAGTAAATTCGTACTTGTGAGTCAACTTGTACACAGTGAACTCATCACTAGGTGAACTCGGGAGTGTTACAAGTTAGTGAATTTAGGGAAATCAGTTTGTTTATTTCTATAACGAAGTTTCACACTTACAATTTCTATGGCATTTTCTTTAAAAAACTTCTTTCAGAAAATTAATATGAGCCTGTTTTTTAATTTTGTATGCATTTTGGAAGAATTCGGATCATATAGTACTCAAGTCAACTCGGCCGGTGTACAAAGTATACCTAAGTCAACTCGTCCCATAGTAAACTCATCCACAAGGCAACTCGTTCCCAGGTGAAATCGTATTCAAGTGAACTCGTACCCAAGTAAATTCGTACTTGTGAGTTAACTAGGTAAACTCGGGAGTGTTACAAATAAGTGAAAGTAGGGAAATCAGTTTGTTTATTTCTGTAACGAAGTTTCACACTTACAATTTTTAAGGGATGTTTTCATTAAAAAAATTCTTTCAGAAAATTAATATGAGCCTGTTTTTTAATTGTGTATGCAATTGTGGGATTTTTTCGAAGGCCTCAACACATTTTGAGATGATTTATTTACTAGAATTGTTTTATATATTATTATTAAATGTTTTGAAATAAGAGGAACTCCATTTACGGTTAACACGATTAATCGAATCATTTATTTTTTTAATCTGTGCTATTCAAATGTGGGTTTTGGGAAGCCGCCTTCCCAAAACGGGATTTAATGCCACAAACATCTCCTCTAGATCTGCAGCACAACGTACGTTTAATAACCGGTACGCTATGACATAGGTACGAGTTGACTGTGGCACGAGTTGACCTGTTGGAAGATTTCGGATCATATAGTACTCAAGTCAACTCGGCCCGTGTACAAAGTATGCCTAAGTCAACTCGTCCCATAGTAAACTCATCCCCAAGGCAACTCGTTCCCAGGTGAAATCGTATTCAAGTGAACTCGTACCCAAGTAAATTCGTACTTGTGAGTTAACTAGGTGAACTCGGGAGTGTTACAAATAAGTGAAATTAGGGAAATAAGTTTGTTTATTTCTGTAACGAAGTTTCACACTTACAATTTTTAAGGGATGTTTTCATTAAAAAAATTCTTTCAGAAAATTAATATGAGCCTGTTTTTTAATTGTGTATGCAATTGTGGGATTTTTTCGAAGGCCTCAACACATCTTGAGATGATTTATTTACTAGAATTGTTTTATATATTATTATTAAATGTTTTGAAACTAGAGGAACTCCATTTACGGTTAAGACGAATAATCGAATCATTTTATTTTTAATCTGTGCTATTCAAATGTGGGTTTTGGGAAGCCGCCTTCCCAAAACGGGAATTAATGCCACAAACATCTCCTCTAGATCTGCAGTACAACGTACGTTTAATAACCGGTACGCTATGACATAGGTACGAGTTGACTGTGGCACGAGTTGACCTGTTGGAAGAATTCGGATCATATAGTACTCAAGTCAACTCGGCCCGTGTACAAAGTATGCCTAAGTCATTTCGTCCCATAGTAAACTCATCCCCCAAGGCAACTCGTTCCCAGGTGAAATCGTATTCAAGTGAACTCGTAACCGAGTGTTACAAATTAGTGAAATTAGGGAAATCAGTTTATTTCTGTAACGAAGTTTCACACTTACAATTTTTAAGGGATGTTTTCTTAAAAAAAATTCTTTCAGAAAATTAATATGAGCCTGTTTTTTAATTGTGTATGCAATTGTGGGATTTTTTCGAAGGCCTCAACACATTTTGAGATGATTTATTTACTAGAATTGTTTTATATATTATTATTAAATGTTTTGAAACTAGAGGAACTCCATTTACGGTTAACACGATTAATCGAATCATTTTTTTTTTAATCTGTGCTATTCAAATGTGGGTTTTGGGAAGCCGCCTTCCCAAAACGAGAACTAATGCCAAAAACATCTCCTCTAGATCTGCAGTACAACGTACGTTTAATAACCAGTACGCTATGACATAGGTACGAGTTTACTGTGGCACGAGTTGACCTGTTGGAAGAATTCGGATCATATAGTACTCAAGTCAACTCGGCCCGTGTACAAAGTATACCTAAGTCAACTCGTCCCGAAGTAAACTCATCCCCAAGGCAACTCGTTCTCAGGTGTATTTACTAGACTTGTTTTATATATTATTATTAAATGTTTTGAAACTAGAGGAACTCCATTTACGGTTAAGACGAATAATCGAATCATTTTATTTTATCTGTGCTATTCAAATGTGGGTTTTGGGAAGCCGCCTTCCCAAAACGGGAATTAATGCCACAAACATCTCCTCTAGATCTGCAGTACAACGTACGTTTAATAACCGGTACGCTATGACATAGGTACGAGTTTACTGTGGCACGAGTTGACCTGTTGGAAGAATTCGGATCATATAGCACACAAGTCAACTCGGCCCGTGTACAAAGTATACCTAAGTCAACTCGTCCCGAAGTAAACTCATCCCCAAGGCAACTCGTTCCCAGGTGTATTTACTAGACTTGTTTTATATATTATTATTAAATGTTTTGAAACTAGAGGAACTCCATTTACGGTTAAGATGAATAATCGAATCATTTTATTTTTAATCTGTGCTATTCAAATGTGGGTTTTGGGAAGCCGCCTTCCCAAAACGGGAATTAATGCCACAAACATCTCCTCTAGATCTGCAGTACAACGTACGTTTAATAACCGGTACGCTATGACATAGGTACGAGTTGACTGTGGCACGAGTTGACCTGTTGGAAGAATTCGGATCATATAGTACTCAAGTCAACTCGGCCCGTGTACAAAGTATGCCTAAGTCAACTCGTCCCATAGTAAACTCATCCCCCAAGGCAACACGTTCCCAGGTGAAATCGTATTCAAGTGAACTCGTAACCGAGTGTTACAAATTAGTGAAATTAGGGAAATCAGTTTGTTTATTTCTGTAACGAAGTTTCACACTTACAATTTTTAAGGGATGTTTTCTTCAAAAAAATTCTTTCAGAAAATTAATATGAGCCTGTTTTTTAATTGTGTATGCAATTGTGGGATTTTTTCGAAGGCCTAAACACATTTTGAGATGATTTATTTACTAGAATTGTTTTATATATTATTATTAAATGTTTTGAAACTAGAGGAACTCCATTTACGGTTAACACGAATAATCGAATCCTTTTGTTTTTTTAATCTGTGCTATTCAAATGTTGGTTTTGGGAAGCCGCCTTCCCAAAACGGGAATTAATGCCACAAACATCTCCTCTAGATCTGCAGTACAACGTACGTTTAATAACCGGTACGCTATGACATAGGTACGAGTTGGTTGTGGCACGAGTTGACCTTTTGGAAGAATTCGGATCGTATAGTACTCAAGTCAACTCGGCCCGAAGTAAACTCATCCCCAAGGCAACTCGTTCCCAGGTGTATTTACTAGACTTGTTTTATATATTGTTATTAAATGTTTTGAAACTAGAGGAACTCCATTTACGGTTAAGACGAATAATCGAATCATTTTATTTTTAATCTGTGCTATTCAAATGTGGGTTTTGGGAAGCCGCCTTCCCAAAACGGGAATTAATGCCACAAACATCTCCTCTAGATCTGCAGTACAACGTACGTTTAATAAACGGTACGCTATGACATAGGTACGAGTTGACTGTGGCACGAGTTGACCTGTTGGAAGAATTCGGATCATATAGTACTCAAGTCAACTCGGCCCGTGTACAAAGTATGCCTAAGTCAACTCGTCCCATAGTAAACTCATCCCCCAAGGCAACTCGTTCCCAGGTGAAATCGTATTCAAGTGAACTCGTAACCGAGTGTTACAAATTAGTGAAATTAGGGAAATCAGTTTGTTTATTTCTGTAACGAAGTTTCACACTTACAATTTTTAAGGGATGTTTTCTTAAAAAAAATTCTTTCAGAAAATTAATATGAGCCTGTTTTTTAATTGTGTATGCAATTGTGGGATTTTTTCGAAGGCCTCAACACATTTTGAGATGATTTATTTACTAGAATTGTTTTATATATTATTATTAAATGTTTTGAAACTAGAGGAACTCCATTTACGGTTAACACGATTAATCGAATCATTTTTTTTTTAATCTGTGCTATTCAAATGTGGGTTTTGGGAAGCCGCCTTCCCAAAACGAGAACTAATGCCAAAAACATCTCCTCTAGATCTGCAGTACAACGTACGTTTAATAACCAGTACGCTATGGCATAGGTACGAGTTTACTGTGGCACGAGTTGACCTGTTGGAAGAATTCGGATCATATAGTACTCAAGTCAACTCGGCCCGTGTACAAAGTATACCTTAGTCAACTCGTCCCGAAGTAAACTCATCCCCAAGACAACTCGTTCCAAGGTGTATTTACTAGACTTGTTTTATATATTATTATTAAATGTTTTGAAACTAGAGGAACTCCATTTACGGTTAAGACGAATAATCGAATCATTTTATTTTATCTGTGCTATTCAAATGTGGGTTTTGGGAAGCCGCCTTCCCAAAACGGGAATTAATGCCACAAACATCTCCTCTAGATCTGCAGTACAACGTACGTTTAATAACCGGTACGCTATGACATAGGTACGAGTTGACTGTGGCACGAGTGGACCTGTTGGAAGAATTCGGATCATATGGTACTCAAGTCAACTCGGCCCGTGTACAAAGTATGCCTTAGTCAACTCGTCCCATAGTAAACTCATCCCCCAAGGCAACTCGTTCCCAGGTGAAATCGTATTCAAGTGAACTCGTAACCAAGTAAATTCGTACTTGTGAGTCAACTTGTACACAGTGAACTCATCACTAGGTGAACTCGGGAGTGTTACAAATTAGTGAAATTAGGGAAATCAGTTTGTTTATTTCTGTAACGAAGTTTCACACTTACAATTTTTAAGGGATGTTTTCTTTAAAAAAATTCTTTCAGAAAATTAATATGAGCCTGTTTTTTAATTGTGTATGCAATTGTGGGATTTTTTCGAAGGCCTCAACACATTTTGAGATGATTTATTTACTAGAATTGTTTTATATATTATTATTAAACGTTTTGAAACTAGAGGAACTCCATTTACGGTTAACACGATTAATCGAATCATTTTGTTTTTTAATCTGTGCTATTCAAATGTGGGTTTTGGGAAGCCGCCTTCCCAAAACGAGAACTAATGCCACAAACATCTCCTCTAGATCTGCAGTACAACGTACGTTTAATAACCAGTACGCTATGACATAGGTACGAGTTTACTGTGGCACGAGTTCACCTGTTGGAAGAATTCGGATCATACAGTACCCAAGTCAACTCGGCCCGTGTACAAAGTATACCTAAGTCAACTCGTCCCGAAGTAAACTCATCCCCAAGGCAACTCGTTCTCAGGTGTATTTACTAGACTTGTTTTATATATTATTATTAAATGTTTTGAAACTAGAGGAACTCCATTTACGGTTAACACGATTAATCGAATCATTTTTTTTTTAATCTGTGCTATTCAAATGTGGGTTTTGGGAAGCCGCCTTCCCAAAACGAGAACTAATGCCAAAAACATCTCCTCTAGATCTGCAGTACAACGTACGTTTAATAACCAGTACGCTATGACATAGGTACGAGTTGATTGTGGCACGAGTTGACCTGTTGGAAGAATTCGGATCATATAGTACTCAAGTCAACTCGGCCCGTGTACAAAGTATACCTAAGTCAACTCGTCCCGAAGTAAACTCATTCCCAAGGCAACTCGTTCCCAGGTGTATTTACTAGACTTGTTTTATATATTATTATTAAATGTTTTGAAACTAGAGGAACTCCATTTACGGTTAACACGAATAATCGAATCCTTTTGTTTTTTTAATCTGTGCTATTCAAATGTGGGTTTTGGGAAGCCGCCTTCCCAAAACGGGAATTAATGCCACAAACATCTCCACTAGATCTGCAGTACAACGTACGTTTAATAACCGGTACGCTATGACATAGGTACGAGTTGATTGTGGTACGAGTTGACCTTTTGGAAGAATTCGGATCATATAGTACTCAAGTCAACTCGGCCCGTGTACAAAGTATACCTAAGTCAACTCGTCCCGAAGTAAACTCATCCCCAAGGCAACTCGTTCTCAGGTGTATTTACTAGACTTGTTTTATATATTATTATTAAATGTTTTGAAACTAGAGGAACTCCATTTACGGTTAAGACGAATAATCGAATCATTTTATTTTTAATCTGTGCTATTCAAATGTGGGTTTTGGGAAGCCGCCTTCCCAAAACGGGAATTAATGCCACAAACATCTCCTCTAGATCTGCAGTACAACGTACGTTTAATAACCGGTACGCTATGACATAGGTACGAGTTTACTGTGGCACGAGTTGACCTGTTGGAAGAATTCGGATCAAATAGTACACAAGTCAACTCGGCCCATGTACAAAGTATACCTAAGTCAACTCATCCCGAAGTAAACTCATTCCCAAGGCAACTCGTTCCCAGGTTTATTTACTAGACTTGTTTTATATATTATTATTAAATGTTTTGAAACTAGAGGAACTCCATTTACGGTTAACACGAATAATCGAATCCTTTTGTTTTTTTAATCTGTGCTATTCAAATGTGGGTTTTGGGAAGCCGCCTTCCCAAAACGGGAATTAATGCCACAAACATCTCCACTAGATCTGCAGTACAACGTACGTTTAATAACCGGTACGCTATGACATAGGTACGAGTTGATTGTGGCACGAGTTGACCTTTTGGAAGAATTCGGATCATATAGTACTCAAGTCAACTCGGCCCGTGTACAAAGTATACCTAAGTCAACTCGTCCCGAAGTAAACTCATCCCCAAGGCAACTCGTTCCCAGGTGTATTTACTAGACTTGTTTTATATATTATTATTAAATGTTTTGAAACTAGAGGAACTCCATTTACGGTTAAGACGAATAATCGAATCATTTTATTTTTAATCTGTGCTATTCAAATGTGGGTTTTGGGAAGCCGCCTTCCCAAAACGGGAATTAATGCCACAAACATCTCCTCTAGATCTGCAGTACAACGTACGTTTAATAACCGGTACGCTATGACATAGGTACGAGTTGACTGTGGCACGAGTTGACCTGTTGGAAGAATTCGGATCATATAGTACTCAAGTCAACTCGGCCCGTGTACAAAGTATGCCTAAGTCAACTCGTCCCATAGTAAACTCATCCCCCAAGGCAACTCGTTCCCAGGTGAAATCGTATTCAAGTGAACTCGTAACCGAGTGTTACAAATTAGTGAAATTAGGGAAATCAGTTTGTTTATTTCTGTAACGAAGTTTCACACTTACAATTTTTAAGGGATGTTTTCTTAAAAAAAATTCTTTCAGAAAATTAATATGAGCCTGTTTTTTAATTGTGTATGCAATTGTGGGATTTTTTCGAAGGCCTCAACACGTTTTGAGATGATTTATTTACTAGAATTGTTTTATATATTATTATTAAATGTTTTGAAACTAGAGGAACTCCATTTACGGTTAACACGATTAATCGAATCATTTTTTTTTTTTAATCTGTGCTATTCAAATGTGGGTTTTGGGAAGCCGCCTTCCCAAAACGAGAACTAATGCCAAAAACATCTCCTCTAGATCTGCAGTACAACGTACGTTTAATAACCAGTACGCTATGACATAGGTACGAGTTTACTGTGGCACGAGTTGACCTGTTGGAAGAATTCGGATCATATAGTACTCAAGTCAACTCTGCCCGTGTACAAAGTATACCTTAGTCAACTCGTCCCGAAGTAAACTCATCCCCAAGACAACTCGTTCCAAGGTGTATTTACTAGACTTGTTTTATATATTATTATTAAATGTTTTGAAACTAGAGGAACTCCATTTACGGTTAAGACGAATAATCGAATCATTTTATTTTTTTAATCTGTGCTATTCAAATGTGGGTTTTGGGAAGCCGCCTTCCCAAAACGGGAATTAATGCCACAAACATCTCCTCTAGATCTGCAGTACAACGTACGTTTAATAACCGGTACGCTATGACATAGGTACGAGTTGACTGTGGCACGAGTGGACCTGTTGGAAGAATTCGGATCATATGGTACTCAAGTCAACTCGGCCCGTGTACAAAGTATGCCTTAGTCAACTCGTCCCATAGTAAACTCATCCCCCAAGGCAACTCGTTCCCAGGTGAAATCGTATTCAAGTGAACTCGTAACCAAGTAAATTCGTACTTGTGAGTCAACTTGTACACAGTGAACTCATCACTAGGTGAACTCGGGAGTGTTACAAATTAGTGAAATTAGGGAAATCAGTTTGTTTATTTCTGTAACGAAGTTTCACACTTACAATTTTTAAGGGATGTTTTCTTTAAAAAAATTCTTTCAGAAAATTAATATGAGCCTGTTTTTTAATTGTGTATGCAATTGTGGGATTTTTTCGAAGGCCTCAAAACATTTTGAGATGATTTATTTACTAGAATTGTTTTATATATTATTATTAAATGTTTTGAAACTAGAGGAACTCCATTTACGGTTAACACGATTAATCGAATCATTTTGTTTTTTAATCTGTGCTATTCAAATGTGGGTTTTGGGAAGCCGCCTTCCCAAAACGAGAACTAATGCCACAAACATCTCCTCTAGATCTGCAGTACAACGTACGTTTAATAACCAGTACGCTATGACATAGGTACGAGTTTACTGTGGCACGAGTTGACCTGTTGGAAGAATTCGGATCATATAGTACCCAAGTCAACTCGGCCCGTGTACAAAGTATACCTAAGTCAACTCGTCCCGAAGTAAACTCATCCCCAAGGCAACTCGTTCTCAGGTGTATTTACTAGACTTGTTTTATATATTATTATTAAATGTTTTGAAACTAGAGGAACTCCATTTACGGTTAACACGATTAATCGAATCATTTTTTTTTTAATCTGTGCTACTCAAATGTGGGTTTTGGGAAGCCGCCTTCCCAAAACGAGAACTAATGCCACAAACATCTCCTCTAGATCTGCAGTACAACGTACGTTTAATAACCAGTACGCTATGACATAGGTACGAGTTGATTGTGGCACGAGTTGACCTGTTGGAAGAATTCGGATCATATAGTACTCAAGTCAACTCGGCCCGTGTACAAAGTATGCCTAAGTCAACTCGTCCCATAGTAAACTCATCCCCCAAGGCAACTCGTTCCCAGGTGTATTTACTAGACTTGTTTTATATATTATTATTAAATGTTTTGAAACTAGAGGAACTCCATTTACGGTTAAGACGAATAATCGAATCATTTTATTTTTAATCTGTGCTATTCAAATGTGGGTTTTGGGAAGCCGCCTTCCCAAAACGGGAATTAATGCCACAAACATCTCCTCTAGATCTGCAGTACAACGAACGTTTAATAACCGGTACGCTATGACATAGGTACGAGTTGACTGTGGCACGAGTTGACCTGTTGGAAGAATTCGGATCATATAGTACTCAAGTCAACTCGGCCCGTGTACAAAGTATGCCTTAGTCAACTCGTCCCATAGTAAACTCATCCCCCAAGGCAACTCGTTCCCAGGTGAAATCGTATTCAAGTGAACTCGTAACCGAGTGTTACAAATTAGTGAAATTAGGGAAATCAGTTTGTTTATTTCTGTAACGAAGTTTCACACTTACAATTTTTAAGGGATGTTTTCTTAAAAAAAATTCTTTCAGAAAATTAATATGAGCCTGTTTTTTAATTGTGTATGCAATTGTGGGATATTTTCGAAGGCCTCAACACATTTTGAGATGATTTATTTACTAGAATTGTTTTATATATTATTATTAAACGTTTTGAAACTAGAGGAACTCCATTTACGGTTAACACGATTAATCGGATCATTTTGTTTTTTAATCTGTGCTATTCAAATGTGGGTTTTGGGAAGCCGCCTTCCCAAAACGAGAACTAATGCCAAAAACATCTCCTCTAGATCTGCAGTACAACGTACGTTTAATAACCAGTACGCAATGACATAGGTACGAGTTTACTGTGGCACGAGTTGACCTGTTGGAAGAATTCGGATCATATAGTACTCAAGTCAACTCGGCCCGTGTACAAAGTATACCTAAGTCAACTCGTCCCGAAGTAAACTCATCCCCAAGGCAACTCGTTCTCAGGTGTATTTACTAGACTTGTTTTATATATTATTATTAAATGTTTTGAAACTAGAGGAACTCCATTTACGGTTAACACGATTAATCGAATCATTTTTTTTTTAATCTGTGCTATTCAAATGTGGGTTTTGGGAAGCCGCCTTCCCAAAACGAGAACTAATGCCACAAACATCTCCTCTAGATCTGCAGTACAACGTACGTTTAATAACCAGTACGCTATGACATAGGTACGAGTTTACTGTGGCACGAGTTGACCTGTTGGAAGAATTCGGATCATATAGTACCCAAGTCAACTCGGCCCGTGTACAAAGTATACCTAAGTCAACTCGTCCCGAAGTAAACTCATCCCCAAGGCAACTCGTTCTCAGGTGTATTTACTAGACTTGTTTTATATATTATTATTAAATGTTTTGAAACTAGAGGAACTCCATTTACGGTTAACACGATTAATCGAATCATTTTTTTTTTTAATCTGTGCTATTCAAATGTGGGTTTTGGGAAGCCGCCTTCCCAAAACGAGAACTAATGCCAAAAACATCTCCTCTAGATCTGCAGTACAACGTACGTTTAATAACCAGTACGCTATGACATAGGTACGAGTTGATTGTGGCACGAGTTGACCTGTTGGAAGAATTCGGATCATATAGTACTCAAGTCAACTCGGCCCGTGTACAAAGTATGCCTAAGTCAACTCGTCCCATAGTAAACTCATCCCCCAAGGCAACTCGTTCCCAGGTGTATTTACTAGACTTGTTTTATATATTATTATTAAATGTTTTGAAACTAGAGGAACTCCATTTACGGTTAAGACGAATAATCGAATCATTTTATTTTTAATCTGTGCTATTCAAATGTGGGTTTTGGGAAGCCGCCTTCCCAAAACGGGAATTAATGCCACAAACATCTCCTCTAGATCTGCAGTACAACGAACGTTTAATAACCGGTACGCTATGACATAGGTACGAGTTGACTGTGGCACGAGTTGACCTGTTGGAAGAATTCGGATCATATAGTACTCAAGTCAACTCGGCCCGTGTACAAAGTATGCCTAAGTCAACTCGTCCCATAGTAAACTCATCCCCCAAGGCAACTCGTTCCCAGGTGAAATCGTATTCAAGTGAACTCGTAACCGAGTGTTACAAATTAGTGAAATTAGGGAAATCAGTTTGTTTATTTCTGTAACGAAGTTTCACACTTACAATTTTTAAGGGATGTTTTCTTAAAAAAAATTCTTTCACAAAATTAATATGAGCCTGTTTTTTAATTGTGTATGCAATTGTGGGATTTTTTCGAAGGCCTCAACACGTTTTGAGATGATTTATTTACTAGAATTGTTTTATATATTATTATTAAATGTTTTGAAACTAGAGGAACTCCATTTACGGTTAACACGATTAATCGAATCATTTTGTTTTTTAATCTGTGCTATTCAAATGTGGGTTTTGGGAAGCCGCCTTCCCAAAACGAGAACTAATGCCAAAAACATCTCCTCTAGATCTGCAGTACAACGTACGTTTAATAACCAGTACGCTATGACATAGGTACGAGTTTACTGTGGCACGAGTTGACCTGTTGGAAGAATTCGGATCATATAGTACTCAAGTCAACTCGGCCCGTGTACAAAGTATACCTTAGTCAACTCGTCCCGAAGTAAACTCATCCCCAAGACAACTCGTTCCAAGGTGTATTTACTAGACTTGTTTTATATATTATTATTAAATGTTTTGAAACTAGAGGAACTCCATTTACGGTTAACACGATTAATCGAATCATTTTTTTTTTAATCTGTGCTATTCAAATGTGGGTTTTGGGAAGCCGCCTTCCCAAAACGAGAACTAATGCCACAAACATCTCCTCTAGATCTGCAGTACAACGTACGTTTAATAACCAGTACGCTATGACATAGGTACGAGTTTACTGTGGCACGAGTTGACCTGTTGGAAGAATTCGGATCATATAGTACCCAAGTCAACTCGGCCCGTGTACAAAGTATACCTAAGTCAACTCGTTCCGAAGTAAACTCATCCCCAAGGCAACTCGTTCTCAGGTGTATTTACTAGACTTGTTTTATATATTATTATTAAATGTTTTGAAACTAGAGGAACTCCATTTACGGTTAACACGATTAATCGAATCATTTTTGTTTTAATCTGTGCTATTCAAATGTGGGTTTTGGGAAGCCGCCTTCCCAAAACGAGAACTAATGCCAAAAACATCTCCTCTAGATCTGCAGTACAACGTACGTTTAATAACCAGTACGCTATGACATAGGTACGAGTTGATTGTGGCACGAGTTGACCTGTTGGAAGAATTCGGATCATATAGTACTCAAGTCAACTCGGCCCGTGTACAAAGTATGCCTAAGTCAACTCGTCCCATAGTAAACTCATCCCCCAAGGCAACTCGTTCCCAGGTGTATTTACTAGACTTGTTTTATATATTATTATTAAATGTTTTGAAACTAGAGGAACTCCATTTACGGTTAAGACGAATAATCGAATCATTTTATTTTTAATCTGTGCTATTCAAATGTGGGTTTTGGGAAGCTGCCTTCCCAAAACGGGAATTAATGCCACAAACATCTCCTCTAGATCTGCAGTACAACGAACGTTTAATAACCGGTACGCTATGACATAGGTACGAGTTGACTGTGGCACGAGTTGACCTGTTGGAAGAATTCGGATCATATAGTACTCAAGTCAACTCGGCCCGTGTACAAAGTATGCCTAAGTCAACTCGTCCCATAGTAAACTCATCCCCCAAGGCAACTCGTTCCCAGGTGAAATCGTATTCAAGTGAACTCGTAACCGAGTGTTACAAATTAGTGAAATTAGGGAAATCAGTTTGTTTATTTCTGTAACGAAGTTTCACACTTACAATTTTTAAGGGATGTTTTCTTAAAAAAAATTCTTTCAGAAAATTAATATGAGCCTGTTTTTTAATTGTGTATGCAATTGTGGGATTTTTTCGAAGGCCTCAACACATTTTGAGATGATTTATTTACTAGAATTGTTTTATATATTATTATTAAATGTTTTGAAACTAGAGGAACTCCATTTACGGTTAACACGATTAATCGAATCATTTTTTTTTTAATCTGTGCTATTCAAATGTGGGTTTTGGGAAGCCGCCTTCCCAAAACGAGAACTAATGCCAAAAACATCTCCTCTAGATCTGCAGTACAACGTACGTTTAATAACCAGTACGCAATGACATAGGTACGAGTTTACTGTGGCACGAGTTGACCTGTTGGAAGAATTCGGATCATATAGTACTCAAGTCAACTCGGCCCGTGTACAAAGTATACCTAAGTCAACTCGTCCCGAAGTAAACTCATCCCCAAGGCAACTCGTTCTCAGGTGTATTTACTAGACTTGTTTTATATATTATTATTAAATGTTTTGAAACTAGAGGAACTCCATTTACGGTTAACACGATTAATCGAATCATTTTTTTTTTAATCTGTGCTATTCAAATGTGGGTTTTGGGAAGCCGCCTTCCCAAAACGAGAACTAATGCCACAAACATCTCCTCTAGATCTGCAGTACAACGTACGTTTAATAACCAGTACGCTATGACATAGGTACGAGTTTACTGTGGCACGAGTTGACCTGTTGGAAGAATTCGGATCATATAGTACCCAAGTCAACTCGGTCCGTGTACAAAGTATACCTAAGTCAACTCGTCCCGAAGTAAACTCATCCCCAAGGCAACTCGTTCTCAGGTGTATTTACTAGACTTGTTTTATATATTATTATTAAATGTTTTGAAACTAGAGGAACTCCATTTACGGTTAACACGATTAATCGAATCATTTTTTTTTTAATCTGTGCTATTCAAATGTGAGTTTTGGGAAGCCGCCTTCCCAAAACGAGAACTAATGCCAAAAACATCTCCTCTAGATCTGCAGTACAACGTACGTTTAATAACCAGTACGCTATGACATAGGTACGAGTTGATTGTGGCACGAGTTGACCTGTTGGAAGAATTCGGATCATATAGTACTCAAGTCAACTCGGCCCGTGTACAAAGTATGCCTAAGTCAACTCGTCCCATAGTAAACTCATCCCCCAAGGCAACTCGTTCCCAGGTGTATTTACTAGACTTGTTTTATATATTATTATTAAATGTTTTGAAACTAGAGGAACTCCATTTACGGTTAAGACGAATAATCGAATCATTTTATTTTTAATCTGTGCTATTCAAATGTGGGTTTTGGGAAGCCGCCTTCCCAAAACGGGAATTAATGCCACAAACATCTCCTCTAGATCTGCAGTACAACGAACGTTTAATAACCGGTACGCTATGACATAGGTACGAGTTGACTGTGGCACGAGTTGACCTGTTGGAAGAATTCGGATCATATAGTACTCAAGTCAACTCGGCCCGTGTACAAAGTATGCCTAAGTCAACTCGTCCCATAGTAAACTCATCCCCCAAGGCAACTCGTTCCCAGGTGAAATCTTATTCAAGTGAACTCGTAACCGAGTGTTACAAATTAGTGAAATTAGGGAAATCAGTTTGTTTATTTCTGTAACGAAGTTTCACACTTACAATTTTTAAGGGATGTTTTCTTAAAAAAAATTCTTTCACAAAATTAATATGAGCCTGTTTTTTAATTGTGTATGCAATTGTGGGATTTTTTCGAAGGCCTCAACACGTTTTGAGATGATTTATTTACTAGAATTGTTTTATATATTATTATTAAATGTTTTGAAACTAGAGGAACTCCATTTACGGTTAACACGATTAATCGAATCATTTTGTTTTTTAATCTGTGCTATTCAAATGTGGGTTTTGGGAAGCCGCCTTCCCAAAACGAGAACTAATGCCAAAAACATCTCCTCTAGATCTGCAGTACAACGTACGTTTAATAACCAGTACGCTATGACATAGGTACGAGTTTACTGTGGCACGAGTTGACCTGTTGGAAGAATTCGGATCATATAGTACTCAAGTCAACTCGGCCCGTGTACAAAGTATACCTTAGTCAACTCGTCCCGAAGTAAACTCATCCCCAAGACAACTCGTTCCAAGGTGTATTTACTAGACTTGTTTTATATATTATTATTAAATGTTTTGAAACTAGAGGAACTCCATTTACGGTTAAGACGAATAATCGAATCATTTTATTTTTTTAATCTGTGCTATTCAAATGTGGGTTTTGGGAAGCCGCCTTCCCAAAACGGGAATTAATGCCACAAACATCTCCTCTAGATCTGCAGTACAACGTACGTTTAATAACCGGTACGCTATGACATAGGTACGAGTTTACTGTGGCACGAGTTGACCTGTTGGAAGAATTCGGATCATATAGTACTCAAGTCAACTCGGCCCGTGTACAAAGTATACCTAAGTCAACTCGTCCCGAAGTAAACTCATCCCCAAGGCAACTCGTTCCCAGGTGAAATCGTATTCAAGTGAACTCGTACCCAAGTAAATTCGTACTTGTGAGTCAACTTGTACACAGTGAACTCATCACTAGGTGAACTCGGGAGTGTTACAAGTTAGTGAATTTAGGGAAATCAGTTTGTTTATTTCTATAACGAAGTTTCACACTTACAATTTCTATGGTATTTTCTTTAAAAAACTTCTTTCAGAAAATTAATATGAGCCTGTTTTTTAATTTTGTATGCATTTTGGAAGAATTCGGATCATATAGTACTCAAGTCAACTCGGCCGGTGTACAAAGTATACCTAAGTCAACTCGTCCCATAGTAAACTCATCCACAAGGCAACTCGTTCCCAAGTGAAATCGTATTCAAGTGAACTCGTACCCAAGTAAATTCGTACTTGTGAGTTAACTAGGTAAACTCGGGAGTGTTACAAATAAGTGAAATTAGGGAAATCAGTTTGTTTATTTCTGTAACGAAGTTTCACACTTACAATTTTTACGGGATGTTTTCATTAAAAAAATTCTTTCAGAAAATTAATATGAGCCTGTTTTTTAATTGTTTATGCAATTGTGGGATTTTTTCGAAGGCCTCAACACATTTTGAGATGATTTATTTACTAGAATTGTTTTATATATTATTATTAAATGTTTTGAAATAAGAGGAACTCCATTTACGGTTAACACGATTAATCGAATCATTTATTTTTTTAATCTGTGCTATTCAAATGTGGGTTTTGGGAAGCCGCCTTCCCAAAACGGGATTTAATGCCACAAACATCTCCTCTAGATCTGCAGCACAACGTACGTTTAATAACCGGTACGCTATGACATAGGTACGAGTTGACTGTGGCACGAGTTGACCTGTTGGAAGATTTCGGATCATATAGTACTCAAGTCAACTCGGCCCGTGTACAAAGTATGCCTAAGTCAACTCGTCCCATAGTAAACTCATCCCCAAGGCAACTCGTTCCCAGGTGAAATCGTATTCAAGTGAACTCGTACCCAAGTAAATTCGTACTTGTGAGTTAACTAGGTGAACTCGGGAGTGTTACAAATAAGTGAAATTAGGGAAATCAGTTTGTTTATTTCTGTAACGAAGTTTCACACTTACAATTTTTAAGGTATGTTTTCTTAAAAAAAGTTCTTTCAGAAAATTAATATGAGCCTGTTTTTTAATTGTGTATGCAATTGTGGGATTTTTTCGAAGGCCTCAACACATTTTGAGATGATTTATTTACTAGAATTGTTTTATATATTATTATTAAATGTTTTGAAACTAGAGGAACTCCATTTACGGTTAACACGATTAATCGAATCATTTTTTTTTTTAATCTGTGCTATTCAAATGTGGGTTTTGGGAAGCCGCCTTCCCAAAACGAGAACTAATGCCACAAACATCTCCTCTAGATCTGCAGTACAACGTACGTTTAATAACCAGTACGCTATGACATAGGTACGAGTTTACTGTGGCACGAGTTGACCTGTTGGAATAATTTGGATCATATAGTACCCAAGTCAACTCGGCCCGTGTACAAAGTATACCTAAGTCAACTCGTCCCGAAGTAAACTCATCCCCAAGGCAACTCGTTCTCAGGTGTTTTTACTAGACTTGTTTTATATATTATTATTAAATGTTTTGAAACTAGAGGAACTCCATTTACGGTTAACACGAATAATCGAATCATTTTATTTTATCTGTGCTATTCAAATGTGGGTTTTGGGAAGCCGCCTTCCCAAAACGGGAATTAATGCCACAAACCTCTCCTCTAGATCTGCAGTACAACGTACGTTTAATAACCGGTACGCTATGACATAGGTACGAGTTTACTGTGGCACGAGTTGACCTGTTGGAATAATTTGGATCATATAGTACCCAAGTCAACTCGGCCCGTGTACAAAGTATACCTAAGTCAACTCGTCCCGAAGTAAACTCATCCCCAAGGCAACTCGTTCTCAGGTGTATTTACTAGACTTGTTTTAAGTAGGATTTGAAACTTTGCATGGTGGAGATAAGATATAGAAGAGTTTGCGGTAACACCATGTAATAACAATCTCTAAATGAGTTGGGGTGGTTCTGAAAAGAACCGTTGGGTTAACTCGACGTTTCCATCAGTATGCTCTGATCGTCTTCTGGAGAATGCTGGACTCTGATGCTGCATGCTGCTTAAGTACTAGGCGGTGGATCAGCGGTGATGCATGAAGGCGGGAAATGTAGGCGGGAAGTGAACTCGATGATGCGTGGTGAAACCTGTTGTGGAGCCTTTGGGGTTGTGTGGGGGGTGTGTGCTCACTGAACCGTGTCAGTAGGAACAAGCACAGGGGACAGTGAGGGTGTGGGGCCTAGGTGACTGAGGGTATAGATGACCCAAAGCAGTCTAATAGTTGGGGCCTAGGGGGTGACCGTGGATATAGAAGATCCATTGGTCGGGAGAAGAGGGAGCCAGATGTCACTGATGTGGAAGCCGATGTCTTGGGGTACGGTGTCATGCTTGTGGATCTCGATGGCCTCTCTAATGCGTCTAGGGTGCCACGCCTGGATGGGAGCGATGATCTCAGCAGCATCCCAGTTCACTCGGTGGTCAGCGATGTGGGAATGCTTGACGATGGCGGATTTATCGAAGTCCCCCCTCCTTCCGTGTGCTCGGTGTTCCTTAAGTCTAGTGGGAAGGTTACGCCCGGTTTCCCCGACATAAACCTTACCACATTCGCATGGAATGCGATAGACTCCGGCACGGGCGGAGGGGTCCTTCTTGTCCTTGTGCGATTGGAGAGAACCATGGAGTTTCTTCGGGGCGGAGTGATACACCTTGATACCTGCTTCCTTGAAGATGCGTTGGAGGCGATGAGAGGGGGGACCTAGGTATGGTAAACTAACTGTGGGTGTGTGTGTTTGACCTTGGGTATAGGAGACCCTTTGGTCGGGGGGGACGGGCTTGCTAGTCTTGACTTGCTTGGCGTTGTATCCATTCCGCTGTAGAGAAGTGGTGATGTGCTGCAACTCATGCTGGAGGCTATCCGGATCACAAATGGTATAAGCCCGTTGAACCAGCGCACGGTTGACTGACGACTTGATGGCTGGATGATGGAAAGACCGCTGATGCAGGTAGCGGTCGGTGTGGGTGGGTTTCCGGTAAATGCTGTGATGTAGGGTGCCGTCTTGGTTTCTTGTAATGAGAACATCCAGAAAGGGTAACTTTCCGGAATGTTCTTGCTCCATGGTGAACTTAATACTGGAGTGTTGTTGGTTGAGGTACTGCAGAAATTCATGGAGAGAGTCCTGACCGTGGGGCCACACGACAAAGGTGTCGTCAACGTAGCGGAGCCACAGGCTGGGTCGGAGGTCAGCGGTGAGGAGTGATGAGGACTCGAACTCCTCCATGAATATGTCAGCTTGTTTTATATATTATTATTAAATGTTTTGAAACTAGAGGAACTCCATTTATGGTTAACACGAATAATCGAATCATTTTATTTTATCTGTGCTATTCAAATGTGGGTTTTGGGAAGCCGCCTTCCCAAATCGGGAATTAATGCCACAAACCTCTCCTCTAGATCTGCAGTACAACGTACGTTTAATAACCGGTACGCTATGACATAGGTACGAGTTTACTGTGGCACGAGTTGACCTGTTGGAAGAATTCGGATCATATAGTACTCAAGTCAACTCGGCCCGTGTACAAAGTATACCTAAGTCAACTCGTCCCGAAGTAAACTCATCCCCAAGGCAACTCGTTCCCAGGTGTATTTACTAGACTTGTTTTATATATTATTATTAAATGTTTTGAAACTAGAGGAACTCCATTTACGGTTAAGACGAATAATCGAATCATTTTATTTTATCTGTGCTATTCAAATGTGGGTTTTGGGAAGCCGCCTTCCCAAAACGGGAATTAATGCCATAAACATCTCCTCTAGATCTGCAGTACAACGTACGTTTAATAACCGGTACGCTATGACATAGGTACGAGTTGATTGTGGCACGAGTTGACCTTTTGGAAGAATTCGGATCATATAGTACTCAAGTCAACTCGGCCCGTGTACAAAGTATACCTAAGTCAACTCGTCCCGAAGTAAACTCATCCCCAAGGCAACTCGTTCCCAGGTGAAATCGTATTCAAGTGAACTCGTACCCAAGTAAATTCGTACTTGTGAGTCAACTTGTACACAGTGAACTCATCACTAGGTGAACTCGGGAGTGTTACAAGTTAGTGAATTTAGGGAAATCAGTTTGTTTATTTCTATAACGAAGTTTCACACTTACAATTTCTATGGTATTTTCTTTAAAAAACTTCTTTCAGAAAATTAATATGAGCCTGTTTTTTAATTTTGTATGCATTTTGGAAGAATTCGGATCATATAGTACTCAAGTCAACTCGGCCGGTGTACAAAGTATACCTAAGTCAACTCGTCCCATAGTAAACTCATCCACAAGGCAACTCGTTCCCAGGTGAAATCGTATTCAAGTGAACTCGTACCCAAGTAAATTCGTACTTGTGAGTTAACTAGGTAAACTCGGGAGTGTTACAAATAAGTGAAATTAGGGAAATCAGTTTGTTTATTTCTGTAACGAAGTTTCACACTTACAATTTTTACGGGATGTTTTCATTAAAAAAATTCTTTCAGAAAATTAATATGAGCCTGTTTTTTAATTGTTTATGCAATTGTGGGATTTTTTCGAAGGTCTCAACACATTTTGAGATGATTTATTTACTAGAATTGTTTTATATATTATTATTAAATGTTTTGAAATAAGAGGAACTCCATTTACGGTTAACACGATTAATCGAATCATTTATTTTTTTAATCTGTGCTATTCAAATGTGGGTTTTGGGAAGCCGCCTTCCCAAAACGGGATTTAATGCCACAAACATCTCCTCTAGATCTGCAGCACAACGTACGTTTAATAACCGGTACGCTATGACATAGGTACGAGTTGACTGTGGCACGAGTTGACCTGTTGGAAGATTTCGGATCATATAGTACTCAAGTCAACTCGGCCCGTGTACAAAGTATGCCTAAGTCAACTCGTCCCATAGTAAACTCATCCCCAAGGCAACTCGTTCCCAGGTGAAATCGTATTCAAGTGAACTCGTACCCAAGTAAATTCGTACTTGTGAGTTAACTAGGTGAACTCGAGAGTGTTACAAATAAGTGAAATTAGGGAAATCAGTTTGTTTATTTCTGTAACGAAGTTTCACACTTACAATTTTTAAGGTATGTTTTCTTAAAAAAAGTTCTTTCAGAAAATTAATATGAGCCTGTTTTTTAATTGTGTATGCAATTGTGGGATTTTTTCGAAGGCCTCAACACATTTTGAGATGATTTATTTACTAGAATTGTTTTATATATTATTATTAAATGTTTTGAAACTAGAGGAACTCCATTTACGGTTAACACGATTAATCGAATCATTTTTTTTTTTAATCTGTGCTATTCAAATGTGGGTTTTGGGAAGCCGCCTTCCCAAAACGAGAACTAATGCCACAAACATCTCCTCTAGATCTGCAGTACAACGTACGTTTAATAACCAGTACGCTATGACATAGGTACGAGTTGACTGTGGCACGAGTTGACCTGTTGGAAGAATTCGGATCATATAGTACTCAAGTCAACTCGGCCCGTGTACAACGTATGCCTAAGTCAACTCGTCCCATAGTAAACTCATCCCCCAAGGCAACTCGTTCCCAGGTGAAATCGTATTCAAGTGAACTCGTAACCGAGTGTTACAAATTAGTGAAATTAGGGAAATCAGTTTGTTTATTTCTGTAACGAAGTTTCACACTTACAATTTTTAAGGGATGTTTTCATTAAAAAAATTCTTTCAGAAAATTAATATGAGCCTGTTTTTTAATTGTGTATGCAATTGTGGGATTTTTTCGAAGGCCTCAACACATCTTGAGATGATTTATTTACTAGAATTGTTTTATATATTATTATTAAATGTTTTGAAACTAGAGGAACTCCATTTACGGTTAACACGATTAATCGAATCATTTTGTTTTTTAATCTGTGCTATTCAAATGTGGGTTTTGGGAAGCCGCCTTCCCAAAACGAGAACTAATGCCAAAAACATCTCCTCTAGATCTGCAGTACAACGTACGTTCAATAACCAGTACGCTATGACATAGGTACGAGTTTACTGTGGCACGAGTTGACCTGTTGGAAGAATTCGGATCATATAGTACTCAAGTCAACTCGGCCCGTGTACAAAGTATACCTTAGTCAACTCGTCCCGAAGTAAACTCATCCCCAAGGCAACTCGTTCCAAGGTGTATTTACTAGACTTGTTTTATATATTATTATTAAATGTTTTGAAACTAGAGGAACTCCATTTACGGTTAACACGAATAATCGAATCATTTTATTTTATCTGTGCTATTCAAATGTGGGTTTTGGGAAGCCGCCTTTCCAAAACGGGAATTAATGCCACAAACATCTCCTCTAGATCTGCAGTACAACGTACGTTTAATAACCGGTACGCTATGACATAGGTACGAGTTTACTGTGGCACGAGTTGACCTGTTGGAAGAATTCGGATCATATAGTACACAAGTCAACTCGGCCCGTGTACAAAGTATACCTAAGTCAACTCGTCCCGAAGTAAACTCATTCCCAAGGCAACTCGTTCCCAGGTGTATTTACTAGACTTGTTTTATATATTATTATTAAATGTTTTGAAACTAGAGGAACTCCATTTACGGTTAACACGAATAATCGAATCCTTTTGTTTTTTTAATCTGTGCTATTCAAATGTGGGTTTTGGGAAGCCGCCTTCCCAAAACGGGAATTAATGCCACAAACATCTCCACTAGATCTGCAGTACAACGTACGTTTAATAACCGGTACGCTATGACATAGGTACGAGTTGATTGTGGCACGAGTTGACCTTTTGGAAGAATTCGGATCATATAGTACTCAAGTCAACTCGGCCCGTGTACAAAGTATACCTAAGTCAACTCGTCCCGAAGTAAACTCATCCCCAAGGCAACTCGTTCCCAGGTGTATTTACTAGACTTGTTTTATATATTATTATTAAATGTTCTGAAACTAGAGGAACTCCATTTACGGTTAAGACGAATAATCGAATCATTTTATTTTTAATCTGTGCTATTCAAATGTGGGTTTTGGGAAGCCGCCTTCCCAAAACGGGAATTAATGCCACAAACATCTCCTCTAGATCTGCAGTACAACGTACGTTTAATAACCAGTACGCTATGACATAGGTACGAGTTTACTGTGGCACGAGTTGACCTGTTGGAAGAATTCGGATCATATAGTACTCAAGTCAACTCGGCCCGTGTACAAAGTATACCTAAGTCAACTCGTCCCGAAGTAAACTCATCCCCAAGGCAACTCGTTCTCAGGTGTATTTACTAGACTTGTTTTATACATTATTATTAAATGTTTTGAAACTAGAGGAACTCCATTTACGGTTAACACGAATAATCGAATCATTTTATTTTATCTGTGCTATTCAAATGTGGGTTTTGGGAACCCGCCTTCCCAAAACGGGAATTAATGCCACAAACATCTCCTCTAGATCTGCAGTACAACGTACGTTTAATAACCGGTACGCTATGACATAGGTACGAGATTACTGTGGCACGAGTTGACCTGTTGGAAGAATTCGGATCATATAGTACACAAGTCAACTCGGCCCGTGTACAAAGTATACCTAAGTCAACTCGTCCCGAAGTAAACTCATCCCCAAGGCAACTCGTTCCCAGGTGTATTTACTAGACTTGTTTTATATATTATTATTAAATGTTTTGAAACTAGAGGAACTCCATTTACGGTTAAGATGAATAATCGAATCATTTTATTTTTAATCTGTGCTATTCAAATGTGGGTTTTGGGAAGCCGCCTTCCCAAAACGGGAATTAATGCCACAAACATCTCCTCTAGATCTGCAGTACAACGTACGTTTAATAACCGGTACGCTATGACATAGGTACGAGTTGACTGTAGCACGAGTTGACCTGTTGGAAGAATTCGGATCATATAGTACTCAAGTCAACTCGGCCCGTGTACAAAGTATGCCTAAGTCATTTCGTCCCATAGTAAACTCATCCCCCAAGGCAACTCGTTCCCAGGTGAAATCGTATTCAAGTGAACTCGTAACCGAGTGTTACAAATTAGTGAAATTAGGGAAATCAGTTTGTTTATTTCTGTAACGAAGTTTCACACTTACAATTTTTAAGGGATGTTTTCTTAAAAAAAATTCTTTCAGAAAATTAATATGAGCCTGTTTTTTAATTGTGTATGCAATTGTGGGATTTTTTCGAAGGCCTCAACACATTTTGAGATGATTTATTTACTAGAATTGTTTTATATATTATTATTAAATGTTTTGAAACTAGAGGAACTCCATTTACGGTTAACACGATTAATCGAACCTTTTTGTTTTTAATCTGTGCTATTCAAATGTGGGTTTTGGGAAGCCGCCTTCCCAAAACGAGAACTAATGCCAAAAACATCTCCTCTAGATCTGCAGTACAACGTACGTTTAATAACCAGTACGCTATGACATAGGTACGAGTTTACTGTGGCACGAGTTGACCTGTTGGAAGAATTCGGATCATATAGTACACAAGTCAACTCGGCCCGTGTACAAAGTATACCTAAGTCAACTCGTCCCGAAGTAAACTCATCCCCAAGGCAACTCGTTCCCAGGTGTATTTACTAGACTTGTTTTATATATTATTATTAAATGTTTTGAAACTAGAGGAACTCCATTTACGGTTAAGATGAATAATCGAATCATTTTATTTTTAATCTGTGCTATTCAAATGTGGGTTTTGGGAAGCCGCCTTCCCAAAACGGGAATTAATGCCACAAACATCTCCTCTAGATCTGCAGTACAACGTACGTTTAATAACCGGTACGCTATGACATAGGTACGAGTTGACTGTAGCACGAGTTGACCTGTTGGAAGAATTCGGATCATATAGTACTCAAGTCAACTCGGCCCGTGTACAAAGTATGCCTAAGTCATTTCGTCCCATAGTAAACTCATCCCCCAAGGCAACTCGTTCCCAGGTGAAATCGTATTCAAGTGAACTCGTAACCGAGTGTTACAAATTAGTGAAATTAGGGAAATCAGTTTGTTTATTTCTGTAACGAAGTTTCACACTTACAATTTTTAAGGGATGTTTTCTTAAAAAAAATTCTTTCAGAAAATTAATATGAGCCTGTTTTTTAATTGTGTATGCAATTGTGGGATTTTTTCGAAGGCCTCAACACATTTTGAGATGATTTATTTACTAGAATTGTTTTATATATTATTATTAAATGTTTTGAAACTAGAGGAACTCCATTTACGGTTAACACGATTAATCGAATCATTTTTTTTTTAATCTGTGCTATTCAAATGTGGGTTTTGGGAAGCCGCCTTCCCAAAACGAGAACTAATGCCAAAAACATCTCCTCTAGATCTGCAGTACAACGTACGTTTAATAACCAGTACGCTATGACATAGGTACGAGTTTACTGTGGCACGAGTTGACCTGTTGGAAGAATTCGGATCATATAGTACTCAAGTCAACTCGGCCCGTGTACAAAGTATACCTAAGTCAACTCGTCCCGAAGTAAACTCATCCCCAAGGCAACTCGTTCTCAGGTGTATTTACTAGACTTGTTTTATATATTATTATTAAATGTTTTGAAACTAGAGGAACTCCATTTACGGTTAAGACGAATAATCGAATCATTTTATTTTATCTGTGCTATTCAAATGTGGGTTTTGGGAAGCCGCCTTCCCAAAACGGGAATTAATGCCACAAACATCTCCTCTAGATCTGCAGTACAACGTACGTTTAATAACCGGTACGCTATGACATAGGTACGAGTTTACTGTGGCACGAGTTGACCTGTTGGAAGAATTCGGATCATATAGCACACAAGTCAACTCGGCCCGTGTACAAAGTATACCTAAGTCAACTCGTCCCGAAGTAAACTCATCCCCAAGGCAACTCGTTCCCAGGTGTATTTACTAGACTTGTTTTATATATTATTATTAAATGTTTTGAAACTAGAGGAACTCCATTTACGGTTAAGATGAATAATCGAATCATTTTATTTTTAATCTGTGCTATTCAAATGTGGGTTTTGGGAAGCCGCCTTCCCAAAACGGGAATTAATGCCACAAACATCTCCTCTAGATCTGCAGTACAACGTACGTTTAATAACCGGTACGCTATGACATAGGTACGAGTTGACTGTGGCACGAGTTGACCTGTTGGAAGAATTCGGATCATATAGTACTCAAGTCAACTCGGCCCGTGTACAAAGTATGCCTAAGTCAACTCGTCCCATAGTAAACTCATCCCCCAAGGCAACACGTTCCCAGGTGAAATCGTATTCAAGTGAACTCGTAACCGAGTGTTACAAATTAGTGAAATTAGGGAAATCAGTTTGTTTATTTCTGTAACGAAGTTTCACACTTACAATTTTTAAGGGATGTTTTCTTCAAAAAAATTCTTTCAGAAAATTAATATGAGCCTGTTTTTTAATTGTGTATGCAATTGTGGGATTTTTTCGAAGGCCTAAACACATTTTGAGATGATTTATTTACTAGAATTGTTTTATATATTATTATTAAATGTTTTGAAACTAGAGGAACTCCATTTACGGTTAACACGATTAATCGAATCATTTTTTTTTTTTAATCTGTGCTATTCAAATGTGGGTTTTGGGAAGCCGCCTTCCCAAAACGAGAACTAATGCCAAAAACATCTCCTCTAGATCTGCAGTACAACGTACGTTTATTAACCAGTACGCTATGACATAGGTAAGAGTTTACTGTGGCACGAGTTGACCTGTTGGAAGAATTCGGATCATATAGTACTCAAGTCAACTCGGCCCGTGTACAAAGTATACCTTAGTCAACTCGTCCCGAAGTAAACTCATCCCCAAGGCAACTCGTTCCAAGGTGTATTTACTAGACTTGTTTTATATATTATTGTTAAATGTTTTGAAACTAGAGGAACTCCATTTACGGTTAACACGAATAATCGAATCATTTTATTTTATCTGTGCTATTCAAATGTGGGTTTTGGGAAGCCGCCTTTCCAAAACGGGAATTAATGCCACAAACATCTCCTCTAGATCTGCAGTACAACGTACGTTTAATAACCGGTACGCTATGACATAGGTACGAGTTTACTGTGGCACGAGTTGACCTGTTGGAAGAATTCGGATCATATAGTACACAAGTCAACTCGGCCCGTGTACAAAGTATACCTAAGTCAACTCGTCCCGAAGTAAACTCATTCCCAAGGCAACTCGTTCCAAGGTGTATTTACTAGACTTGTTTTATATATTATTATTAAATGTTTTGAAACTAGAGGAACTCCATTTACGGTTAACACGAATAATCGAATCCTTTTGTTTTTTTAATCTGTGCTATTCAAATGTTGGTTTTGGGAAGCCGCCTTCCCAAAACGGGAATTAATGCCACAAACATCTCCTCTAGATCTGCAGTACAACGTACGTTTAATAACCGGTACGCTATGACATAGGTACGAGTTGGTTGTGGCACGAGTTGACCTTTTGGAAGAATTCGGATCGTATAGTACTCAAGTCAACTCGGCCCGAAGTAAACTCATCCCCAAGGCAACTCGTTCCCAGGTGTATTTACTAGACTTGTTTTATATATTGTTATTAAATGTTTTGAAACTAGAGGAACTCCATTTACGGTTAAGACGAATAATCGAATCATTTTATTTTTAATCTGTGCTATTCAAATGTGGGTTTTGGGAAGCCGCCTTCCCAAAACGGGAATTAATGCCACAAACATCTCCTCTAGATCTGCAGTACAACGTACGTTTAATAACCGGTACGCTATGACATAGGTACGAGTTTACTGTGGCACGAGTTGACCTGTTTGAAGAATTCGGATCATATAGTACTCAAGTCAACTCGGCCCGTGTACAAAGTATGCCTAAGTCAACTCGTCCCATAGTAAACTCATCCCCCAAGGCAACTCGTTCCCAGGTGAAATCGTATTCAAGTGAACTCGTACCCAAGTAAATTCGTACTTGTGAGTCAACTTGTACACAGTGAACTCATCACTAGGTGAACTCGGGAGTGTTACAAGTTAGTGAATTTAGGGAAATCAGTTTGTTTATTTCTATAACGAAGTTTCACACTTACAATTTCTATGGCATTTTCTTTAAAAAACTTCTTTCAGAAAATTAATATGAGCCTGTTTTTTAATTTTGTATGCATTTTGGAAGAATTCGGATCATATAGTACTCAAGTCAACTCGGCCGGTGTACAAAGTATACCTAAGTCAACTCGTCCCATAGTAAACTCATCCACAAGGCAACTCGTTCCCAGGTGAAATCGTATTCAAGTGAACTCGTACCCAAGTAAATTCGTACTTGTGAGTTAACTAGGTAAACTCGGGAGTGTTACAAATAAGTGAAAGTAGGGAAATCAGTTTGTTTATTTCTGTAACGAAGTTTCACACTTACAATTTTTAAGGGATGTTTTCATTAAAAAAATTCTTTCAGAAAATTAATATGAGCCTGTTTTTTAATTGTGTATGCAATTGTGGGATTTTTTCGAAGGCCTCAACACATTTTGAGATGATTTATTTACTAGAATTGTTTTATATATTATTATTAAATGTTTTGAAATAAGAGGAACTCCATTTACGGTTAACACGATTAATCGAATCATTTATTTTTTTAATCTGTGCTATTCAAATGTGGGTTTTGGGAAGCCGCCTTCCCAAAACGGGATTTAATGCCACAAACATCTCCTCTAGATCTGCAGCACAACGTACGTTTAATAACCGGTACGCTATGACATAGGTACGAGTTGACTGTGGCACGAGTTGACCTGTTGGAAGATTTCGGATCATATAGTACTCAAGTCAACTCGGCCCGTGTACAAAGTATGCCTAAGTCAACTCGTCCCATAGTAAACTCATCCCCAAGGCAACTCGTTCCCAGGTGAAATCGTATTCAAGTGAACTCGTACCCAAGTAAATTCGTACTTGTGAGTTAACTAGGTGAACTCGGGAGTGTTACAAATAAGTGAAATTAGGGAAATAAGTTTGTTTATTTCTGTAACGAAGTTTCACACTTACAATTTTTAAGGGATGTTTTCATTAAAAAAATTCTTTCAGAAAATTAATATGAGCCTGTTTTTTAATTGTGTATGCAATTGTGGGATTTTTTCGAAGGCCTCAACACATCTTGAGATGATTTATTTACTAGAATTGTTTTATATATTATTATTAAATGTTTTGAAACTAGAGGAACTCCATTTACGGTTAAGACGAATAATCGAATCATTTTATTTTTAATCTGTGCTATTCAAATGTGGGTTTTGGGAAGCCGCCTTCCCAAAACGGGAATTAATGCCACAAACATCTCCTCTAGATCTGCAGTACAACGTACGTTTAATAACCGGTACGCTATGACATAGGTACGAGTTGACTGTGGCACGAGTTGACCTGTTGGAAGAATTCGGATCATATAGTACTCAAGTCAACTCGGCCCGTGTACAACGTATGCCTAAGTCAACTCGTCCCATAGTAAACTCATCCCCCAAGGCAACTCGTTCCCAGGTGAAATCGTATTCAAGTGAACTCGTAACCGAGTGTTACAAATTAGTGAAATTAGGGAAATCAGTTTGTTTATTTCTGTAACGAAGTTTCACACTTACAATTTTTAAGGGATGTTTTCATTAAAAAAATTCTTTCAGAAAATTAATATGAGCCTGTTTTTTAATTGTGTATGCAATTGTGGGATTTTTTCGAAGGCCTCAACACATCTTGAGATGATTTATTTACTAGAATTGTTTTATATATTATTATTAAATGTTTTGAAACTAGAGGAACTCCATTTACGGTTAACACGATTAATCGAATCATTTTGTTTTTTAATCTGTGCTATTCAAATGTGGGTTTTGGGAAGCCGCCTTCCCAAAACGAGAACTAATGCCAAAAACATCTCCTCTAGATCTGCAGTACAACGTACGTTCAATAACCAGTACGCTATGACATAGGTACGAGTTTACTGTGGCACGAGTTGACCTGTTGGAAGAATTCGGATCATATAGTACTCAAGTCAACTCGGCCCGTGTACAAAGTATACCTTAGTCAACTCGTCCCGAAGTAAACTCATCCCCAAGGCAACTCGTTCCAAGGTGTATTTACTAGACTTGTTTTATATATTATTATTAAATGTTTTGAAACTAGAGGAACTCCATTTACGGTTAACACGAATAATCGAATCATTTTATTTTATCTGTGCTATTCAAATGTGGGTTTTGGGAAGCCGCCTTTCCAAAACGGGAATTAATGCCACAAACATCTCCTCTAGATCTGCAGTACAACGTACGTTTAATAACCGGTACGCTATGACATAGGTACGAGTTTACTGTGGCACGAGTTGACCTGTTGGAAGAATTCGGATCATATAGTACACAAGTCAACTCGGCCCGTGTACAAAGTATACCTAAGTCAACTCGTCCCGAAGTAAACTCATTCCCAAGGCAACTCGTTCCCAGGTGTATTTACTAGACTTGTTTTATATATTATTATTAAATGTTTTGAAACTAGAGGAACTCCATTTACGGTTAACACGAATAATCGAATCCTTTTGTTTTTTTAATCTGTGCTATTCAAATGTGGGTTTTGGGAAGCCGCCTTCCCAAAACGGGAATTAATGCCACAAACATCTCCACTAGATCTGCAGTACAACGTACGTTTAATAACCGGTACGCTATGACATAGGTACGAGTTGATTGTGGCACGAGTTGACCTTTTGGAAGAATTCGGATCATATAGTACTCAAGTCAACTCGGCCCGTGTACAAAGTATACCTAAGTCAACTCGTCCCGAAGTAAACTCATCCCCAAGGCAACTCGTTCCCAGGTGTATTTACTAGACTTGTTTTATATATTATTATTAAATGTTCTGAAACTAGAGGAACTCCATTTACGGTTAAGACGAATAATCGAATCATTTTATTTTTAATCTGTGCTATTCAAATGTGGGTTTTGGGAAGCCGCCTTCCCAAAACGGGAATTAATGCCACAAACATCTCCTCTAGATCTGCAGTACAACGTACGTTTAATAACCAGTACGCTATGACATAGGTACGAGTTTACTGTGGCACGAGTTGACCTGTTGGAAGAATTCGGATCATATAGTACTCAAGTCAACTCGGCCCGTGTACAAAGTATACCTAAGTCAACTCGTCCCGAAGTAAACTCATCCCCAAGGCAACTCGTTCTCAGGTGTATTTACTAGACTTGTTTTATACATTATTATTAAATGTTTTGAAACTAGAGGAACTCCATTTACGGTTAACACGAATAATCGAATCATTTTATTTTATCTGTGCTATTCAAATGTGGGTTTTGGGAAGCCGCCTTCCCAAAACGGGAATTAATGCCACAAACATCTCCTCTAGATCTGCAGTACAACGTACGTTTAATAACCGGTACGCTATGACATAGGTACGAGATTACTGTGGCACGAGTTGACCTGTTGGAAGAATTCGGATCATATAGTACACAAGTCAACTCGGCCCGTGTACAAAGTATACCTAAGTCAACTCGTCCCGAAGTAAACTCATCCCCAAGGCAACTCGTTCCCAGGTGTATTTACTAGACTTGTTTTATATATTATTATTAAATGTTTTGAAACTAGAGGAACTCCATTTACGGTTAAGATGAATAATCGAATCATTTTATTTTTAATCTGTGCTATTCAAATGTGGGTTTTGGGAAGCCGCCTTCCCAAAACGGGAATTAATGCCACAAACATCTCCTCTAGATCTGCAGTACAACGTACGTTTAATAACCGGTACGCTATGACATAGGTACGAGTTGACTGTAGCACGAGTTGACCTGTTGGAAGAATTCGGATCATATAGTACTCAAGTCAACTCGGCCCGTGTACAAAGTATGCCTAAGTCATTTCGTCCCATAGTAAACTCATCCCCCAAGGCAACTCGTTCCCAGGTGAAATCGTATTCAAGTGAACTCGTAACCGAGTGTTACAAATTAGTGAAATTAGGGAAATCAGTTTGTTTATTTCTGTAACGAAGTTTCACACTTACAATTTTTAAGGGATGTTTTCTTAAAAAAAATTCTTTCAGAAAATTAATATGAGCCTGTTTTTTAATTGTGTATGCAATTGTGGGATTTTTTCGAAGGCCTCAACACATTTTGAGATGATTTATTTACTAGAATTGTTTTATATATTATTATTAAATGTTTTGAAACTAGAGGAACTCCATTTACGGTTAACACGATTAATCGAACCTTTTTGTTTTTAATCTGTGCTATTCAAATGTGGGTTTTGGGAAGCCGCCTTCCCAAAACGAGAACTAATGCCAAAAACATCTCCTCTAGATCTGCAGTACAACGTACGTTTAATAACCAGTACGCTATGACATAGGTACGAGTTTACTGTGGCACGAGTTGACCTGTTGGAAGAATTCGGATCATATAGTACACAAGTCAACTCGGCCCGTGTACAAAGTATACCTAAGTCAACTCGTCCCGAAGTAAACTCATCCCCAAGGCAACTCGTTCCCAGGTGTATTTACTAGACTTGTTTTATATATTATTATTAAATGTTTTGAAACTAGAGGAACTCCATTTACGGTTAAGATGAATAATCGAATCATTTTATTTTTAATCTGTGCTATTCAAATGTGGGTTTTGGGAAGCCGCCTTCCCAAAACGGGAATTAATGCCACAAACATCTCCTCTAGATCTGCAGTACAACGTACGTTTAATAACCGGTACGCTATGACATAGGTACGAGTTGACTGTAGCACGAGTTGACCTGTTGGAAGAATTCGGATCATATAGTACTCAAGTCAACTCGGCCCGTGTACAAAGTATGCCTAAGTCATTTCGTCCCATAGTAAACTCATCCCCCAAGGCAACTCGTTCCCAGGTGAAATCGTATTCAAGTGAACTCGTAACCGAGTGTTACAAATTAGTGAAATTAGGGAAATCAGTTTGTTTATTTCTGTAACGAAGTTTCACACTTACAATTTTTAAGGGATGTTTTCTTAAAAAAAATTCTTTCAGAAAATTAATATGAGCCTGTTTTTTAATTGTGTATGCAATTGTGGGATTTTTTCGAAGGCCTCAACACATTTTGAGATGATTTATTTACTAGAATTGTTTTATATATTATTATTAAATGTTTTGAAACTAGAGGAACTCCATTTACGGTTAACACGATTAATCGAATCATTTTTTTTTTAATCTGTGCTATTCAAATGTGGGTTTTGGGAAGCCGCCTTCCCAAAACGAGAACTAATGCCAAAAACATCTCCTCTAGATCTGCAGTACAACGTACGTTTAATAACCAGTACGCTATGACATAGGTACGAGTTTACTGTGGCACGAGTTGACCTGTTGGAAGAATTCGGATCATATAGTACTCAAGTCAACTCGGCCCGTGTACAAAGTATACCTAAGTCAACTCGTCCCGAAGTAAACTCATCCCCAAGGCAACTCGTTCTCAGGTGTATTTACTAGACTTGTTTTATATATTATTATTAAATGTTTTGAAACTAGAGGAACTCCATTTACGGTTAAGACGAATAATCGAATCATTTTATTTTATCTGTGCTATTCAAATGTGGGTTTTGGGAAGCCGCCTTCCCAAAACGGGAATTAATGCCACAAACATCTCCTCTAGATCTGCAGTACAACGTACGTTTAATAACCGGTACGCTATGACATAGGTACGAGTTTACTGTGGCACGAGTTGACCTGTTGGAAGAATTCGGATCATATAGCACACAAGTCAACTCGGCCCGTGTACAAAGTATACCTAAGTCAACTCGTCCCGAAGTAAACTCATCCCCAAGGCAACTCGTTCCCAGGTGTATTTACTAGACTTGTTTTATATATTATTATTAAATGTTTTGAAACTAGAGGAACTCCATTTACGGTTAAGATGAATAATCGAATCATTTTATTTTTAATCTGTGCTATTCAAATGTGGGTTTTGGGAAGCCGCCTTCCCAAAACGGGAATTAATGCCACAAACATCTCCTCTAGATCTGCAGTACAACGTACGTTTAATAACCGGTACGCTATGACATAGGTACGAGTTGACTGTGGCACGAGTTGACCTGTTGGAAGAATTCGGATCATATAGTACTCAAGTCAACTCGGCCCGTGTACAAAGTATGCCTAAGTCAACTCGTCCCATAGTAAACTCATCCCCCAAGGCAACACGTTCCCAGGTGAAATCGTATTCAAGTGAACTCGTAACCGAGTGTTACAAATTAGTGAAATTAGGGAAATCAGTTTGTTTATTTCTGTAACGAAGTTTCACACTTACAATTTTTAAGGGATGTTTTCTTCAAAAAAATTCTTTCAGAAAATTAATATGAGCCTGTTTTTTAATTGTGTATGCAATTGTGGGATTTTTTCGAAGGCCTAAACACATTTTGAGATGATTTATTTACTAGAATTGTTTTATATATTATTATTAAATGTTTTGAAACTAGAGGAACTCCATTTACGGTTAACACGATTAATCGAATCATTTTTTTTTTTTAATCTGTGCTATTCAAATGTGGGTTTTGGGAAGCCGCCTTCCCAAAACGAGAACTAATGCCAAAAACATCTCCTCTAGATCTGCAGTACAACGTACGTTTATTAACCAGTACGCTATGACATAGGTAAGAGTTTACTGTGGCACGAGTTGACCTGTTGGAAGAATTCGGATCATATAGTACTCAAGTCAACTCGGCCCGTGTACAAAGTATACCTTAGTCAACTCGTCCCGAAGTAAACTCATCCCCAAGGCAACTCGTTCCAAGGTGTATTTACTAGACTTGTTTTATATATTATTGTTAAATGTTTTGAAACTAGAGGAACTCCATTTACGGTTAACACGAATAATCGAATCATTTTATTTTATCTGTGCTATTCAAATGTGGGTTTTGGGAAGCCGCCTTTCCAAAACGGGAATTAATGCCACAAACATCTCCTCTAGATCTGCAGTACAACGTACGTTTAATAACCGGTACGCTATGACATAGGTACGAGTTTACTGTGGCACGAGTTGACCTGTTGGAAGAATTCGGATCATATAGTACACAAGTCAACTCGGCCCGTGTACAAAGTATACCTAAGTCAACTCGTCCCGAAGTAAACTCATTCCCAAGGCAACTCGTTCCAAGGTGTATTTACTAGACTTGTTTTATATATTATTATTAAATGTTTTGAAACTAGAGGAACTCCATTTACGGTTAACACGAATAATCGAATCCTTTTGTTTTTTTAATCTGTGCTATTCAAATGTTGGTTTTGGGAAGCCGCCTTCCCAAAACGGGAATTAATGCCACAAACATCTCCTCTAGATCTGCAGTACAACGTACGTTTAATAACCGGTACGCTATGACATAGGTACGAGTTGGTTGTGGCACGAGTTGACCTTTTGGAAGAATTCGGATCGTATAGTACTCAAGTCAACTCGGCCCGAAGTAAACTCATCCCCAAGGCAACTCGTTCCCAGGTGTATTTACTAGACTTGTTTTATATATTGTTATTAAATGTTTTGAAACTAGAGGAACTCCATTTACGGTTAAGACGAATAATCGAATCATTTTATTTTTAATCTGTGCTATTCAAATGTGGGTTTTGGGAAGCCGCCTTCCCAAAACGGGAATTAATGCCACAAACATCTCCTCTAGATCTGCAGTACAACGTACGTTTAATAAACGGTACGCTATGACATAGGTACGAGTTGACTGTGGCACGAGTTGACCTGTTGGAAGAATTCGGATCATATAGTACTCAAGTCAACTCGGCCCGTGTACAAAGTATGCCTAAGTCAACTCGTCCCATAGTAAACTCATCCCCCAAGGCAACTCGTTCCCAGGTGAAATCGTATTCAAGTGAACTCGTAACCGAGTGTTACAAATTAGTGAAATTAGGGAAATCAGTTTGTTTATTTCTGTAACGAAGTTTCACACTTACAATTTTTAAGGGATGTTTTCTTAAAAAAAATTCTTTCAGAAAATTAATATGAGCCTGTTTTTTAATTGTGTATGCAATTGTGGGATTTTTTCGAAGGCCTCAACACATTTTGAGATGATTTATTTACTAGAATTGTTTTATATATTATTATTAAATGTTTTGAAACTAGAGGAACTCCATTTACGGTTAACACGATTAATCGAATCATTTTTTTTTTAATCTGTGCTATTCAAATGTGGGTTTTGGGAAGCCGCCTTCCCAAAACGAGAACTAATGCCAAAAACATCTCCTCTAGATCTGCAGTACAACGTACGTTTAATAACCAGTACGCTATGGCATAGGTACGAGTTTACTGTGGCACGAGTTGACCTGTTGGAAGAATTCGGATCATATAGTACTCAAGTCAACTCGGCCCGTGTACAAAGTATACCTTAGTCAACTCGTCCCGAAGTAAACTCATCCCCAAGACAACTCGTTCCAAGGTGTATTTACTAGACTTGTTTTATATATTATTATTAAATGTTTTGAAACTAGAGGAACTCCATTTACGGTTAAGACGAATAATCGAATCATTTTATTTTATCTGTGCTATTCAAATGTGGGTTTTGGGAAGCCGCCTTCCCAAAACGGGAATTAATGCCACAAACATCTCCTCTAGATCTGCAGTACAACGTACGTTTAATAACCGGTACGCTATGACATAGGTACGAGTTGACTGTGGCACGAGTGGACCTGTTGGAAGAATTCGGATCATATGGTACTCAAGTCAACTCGGCCCGTGTACAAAGTATGCCTTAGTCAACTCGTCCCATAGTAAACTCATCCCCCAAGGCAACTCGTTCCCAGGTGAAATCGTATTCAAGTGAACTCGTAACCAAGTAAATTCGTACTTGTGAGTCAACTTGTACACAGTGAACTCATCACTAGGTGAACTCGGGAGTGTTACAAATTAGTGAAATTAGGGAAATCAGTTTGTTTATTTCTGTAACGAAGTTTCACACTTACAATTTTTAAGGGATGTTTTCTTTAAAAAAATTCTTTCAGAAAATTAATATGAGCCTGTTTTTTAATTGTGTATGCAATTGTGGGATTTTTTCGAAGGCCTCAACACATTTTGAGATGATTTATTTACTAGAATTGTTTTATATATTATTATTAAACGTTTTGAAACTAGAGGAACTCCATTTACGGTTAACACGATTAATCGAATCATTTTGTTTTTTAATCTGTGCTATTCAAATGTGGGTTTTGGGAAGCCGCCTTCCCAAAACGAGAACTAATGCCACAAACATCTCCTCTAGATCTGCAGTACAACGTACGTTTAATAACCAGTACGCTATGACATAGGTACGAGTTTACTGTGGCACGAGTTGACCTGTTGGAAGAATTCGGATCATATAGTACCCAAGTCAACTCGGCCCGTGTACAAAGTATACCTAAGTCAACTCGTCCCGAAGTAAACTCATCCCCAAGGCAACTCGTTCTCAGGTGTATTTACTAGACTTGTTTTATATATTATTATTAAATGTTTTGAAACTAGAGGAACTCCATTTACGGTTAACACGATTAATCGAATCATTTTTTTTTTAATCTGTGCTATTCAAATGTGGGTTTTGGGAAGCCGCCTTCCCAAAACGAGAACTAATGCCAAAAACATCTCCTCTAGATCTGCAGTACAACGTACGTTTAATAACCAGTACGCTATGACATAGGTACGAGTTGATTGTGGCACGAGTTGACCTGTTGGAAGAATTCGGATCATATAGTACTCAAGTCAACTCGGCCCGTGTACAAAGTATGCCTAAGTCAACTCATCCCATAGTAAACTCATCCCCCAAGGCAACTCGTTCCCAGGTGAAATCGTATTCAAGTGAACTCGTAACCGAGTGTTACAAATTAGTGAAATTAGGGAAATCAGTTTGTTTATTTCTGTAACGAAGTTTCACACTTACAATTTTTAAGGGATGTTTTCTTAAAAAAAATTCTTTCAGAAAATTAATATGAGCCTGTTTTTTAATTGTGTATGCAATTGTGGGATTTTTTCGAAGGCCTCAACACATTTTGAGATGATTTATTTACTAGAATTGTTTTATATATTATTATTAAATGTTTTGAAACTAGAGGAACTCCATTTACGGTTAACACGATTAATCGAATCATTTTTTTTTTAATCTGTGCTTTTCAAATGTGGGTTTTGGGAAGCCGCCTTCCCAAAACGAGAACTAATGCCAAAAACATCTCCTCTAGATCTGCAGTACAACGTACGTTTAATAACCAGTACGCTATGACATAGGTACGAGTTTACTGTGGCACGAGTTGACCTGTTGGAAGAATTCGGATCATATAGTACTCAAGTCAACTCGGCCCGTGTACAAAGTATACCTTAGTCAACTCGTCCCAAAGTAAACTCATCCCCAAGGCAACTCGTTCCAAGGTGTATTTACTAGACTTGTTTTATATATTATTATTAAATGTTTTGAAACTAGAGGAACTCCATTGACGGTTAACACGAATAATCGAATCATTTTATTTTATCTGTGCTATTCAAATGTGGGTTTTGGGAAGCCGCCTTTCCAAAACGGGAATTAATGCCACAAACATCTCCTCTAGATCTGCAGTACAACGTACGTTTAATAACCGGTACGCTATGACATAGGTACGAGTTTACTGTGGCACGAGTTGACCTGTTGGAAGAATTCGGATCATATAGTACACAAGTCAACTCGGCCCGTGTACAAAGTATACCTAAGTCAACTCGTCCCGAAGTAAACTCATTCCCAAGGCAACTCGTTCCCAGGTGTATTTACTAGACTTGTTTTATATATTATTATTAAATGTTTTGAAACTAGAGGAACTCCATTTACGGTTAACACGAATAATCGAATCCTTTTGTTTTTTTAATCTGTGCTATTCAAATGTGGGTTTTGGGAAGCCGCCTTCCCAAAACGGGAATTAATGCCACAAACATCTCCACTAGATCTGCAGTACAACGTACGTTTAATAACCGGTACGCTATGACATAGGTACGAGTTGATTGTGGTACGAGTTGACCTTTTGGAAGAATTCGGATCATATAGTACTCAAGTCAACTCGGCCCGTGTACAAAGTATACCTAAGTCAACTCGTCCCGAAGTAAACTCATCCCCAAGGCAACTCGTTCTCAGGTGTATTTACTAGACTTGTTTTATATATTATTATTAAATGTTTTGAAACTAGAGGAACTCCATTTACGGTTAAGACGAATAATCGAATCATTTTATTTTTAATCTGTGCTATTCAAATGTGGGTTTTGGGAAGCCGCCTTCCCAAAACGGGAATTAATGCCACAAACATCTCCTCTAGATCTGCAGTACAACGTACGTTTAATAACCGGTACGCTATGACATAGGTACGAGTTTACTGTGGCACGAGTTGACCTGTTGGAAGAATTCGGATCAAATAGTACACAAGTCAACTCGGCCCATGTACAAAGTATACCTAAGTCAACTCGTCCCGAAGTAAACTCATTCCCAAGGCAACTCGTTCCCAGGTTTATTTACTAGACTTGTTTTATATATTATTATTAAATGTTTTGAAACTAGAGGAACTCCATTTACGGTTAACACGAATAATCGAATCCTTTTGTTTTTTTAATCTGTGCTATTCAAATGTGGGTTTTGGGAAGCCGCCTTCCCAAAACGGGAATTAATGCCACAAACATCTCCACTAGATCTGCAGTACAACGTACGTTTAATAACCGGTACGCTATGACATAGGTACGAGTTGATTGTGGCACGAGTTGACCTTTTGGAACAATTCGGATCATATAGTACTCAAGTCAACTCGGCCCGTGTACAAAGTATACCTAAGTCAACTCGCTTCGAAGTAAACTCATCCCCAAGGCAACTCGTTCCCAGGTGTATTTACTAGACTTGTTTTATATATTATTATTAAATGTTTTGAAACTAGAGGAACTCCATTTACGGTTAAGACGAATAATCGAATCATTTTATTTTTAATCTGTGCTATTCAAATGTGGGTTTTGGGAAGCCGCCTTCCCAAAACGGGAATTAATGCCACAAACATCTCCTCTAGATCTGCAGTACAACGTACGTTTAATAACCAGTACGCTATGACATAGGTACGAGTTGATTGTGGCACGAGTTGACCTGTTGGAAGAATTCGGATCATATAGTACTCAAGTCAACTCGGCCCGTGTACAAAGTATGCCTAAGTCAACTCGTCCCATAGTAAACTCATCCCCCAAGGCAACTCGTTCCCAGGTGTATTTACTAGACTTGTTTTATATATTATTATTAAATGTTTTGAAACTAGAGGAACTCCATTTACGGTTAAGACGAATAATCGAATCATTTTATTTTTAATCTGTGCTATTCAAATGTGGGTTTTGGGAAGCCGCCTTCCCAAAACGGGAATTAATGCCACAAACATCTCCTCTAGATCTGCAGTACAACGAACGTTTAATAACCGGTACGCTATGACATAGGTACGAGTTGACTGTGGCACGAGTTGACCTGTTGGAAGAATTCGGATCATATAGTACTCAAGTCAACTCGGCCCGTGTACAAAGTATGCCTAAGTCAACTCGTCCCATAGTAAACTCATCCCCCAAGGCAACTCGTTCCCAGGTGAAATCGTATTCAAGTGAACTCGTAACCGAGTGTTACAAATTAGTGAAATTAGGGAAATCAGTTTGTTTATTTCTGTAACGAAGTTTCACACTTACAATTTTTAAGGGATGTTTTCTTAAAAAAAATTCTTCAGAAAATTAATATGAGCCTGTTTTTTAATTGTGTATGCAATTGTGGGATTTTTTCGAAGGCCTCAACACATTTTGAGATGATTTATTTACTAGAATTGTTTTATATATTATTATTAAATGTTTTGAAACTAGAGGAACTCCATTTACGGTTAACACGATTAATCGAATCATTTTTTTTTTTAATCTGTGCTATTCAAATGTGGGTTTTGGGAAGCCGCCTTCCCAAAACGAGAACTAATGCCAAAAACATCTCCTCTAGATCTGCAGTACAACGTACGTTTAATAACCAGTACGCAATGACATAGGTACGAGTTTACTGTGGCACGAGTTGACCTGTTGGAAGAATTCGGATCATATAGTACTCAAGTCAACTCGGCCCGTGTACAAAGTATACCTAAGTCAACTCGTCCCGAAGTAAACTCATCCCCAAGGCAACTCGTTCTCAGGTGTATTTACTAGACTTGTTTTATATATTATTATTAAATGTTTTGAAACTAGAGGAACTCCATTTACGGTTAACACGATTAATCGAATCATTTTTTTTTTAATCTGTGCTATTCAAATGTGGGTTTTGGGAAGCCGCCTTCCCAAAACGAGAACTAATGCCACAAACATCTCCTCTAGATCTGCAGTACAACGTACGTTTAATAACCAGTACGCTATGACATAGGTACGAGTTTACTGTGGCACGAGTTGACCTGTTGGAAGAATTCGGATCATATAGTACCCAAGTCAACTCGGCCCGTGTACAAAGTATACCTAAGTCAACTCGTCCCGAAGTAAACTCATCCCCAAGGCAACTCGTTCTCAGGTGTATTTACTAGACTTGTTTTATATATTATTATTAAATGTTTTGAAACTAGAGGAACTCCATTTACGGTTAACACGATTAATCGAATCATTTTTTTTTTAATCTGTGCTATTCAAATGTGGGTTTTGGGAAGCCGCCTTCCCAAAATGAGAACTAATGCCAAAAACATCTCCTCTAGATCTGCAGTACAACGTACGTTTAATAACCAGTACGCTATGACATAGGTACGAGTTGATTGTGGCACGAGTTGACCTGTTGGAAGAATTCGGATCATATAGTACTCAAGTCAACTCGGCCCGTGTACAAAGTATGCCTAAGTCAACTCGTCCCATAGTAAACTCATCCCCCAAGGCAACTCGTTCCCAGGTGTATTTACTAGACTTGTTTTATATATTATTATTAAATGTTTTGAAACTAGAGGAACTCCATTTACGGTTAAGACGAATAATCGAATCATTTTATTTTTAATCTGTGCTATTCAAATGTGGGTTTTGGGAAGCCGCCTTCCCAAAACGGGAATTAATGCCACAAACATCTCCTCTAGATCTGCAGTACAACGAACGTTTAATAACCGGTACGCTATGACATAGGTACGAGTTGACTGTGGCACGAGTTGACCTGTTGGAAGAATTCGGATCATATAGTACTCAAGTCAACTCGGCCCGTGTACAAAGTATGCCTAAGTCAACTCGTCCCATAGTAAACTCATCCCCCAAGGCAACTCGTTCCCAGGTGAAATCGTATTCAAGTGAACTCGTAACCGAGTGTTACAAATTAGTGAAATTAGGGAAATCAGTTTGTTTATTTCTGTAACGAAGTTTCACACTTACAATTTTTAAGGGATGTTTTCTTAAAAAAAATTCTTTCACAAAATTAATATGAGCCTGTTTTTTAATTGTGTATGCAATTGTGGGATTTTTTCGAAGGCCTCAACACGTTTTGAGATGATTTATTTACTAGAATTGTTTTATATATTATTATTAAATGTTTTGAAACTAGAGGAACTCCATTTACGGTTAACACGATTAATCGAATCATTTTGTTTTTTAATCTGTGCTATTCAAATGTGGGTTTTGGGAAGCCGCCTTCCCAAAACGAGAACTAATGCCAAAAACATCTCCTCTAGATCTGCAGTACAACGTACGTTTAATAACCAGTACGCTATGACATAGGTACGAGTTTACTGTGGCACGAGTTGACCTGTTGGAAGAATTCGGATCATATAGTACTCAAGTCAACTCGGCCCGTGTACAAAGTATACCTAAGTCAACTCGTCCCGAAGTAAACTCATCCCCAAGGCAACTCGTTCCAAGGTGTATTTACTAGACTTGTTTTATATATTATTATTAAATGTTTTGAAACTAGAGGAACTCCATTTACGGTTAACACGATTAATCGAATCATTTTTTTTTTAATCTGTGCTATTCAAATGTGGGTTTTGGGAAGCCGCCTTCCCAAAACGAGAACTAATGCCACAAACATCTCCTCTAGATCTGCAGTACAACGTACGTTTAATAACCAGTACGCTATGACATAGGTACGAGTTTACTGTGGCACGAGTTGACCTGTTGGAAGAATTCGGATCATATAGTACCCAAGTCAACTCGGCCCGTGTACAAAGTATACCTAAGTCAACTCGTCCCGAAGTAAACTCATCCCCAAGGCAACTCGTTCTCAGGTGTATTTACTAGACTTGTTTTATATATTATTATTAAATGTTTTGAAACTAGAGGAACTCCATTTACGGTTAACACGATTAATCGAATCATTTTTTTTTTAATCTGTGCTATTCAAATGTGGGTTTTGGGAAGCCGCCTTCCCAAAACGAGAACTAATGCCAAAAACATCTCCTCTAGATCTGCAGTACAACGTACGTTTAATAACCAGTACGCTATGACATAGGTACGAGTTGATTGTGGCACGAGTTGACCTGTTGGAAGAATTCGGATCATATAGTACTCAAGTCAACTCGGCCCGTGTACAAAGTATGCCTAAGTCAACTCGTCCCATAGTAAACTCATCCCCCAAGGCAACTCGTTCCCAGGTGTATTTACTAGACTTGTTTTATATATTATTATTAAATGTTTTGAAACTAGAGGAACTCCATTTACGGTTAAGACGAATAATCGAATCATTTTATTTTTAATCTGTGCTATTCAAATGTGGGTTTTGGGAAGCCGCCTTCCCAAAACGGGAATTAATGCCACAAACATCTCCTCTAGATCTGCAGTACAACGAACGTTTAATAACCGGTACGCTATGACATAGGTACGAGTTGACTGTGGCACGAGTTGACCTGTTGGAAGAATTCGGATCATATAGTACTCAAGTCAACTCGGCCCGTGTACAAAGTATGCCTAAGTCAACTCGTCCCATAGTAAACTCATCCCCCAAGGCAACTCGTTCCCAGGTGAAATCGTATTCAAGTGAACTCGTAACCGAGTGTTACAAATTAGTGAAATTAGGGAAATCAGTTTGTTTATTTCTGTAACGAAGTTTCACACTTACAATTTTTAAGGGATGTTTTCTTAAAAAAAATTCTTTCACAAAATTAATATGAGCCTGTTTTTTAATTGTGTATGCAATTGTGGGATTTTTTCGAAGGCCTCAACACGTTTTGAGATGATTTATTTACTAGAATTGTTTTATATATTATTATTAAATGTTTTGAAACTAGAGGAACTCCATTTACGGTTAACACGATTAATCGAATCATTTTGTTTTTTAATCTGTGCTATTCAAATGTGGGTTTTGGGAAGCCGCCTTCCCAAAACGAGAACTAATGCCAAAAACATCTCCTCTAGATCTGCAGTACAACGTACGTTTAATAACCAGTACGCTATGACATAGGTACGAGTTTACTGTGGCACGAGTTGACCTGTTGGAAGAATTCGGATCATATAGTACTCAAGTCAACTCGGCCCGTGTACAAAGTATACCTTAGTCAACTCGTCCCGAAGTAAACTCATCCCCAAGACAACTCGTTCCAAGGTGTATTTACTAGACTTGTTTTATATATTATTATTAAATGTTTTGAAACTAGAGGAACTCCATTTACGGTTAACACGATTAATCGAATCATTTTTTTTTTAATCTGTGCTATTCAAATGTGGGTTTTGGGAAGCCGCCTTCCCAAAACGAGAACTAATGCCACAAACATCTCCTCTAGATCTGCAGTACAACGTACGTTTAATAACCAGTACGCTATGACATAGGTACGAGTTTACTGTGGCACGAGTTGACCTGTTGGAAGAATTCGGATCATATAGTACCCAAGTCAACTCGGCCCGTGTACAAAGTATACCTAAGTCAACTCGTTCCGAAGTAAACTCATCCCCAAGGCAACTCGTTCTCAGGTGTATTTACTAGACTTGTTTTATATATTATTATTAAATGTTTTGAAACTAGAGGAACTCCATTTACGGTTAACACGATTAATCGAATCATTTTTTTTTTAATCTGTGCTATTCAAATGTGGGTTTTGGGAAGCCGCCTTCCCAAAACGGGAATTAATGCCACAAACATCTCCACTAGATCTGCAGTACAACGTACGTTTAATAACCGGTACGCTATGACATAGGTACGAGTTGATTGTGGCACGAGTTGACCTTTTGGAAGAATTCGGATCATATAGTACTCAAGTCAACTCGGCCCGTGTACAAAGTATACCTAAGTCAACTCGTCCCGAAGTAAACTCATCCCCAAGGCAACTCGTTCCCAGGTGTATTTACTAGACTTGTTTTATATATTATTATTAAATGTTTTGAAACTAGAGGAACTCCATTTACGGTTAAGACGAATAATCGAATCATTTTATTTTTAATCTGTGCTATTCAAATGTGAGTTTTGGGAAGCCGCCTTCCCAAAACGGGAATTAATGCCACAAACATCTCCTCTAGATCTGCAGTACAACGTACGTTTAATAACCGGTACGCTATGACATAGGTACGAGTTGACTGTAGCACGAGTTGACCTGTTGGAAGAATTCGGATCATATAGTACTCAAGTCAACTCGGCCCGTGTACAAAGTATGCCTAAGTCAACTCGTCCCATAGTAAACTCATCCCCCAAGGCAACTCGTTCCCAGGTGAAATCGTATTCAAGTGAACTCGTAACCGAGTGTTACAAATTAGTGAAATTAGGGAAATCAGTTTGTTTATTTCTGTAACGAAGTTTCACACTTACAATTTTTAAGGGATGTTTTCTTTAAAAAAATTCTTTCAGAAAATTAATATGAGCCTGTTTTTTAATTGTGTATGCAATTGTGGGATTTTTTCGAAGGCCTCAACACATTTTGAGATGATTTATTTACTAGAATTGTTTTATATATTATTATTAAATGTTTTGAAACTAGAGGAACTCCATTTACGGTTAACACGATTAATCGAATCTTTTTTTTTTAATCTGTGCTATTCAAATGTGGGTTTTGGGAAGCCGCCTTCCCAAAACGAGAACTAATGCCACAAACATCTCCTCTAGATCTGCAGTACAACGTACGTTTAATAACCAGTACGCTATGACATAGGTACGAGTTTACTGTGGCACGAGTTGACCTGTTGGAAGAATTCGGATCATATAGTACCCAAGTCAACTCGGCCCGTGTACAAAGTATACCTAAGTCAACTCGTCCCGAAGTAAACTCATCCCCAAGGCAACTCGTTCTCAGGTGTATTTACTAGACTTGTTTTATATATTATTATTAAATGTTTTGAAACTAGAGGAACTCCATTTACGGTTAACACGATTAATCGAATCATTTTTTTTTTTAATCTGTGCTATTCAAATGTGGGTTTTGGGAAGCCGCCTTCCCAAAACGAGAACTAATGCCACAAACAACTCCTCTAGATCTGCAGTACAACGTACGTTTAATAACCAGTACGCTATGACATAGGTACGAGTTTACTGTGGCACGAGTTGACCTGTTGGAAGAATTCGGATCATATAGTACCAAAGTCAACTCGGCCCGTGTACAAAGTATACCTAAGTCAACTCGTCCCGAAGTAAACTCATCCCCAAGGCAACTCGTTCCCAGGTGTATTTACTAGACTTGTTTTATATATTATTATTAAATGTTTTGAAACTAGAGGAACTCCATTTACGGTTAACACGATTAATCGAATCATTTTTTTTTTTTAATCTGTGCTATTCAAATGTGGGTTTTGGGAAGCCGCCTTCCCAAAACGAGAACTAATGCCAAAAACATCTCCTCTAGATCTGCAGTACAACGTACGTTTAATAACCAGTACGCTATGACATAGGTACGAGTTTACTGTGGCACGAGTCGACCTGTTGGAAGTATTCAGATCATATAGTACTCAAGTCAACTCGGCCCGTGTACAAAGTATACCTAAGTCAACTCGTCCCGAAGTAAACTCATCCCCAAGGCAACTCGTTCTCAGGTGTATTTACTAGACTTGTTTTATATATTATTATTAAATGTTTTGAAACTAGAGGAACTCCATTTACGGTTAAGACGAATAATCGAATCATTTTATTTTTAATCTGTGCTATTCAAATGTGAGTTTTGGGAAGCCGCCTTCCCAAAACGGGAATTAATGCCACAAACATCTCCTCTAGATCTGCAGTACAACGTACGTTTAATAACCGGTACGCTATGACATAGGTACGAGTTGACTGTAGCACGAGTTGACCTGTTGGAAGAATTCGGATCATATAGTACTCAAGTCAACTCGGCCCGTGTACAAAGTATGCCTAAGTCAACTCGTCCCATAGTAAACTCATCCCCCAAGGCAACTCGTTCCCAGGTGAAATCGTATTCAAGTGAACTCGTAACCGAGTGTTACAAATTAGTGAAATTAGGGAAATCAGTTTGTTTATTTCTGTAACGAAGTTTCACACTTACAATTTTTAAGGGATGTTTTCTTTAAAAAAATTCTTTCAGAAAATTAATATGAGCCTGTTTTTTAATTGTGTATGCAATTGTGGGATTTTTTCGAAGGCCTCAACACATTTTGAGATGATTTATTTACTAGAATTGTTTTATATATTATTATTAAATGTTTTGAAACTAGAGGAACTCCATTTACGGTTAACACGAATAATCGAATCTTTTTTTTTTAATCTGTGCTATTCAAATGTGGGTTTTGGGAAGCCGCCTTCCCAAAACGAGAACTAATGCCACAAACATCTCCTCTAGATCTGCAGTACAACGTACGTTTAATAACCAGTACGCTATGACATAGGTACGAGTTTACTGTGGCACGAGTTGACCTGTTGGAAGAATTCGGATCATATAGTACCCAAGTCAACTCGGCCCGTGTACAAAGTATACCTAAGTCAACTCGTCCCGAAGTAAACTCATCCCCAAGGCAACTCGTTCTCAGGTGTATTTACTAGACTTGTTTTATATATTATTATTAAATGTTTTGAAACTAGAGGAACTCCATTTACGGTTAACACGATTAATCGAATCATTTTTTTTTTTAATCTGTGCTATTCAAATGTGGGTTTTGGGAAGCCGCCTTCCCAAAACGAGAACTAATGCCACAAACAACTCCTCTAGATCTGCAGTACAACGTACGTTTAATAACCAGTACGCTATGACATAGGTACGAGTTTACTGTGGCACGAGTTGACCTGTTGGAAGAATTCGGATCATATAGTACCCAAGTCAACTCGGCCCGTGTACAAAGTATACCTATGTCAACTCGTCCCGAAGTAAACTCATCCCCAAGGCAACTCGTTCCCAGGTGTATTTACTAGACTTGTTTTATATATTATTATTAAATGTTTTGAAACTAGAGGAACTCCATTTACGGTTAACACGATTAATCGAATCATTTTTTTTTTTTAATCTGTGCTATTCAAATGTGGGTTTTGGGAAGCCGCCTTCCCAAAACGAGAACTAATGCCAAAAACATCTCCTCTAGATCTGCAGTACAACGTACGTTTAATAACCAGTACGCTATGACATAGGTACGAGTTTACTGTGGCACGAGTCGACCTGTTGGAAGTATTCAGATCATATAGTACTCAAGTCAACTCGGCCCGTGTACAAAGTATACCTAAGTCAACTCGTCCCGAAGTAAACTCATCCCCAAGGCAACTCGTTCTCAGGTGTATTTACTAGACTTGTTTTATATATTATTATTAAATGTTTTGAAACTAGAGGAACTCCATTTACGGTTAAGACGAATAATCGAATCATTTTATTTTATCTCTGCTATTCAAATGTGGGTTTTGGGAAGCCGCCTTCCCAAAACGGGAATTAATGCCACAAACATCTCCTCTAGATCTGCAGTACAACGTACGTTTAATAACCGGTACGCTATGACATAGGTACGAGTTTACTGTGGCACGAGTTGACCTGTTGGAAGAATTCGGATCATATAGTACACAAGTCAACTCGGCCCATGTACAAAGTATACCTAAGTCAACTCGTCCCGAAGTAAACTCATTCCCAAGGCAACTCGTTCCCAGGTTTATTTACTAGACTTGTTTTATATATTATTATTAAATGTTTTGAAACTAGAGGAACTCCATTTACGGTTAACACGAATAATCGAATCCTTTTGTTTTTTTAATCTGTGCTATTCAAATGTGGGTTTTGGGAAGCCGCCTTCCCAAAACGGGAATTAATGCCACAAACATCTCCACTAGATCTGCAGTACAACGTACGTTTAATAACCGGTACGCTATGACATAGGTACGAGTTGATTGTGGCACGAGTTGACCTTTTGGAAGAATTCGGATCATATAGTACTCAAGTCAACTCGGCCCGTGTACAAAGTATACCTAAGTCAACTCGTCCCGAAGTAAACTCATCCCCAAGGCAACTCGTTCCCAGGTGTATTTACTAGACTTGTTTTATATATTATTATTAAATGTTTTGAAACTAGAGGAACTCCATTTACGGTTAAGACGAATAATCGAATCATTTTATTTTTAATCTGTGCTATTCAAATGTGAGTTTTGGGAAGCCGCCTTCCCAAAACGGGAATTAATGCCACAAACATCTCCTCTAGATCTGCAGTACAACGTACGTTTAATAACCGGTACGCTATGACATAGGTACGAGTTGACTGTAGCACGAGTTGACCTGTTGGAAGAATTCGGATCATATAGTACTCAAGTCAACTCGGCCCGTGTACAAAGTATGCCTAAGTCAACTCGTCCCATAGTAAACTCATCCCCCAAGGCAACTCGTTCCCAGGTGAAATCGTATTCAAGTGAACTCGTAACCGAGTGTTACAAATTAGTGAAATTAGGGAAATCAGTTTGTTTATTTCTGTAACGAAGTTTCACACTTACAATTTTTAAGGGATGTTTTCTTTAAAAAAATTCTTTCAGAAAATTAATATGAGCCTGTTTTTTAATTGTGTATGCAATTGTGGGATTTTTTCGAAGGCCTCAACACATTTTGAGATGATTTATTTACTAGAATTGTTTTATATATTATTATTAAATGTTTTGAAACTAGAGGAACTCCATTTACGGTTAACACGAATAATCGAATCTTTTTTTTTTAATCTGTGCTATTCAAATGTGGGTTTTGGGAAGCCGCCTTCCCAAAACGAGAACTAATGCCACAAACATCTCCTCTAGATCTGCAGTACAACGTACGTTTAATAACCAGTACGCTATGACATAGGTACGAGTTTACTGTGGCACGAGTTGACCTGTTGGAAGAATTCGGATCATATAGTACCCAAGTCAACTCGGCCCGTGTACAAAGTATACCTAAGTCAACTCGTCCCGAAGTAAACTCATCCCCAAGGCAACTCGTTCTCAGGTGTATTTACTAGACTTGTTTTATATATTATTATTAAATGTTTTGAAACTAGAGGAACTCCATTTACGGTTAACACGATTAATCGAATCATTTTTTTTTTTAATCTGTGCTATTCAAATGTGGGTTTTGGGAAGCCGCCTTCCCAAAACGAGAACTAATGCCACAAACAACTCCTCTAGATCTGCAGTACAACGTACGTTTAATAACCAGTACGCTATGACATAGGTACGAGTTTACTGTGGCACGAGTTGACCTGTTGGAAGAATTCGGATCATATAGTACCCAAGTCAACTCGGCCCGTGTACAAAGTATACCTATGTCAACTCGTCCCGAAGTAAACTCATCCCCAAGGCAACTCGTTCCCAGGTGTATTTACTAGACTTGTTTTATATATTATTATTAAATGTTTTGAAACTAGAGGAACTCCATTTACGGTTAACACGATTAATCGAATCATTTTTTTTTTTTAATCTGTGCTATTCAAATGTGGGTTTTGGGAAGCCGCCTTCCCAAAACGAGAACTAATGCCAAAAACATCTCCTCTAGATCTGCAGTACAACGTACGTTTATTAACCAGTACGCTATGACATAGGTACGAGTTTACTGTGGCACGAGTTGACCTGTTGGAAGAATTCGGATCATATAGTACTCAAGTCAACTCGGCCCGTGTACAAAGTATACCTTAGTCAACTCTTCCCGAAGTAAACTCATCCCCAAGGCAACTCGTTCCAAGGTGTATTTACTAGACTTGTTTTATATATTATTATTAAATGTTTTGAAACTAGAGGAACTCCATTTACGGTTAACACGAATAATCGAATCATTTTATTTTTAATCTGTGCTATTCAAATGTGGGTTTTGGGAAGCCGCCTTCCCAAAACGGGAATTAATGCCACAAACATCTCCTCTAGATCTGCAGTACAACGTACGTTTAATAACCGGTACGCTATGACATAGGTACGAGTTGACTGTGGCACGAGTTGACCTGTTGGAAGAATTCGGATCATATAGTACTCAAGTCAACTCGGCCCGTGTACAAAGTATGCCTAAGTCAACTCGTCCCATAGTAAACTCATCCCCAAAGGCAACTCGTTCCCAGGTGAAATCGTATTCAAGTGAACTCGTAACCAAGTAAATTCGTACTTGTGAGTCAACTTGTACACAGTGAACTCATAACTAGGTGAACTCGGGAGTGTTACAAGTTAGTGAATTTAGGGAAATCAGTTTGTTTATTTCTATAACGAAGTTTCACACTTACAATTTCTATGGTATTTTCTTTAAAAAACTTCTTTCAGAAAATTAATATGAGCCTGTTTTTTAATTTTGTATGCAATTGTGGGATTTTTTTCGAAGGCCTCAACACCTTTTGAGTTGATTTATTTACTAGAATTGTTTTGTATATTATTATTAAATGTTTTGAAATAAGAAAAACTCCATTTACGGTTAACACGAATAATCGAATCCTTTTCTTTTTTTAATCTGTGCTATTCAAATGTTGGTTTTGGGAAGCCGCCTTCCCAAAATGGGAATTAATGCCACAAACATCTCCACTAGATCTGCAGTACAACGTACGTTTAATAACCGGTACGCTATGACATAGGTACGAGTTGATTGTGGCACGAGTTGACCTTTTGGAAGAATTCGGATCATATAGTACTCAAGTCAACTCGGCCCGTGTACAAAGTATACCTAAGTCAACTCGTCCCATAGTAAACTCATCCCCCAAGGCAACTCGTTCCCAGGTGAAATCGTATTCAAGTGAACTCGTACCCAAGTAAATTCGTACTTGTGAGTTAACTAGGTGAACTCGGGAGTGTTACAAATAAGTGAAATTAGGGAAATCAGTTTGTTTATTTCTGTAACGAAGTTTCACACTTACAATTTTTAAGGGATGTTTTCTTTAAAAAAATTCTTTCACAAAATTAATATGAGCCTGTTTTTTAATTGTGTATGCAATTGTGGGATTTTTTCGAAGGCCTCAACACCTTTTGAGATGATTTATTTACTAGAATTGTTTTATATATTATTATTAAATGTTTTGAAATTAGAGGAACTCCATTTACGGTTAACACGAATAATCGAATCATTTTATTTTATCTGTGCTATTCAAATGTGGGTTTTGGGAAGCCGCCTTCCCAAAACGGGAATTAATGCCACAAACATCTCCTCTAGATCTGCAGTACAACGTACGTTTAATAACCGGTACGCTATGACATAGGTACGAGTTGACTGTGGCACGAGTTGACCTGTTGGAAGAATTCGTATCATGTAGTACTCAAGTCAACTCGGCCCGTGTACAAAGTATGCCTAAGTCAACTCGTCCCATAGTAAACTCATCGCCAAGGCAACTCGTTCCCAGGTGTATTTACTAGACTTGTTTTATATATTATTATTAAATGTTTTGAAACTAGAGGAACTCCATTTACGCTTAAGATAAATAATCGAATCATTTTATTTTGTCTGTGCTATTCAAATGTGGGTTTTGGGAAGCCGCCTTTCCAAAACGGGAATTAATGCCACAAACATCTCCTCTAGATCTGCAGTACAACGTACGTTTAATAACCGGTACGCTATGACATAGGTACGAGTTGTCTGTGGCACGAGTTGACCTGTTGGAAGAATTCGGATCATATGGTACTCAAATCAACTCGGCCCGTGTACAAAGTATGCCTAAGTCAATTCGTCCCATAGTAAACTCATCCCCCAAGGCAACTCGTTCCCAGGTGAAATCGTATTGAAGTGAACTCGTAACCAAGTAAATTCGTACTTGTGAGTCAACTTGTACACAGTGAACTCATCACTAGGTGAACTCGGGAGTGTTACAAGTTAGTGAATTTAGGGAAATCAGTTTGTTTATTTCTATAACGAAGTTTCACACTTACAATTTCTATGGTATTTTCTTTAAAAAACTTCTTTCAGAAAATTAATATGAGCCTGTTTTTTAATTTTGTATGCAATTGTGGGATTTTTTTCGAAGGCCTCAACACCTTTTGAGTTGATTTATTTACTAGAATTGTTTTGTATATTATTATTAAATGTTTTGAAATAAGATAAACTCAACTTACGGTTAACAGGAATAATCGAATCCTTTTTTTTTTTTAATCTGTGCTATTCAAATGTGGGTTTTGGGAAGCCGCCTTCCCAAAACGGGAATTAATGCCACAAACATCTCCACTAGATCTGCAGTACAACGTACGTTTAATAACCGGTACGCTATGACATAGGCACGAGTTTACTGTGGCACGAGTTGACCTGTTGAAAGAATTCGGATCATATAGTACTCAAGTCAACTCGGCCCGTGTACAAAGTATACCTAAGTCAACTCGTCCCGAAGTAAACTCATCCCCAAGGCAACTCGTTCCCAGGTGTATTTACTAGACTTGTTTTATATATTATTATTAAATGTTTTGAAACTAGAGGAACTCCATTTACGGTTAAGACGAATAATCGAATCATTTTATTTTATCTGCGCTATTCAAATGTGGGTTTTGGGAAGCCGCCTTTCCAAAACGGGAATTAATGCCACAGACATCTCCTCTAGATCTGCAGCACAACGTACGTTTAATAACCGGTACGCTATGACATAGGTACGAGTTTACTGTGGCACGAGTTGACCTGTTGGAAGAATTCGGATCATATAGTACTCAAGTCAACTCGGCCCGTGTACAAAGTATACCTAAGTCAACTCGTCCCGAAGTAAACTCATCCCCAAGGCAACTCGTTCCCAGGTGTATTTACTAGACTTGTTTTATATATTATTATTAAATGTTTTGAAACTAAAGGAACTCCATTTACGGTTAAGACGAATAATCGAATTAATTTTTTTTACCTGTGCTATTCAAATGTGGGTTTTGGGAAGCCGCCTTCCCAAAACGGGAATTAATGCCACAAACATCTCCTCTAGATCTGCAGTACAACGTACGTTTAATAACCGGTACGCTATGACATAGGTACGAGTTTACTGTGGCACGAGTTGACCTGTTGGAAGAATTTGGATCATATAGTACTCAAGTCAACTCGGCCCGTGTAAAAAGTATACCTAAGTCAACTCGTCCCGAAGTAAACTCATCCCCAAGGCAACTCGTTCCCAGGTGTATTTACTAGACTTGTTTTATATATTATTATTAAATGTTTTGAAACTAGAGGAACTCCATTTACGGTTAAGACGAATAATCGAATAATTTTATTTTATCTGTGCTATTCAAATGTGGGTTTTGGGATGCCGCCTTCCAAAAACGGGAATTAATGCCACAAACATCTCCCGTAGATCTGCAGTACAACGTACGTTTAAAAACCGGTACGCTATGAAATAGGTACGAGTTGACTGTGGCACGAGTTGACCTGTTGGAAGAATTCGGATCATATTGTACTCAAGTCAACTCGGCCCGTGTACAAAGTATGCCTAAGTCAACTCGTCCCATAGTAAACTCATCCCCCAAGGCAACTCGTTCCCAGGTGAAATCGTATTCAAGTGAACTCGTACCCAAGTGAATTCGTACTTAAGTCAACTTGTACACAGTGAACTCGTAACTAGGTGAACTCGGGAGTGTTACAAATAAGTGACATTAGGGAAATCAGTCTGATTCAGCTTCTGTAACGAAGTTTCACACTTACAGTTTTTAAGGGATGTTTTCTTACAAACAATTCTTTCAGAAAAATAATATGAACCTGTTTTTTTCATTTTGTAGGCAATTGTGGGATTTTTTCGTAGGCCTCAACACCTTTTGAGTTAATTTATTCACTAGATTTGTTTTATATGTTATTATTAAATATTTTGAAATTAGAGGAACTCCATTTACAGTTAAGACGAATAATCGAATCATTTTTGTTTTAATCTGTGCTACTCAAACGCGGGTTTTGGGAAGCCGTCTTCCAAAAACGGGAATTAATGCCACAAACATCTCCTCTAGATCTGCAGTACAACGTACGTTTAATAACTGGTACGCTATGACATAGGTACGAGTTGACTGTGGCACGAGTTGACCTGTTGGAAGAATTCGGATCATATAGTACTCAGGTCAACTCGGCCCGTGCACAAAGTATACCTAAGTCAACTCGTCCCATAGTAAACTCATCCCCAATGCAACTCGTTCCCAGGTGAAATCGTATTCAAGTGAACTCATACCCAAGTAATTTCGTACTTGTGAGTCAACTTGTACACAGTGAACTCGTAACTAGGTGAACTCGGGAGTGTTACAAATAAGTGACATCAGGGAAATCAGTCTGATTTAGCTTCTGTAACGAAGTTTCACACTTACAATTTTTAAGGGATGTTTTCTTACAAACAATTCTTTCAGAAAAATAATATGAACCTGTTTTTTCATTTTGTAGGCAATTGTGGGATTTTTTCGTAGGCCTCAACACCTTTTGAGTTAATTTATTCACTAGATTTGTTTTATATGTTATTATTAAATATTTTGAAATTAGAGAAACTCCATTTACGGTTAAGACGAATAATCGAATCATTTTTGTTTTAATCTATGCTACTCAAACGCGGGTTTTGGGAAGTTTAATGCCACAAATATCTCCTCTAGATCTGCAGTACATTCCTCCATGGTACAACGTACGTTTAATAACCGGTACGCTATGACATAGGTACGAGTTGACTGTGGCACGAGTTGACCTGTTGGAAGAATTCGGATCATAACGTACTCAAGTCAACTCGGCCCGTGTACAAAGTATACCTAAGTCAACTCGTCCCATAGTAAACTCATCCCCAATGCAACTCGTTCCCAGGTGAAATCGTATTCAATTGAACTCGTACCCAAGTGAATTCGTACTTAAGTCAAGTTGTATACAGTGAACTCGTTAACTAGGTGAACTCGTGAGTGTTACAAATAAGTGACATTAGGGAAATCAGTCTGATTTAGTTCTGTAACGAAGTTTCACACTTACAATTTTTAAGGGATGTTTTCTTAAAAACATATTCTTTCAGAAAATTAATATGAACCTGTTTTTTCTCATTTTGTAGGCAATTGTGGGATTTTTTCGAAGGCCTCAACACCTTTTGAGTTGATTTATTCGCTAGATTTGTTTTATATGTTATTATTAAATATTTTGAAATTAGAGGAACTCCATTTACGGTTAAGACGAATAATCGAATTTTTGTTTTAATATGTGCTATTCAAATGTGGGTTTTATAGGTACGAGTTGACTGTGGCACGAGTTGACCTGTTGGAAGAATTCGGATCATATAGTACTCATGTCAACTCGGCCCGTGTACAAAGTATACCTAAGTCAACTCGTTCCAAAGTAAATTCATCCCCAAGGCAACTCGTTACCAGGTGAAATCGTATTCAAGTGAACTCGTACCCAAGTAATTTCGTACTTAAGTCAACTTGTACACAATGAAGTCAACTCAGCCCGTGTACAAAGTATACCTAAGTCAACTCGTCCCATAGTAAACTCATCCCCAATGCAACTCGTTCCCAGGTGAAATCGTATTTAAGTGAACTCGTACCCAGGTGAATTCGTACTTAAGTCAAGTTGTATACAGTGAACTCGTAAACTAGGTGAACTCGGGAGTGTTACAAATAAGTGAAATTAGGGAAATCAGTTTGATTTATTTCTGTAACGCATTTCACACTTACAATTTTTAAGGGTAGTTTTCTTCAAAAAAAATCTTTCTGAAAATTAACATGAACCTGTTTTTTTTATTTTGTGTGCAATTGTGGGATTTTTTTCGGAGGCCTCAACACCTTGTGAGTTGATTTATTTACTAGATTTGTTTCATAAAATGTTTTAAAAATAAAGGAACTCCATTTACGGTTAAGACGAAAAATCAATTCATTATTTTAATCTGTGCCTCTAATTGGTCTAGAGGACCTTAATCCTTTGCGGAATTTACCTGAACGTACGAGCTGCACTACTACCTGTGGTGATTGACTACATTGGTTACATCATTTATGGTTATTGTCACAGACCAGTCTTTTCACTTCGTGTAACTCAACATGCATCAAATAACAAGCCTGTGGAAATTTGAGCTCAATTGGTCGTCGAAGTTGCGAGATGTAAATAATAAAAAAAAAAAAAAATTTGTCACACTTTGTATGCTTTCAGATGCTTGATTTCGCCCGACCTCAAAATCTAATTCTGAGGTCTCGAAATTAAATTCGTGGAAAATTACTTCACTTCAACCTCTCCTCATTACTCGTTACCAACTAAGGTTTTATGCTAATAATTATTTTGAGTAATTAACAATAGTGTCTTGTGATTTACCTCATTAGCCTCTGCTTCATTGTGTCTATAACCTAATTATCCTTCTAGTAGTTCTTAATACATTTTTTTTTTAAATTGACCTTCTCCGTAATTACGTGCAGGAGTCTTCGTACAGTTTTCTTTTGCAATATTGAAACGGATATTGAGTTGAATTTTATATAAAAAAAACATGTTTGATGGCGTTATCAGGTGAGTCGGGTCTATTATTGTGAAAACCATAACAACGAAACATGAACACAATCCAAGTATTGAAAACAGCCGTGCGCTTCGGCAGCCTTTAAAACTTGATTAGTGGAAATGTTCCCTCGTTAATTTTCAGAGAAGGGTTGAAAAGAAGCAAGTACACGTTTCCCATTGGCCTTATATAGTGCACGTTTCATCATTCTCTAAATATTTCCCCTTCGTAATATTTTCCTGCTGAGGTAAGATAACAATTTTCCAGAAATTCAGAGGAGCCGCTAGCGACATTTAAGCGATTGTTAAGTACTTAGCATGTTGAATAAAAGTCTACACAAGATCTAACCTAATACAGTTAGAATTATCTCTGCACCATCCATTTGAGTCATGCTTAGACATAAATGCTACTAATACGACGACCTTTCATCCAGCCACGGCAGATATTGTTTGGAAAGCACACGGACACATAACACCTTAATCCGATTCATTTTAACCTTTTCCTTGTTGTCAGAATAAACAGAGATTTCGGTCGCCAGTTTGCCGTCAAGGACAAGGTGTCCGATCCTCTCCCCGAGCAGCTGATGCGCAATGTTTCTGATTCCAGGTAAACCACATCTCTAATAAACTCCGTTCGTGGCAAAATCGCAAATCAAACATGATTTTGTTTTGTCAGGGGATTGCTGTTGTTTGTTGTTGTTTTTTTTCTTTTCCTTTCGGTCTGCGCTCGTGACCGGTATCACATTTTGCCCACGAAGCAAAATGACATGCGTTAAGAAGCGCGAAATTGGTCTGGTAACTGCAGTGCGCGACATTAAAGCTATAGTGCGCGACATTAAAGCTGTAGTGCGCGTGATTAAAGCTGTAGTGCGCACCCGTTTGTTACAACAAATCACCATCGATCGCTATCTGCCAAGGAGATCAGTCATTTTCTAAACCACGGCTTCGGCTCCAGATTCGACTCTGGCTAGCTTGGCCCCGCGGTTGTTTTGACATTTTGCGCGCGCTTTTGCGTACGTCCTCAGAGCTTCAGACGTGAGAATGGAGCTTGAAGCTGGATCCAAAGTCGAAGCCGTGAATCGAAAATTGCCTCACTCTCTTGTTTTAAAGACATCATTGAACACTAACTACTATTGTCAAAGACCAGTCTTCTCACTTGGTAAAATTTTAGCTCATCAGAACGCACGTTGAGCAGTGCGAATTAGTTTGGTCCTTACTTGAGACTATTGGTGGTGACGTAATCAATTTTTTTTTTCCAGAAAATACAAAATTCGTTGTCAATGAAATAAAACAGACCAGCTCTCAATATTTTTTAATATTTTATTTATAATTATGAATATGTAGACGTTAATATAAAATCATGTGGTATAAAAAAAAAATGTTTACGCATTCTGTAAACAAAACAACGAGAGAAAGAGATAATGTTGATAAGAATAATAATTGGGCAAAAACATACAACATGGGGCATCTTTATTACATTGTAAAAATAGGTAATCAAAGGATACTTTATTCTTAAAACAGAAAACTGGGAATCATCAAAAGCACTTTTGGCTTGAGCAAAAGGAAAACTAAACAACAATAACAACATTGAACAAATCTACAGTCTTAGAAATTGATATAAAAATTGAACCTTACAGAAAGAGATCCAAAATAAAACAAATACATGTGGCTGAGTCTCTACCCCTGTGACACACTTGGATTCGAACATCGGCCAACAGTGGTAGAAACAAAAAAACACAGCCCAATCTCATAGCCCCAAAGCACAAAGTCATGTTGCTTACCAGAATATGGTAACCAGCCAAATTCCCATGTACTTTGTACCATCTTTGACTGGTTTCCTTCTTCACTCTTGGTACGCAGACAATAGACCGATCCACTAAGCTCTGCCCCATTGCGTATTGACCAATCACAGCGCAACGAAGGTCCGACAAATAAGGTCCGACAAGCGTGCGCGTATCTTGGCGCACGCGGCAGAGTTGTGCAGAAAGGCATTGGAGAGGCCCACGTGTCCTTGCTCACACGTCCGTCGTGGGCGGAGCCTACTGGATCGGTCTCTTGTTTAAGGACAATTTTTGCTTCAATGTTTGGATGGGAAGGTGCATCTCTCTTCTTCAACAGAATTAAAAAGAAAGCTTTATATTTATACATACTGAATATTCATGATGGTAAATATACATAACAATTGATTAATTTTAACCTCACTGGCGTTCTCAACATAATTTACGTGTGTTGGAAATATAACTGTAATGCTGTATTTTAATTTTTTAGGATCATTTCATAATGTATAAACATTTTATACCCAAAAAAAAACACTTAATAATGACAAACCTGGAAAGCCCCTAGCAGCCGTCATTTCAACTTTGTACCAATGTTGTAAAATGTACGCCAAATACATCTTTCTTTTTTTTTTAAAGAAGTGCAAGAAATGGGCATTTCTAACTTGTACAATTTTTCCCACACTCTATTCAATAAGTACCACTTCCACAGTCTCTGTAAGATCTGTTAAAATGGATGGCTTCCACTGTGGATATGACAAAAAGCCATAGCCATAAGCCAAAGTCATTAAATTCAAGTACAACTAGACAGCTTCTTCAATGGCTAAGGCCACTTTTCTGAAAGACTAATTGTTCATTGTCAAATAAAAGCTGAAGGCCGTGTCCAAAGCAACGACTTCGGCTGCAGCTACGGCTACATGTAGCTTGCACCTGTAGCTATTCTTCAACACTGGCAGACACGCTGATCCAGCTGTGTAGCTGTAGTCAAAGTCACAATTTCGGACACGGCCATACTTCTCTTTTAAAATAGGGGCTGGTTCTTGGTTAAGCCTCAGCTGCCGACTGCATTGTGTCTTGTACCTGAACTACCCCGGTGTCTGTATGATACACAGCATTGTCGAACCCGACTGTGCCGATATCGAGAGGGGCTTTTGATTTGCTGGAGGAGCGGGTTACCATGAAGAAGGCTACCAGCCCAATGAAGAGGATAGCTACAAGAACAGCGAGGATGATCCCTATAATTACTCCAGTGGAGACACCGGTGGATTCTAAGACAGGGAGGAATTGAATATGGTTTATTAATCAAAAACGTCATTACAGCCCGAGGCCGAAAAGAGACAACTTTTACAAATTAAAAAAACATACTAAAATATATTTAGATGTAAGTTAGTTGGAGATGTGTCCTTAGTTTTTGATGAGTGTCATCATAGCCAGAGGCTACTTCTAGATTCTCTAGAAGTCGCCAGAGGCCAAATTAAAAACATTTTTACAAATTAAATTTGTTCAAAAATGTATATAAAATATAAATCTAGGGGGGGGGGGGGGGTAGCCTTAGCTGTTGATGAAAGTTACAATGAAGATAATATATATCACATATATACATAGGCCTTCAAGTTATATGCAAGAAATTACGGTATATCAAAAGTAGACATGTAAAACAGCTAAACTGCAAATGCACAAAAATAAAAACCAGGAACGAACAAGACAGATTATGTGAATCAAATGCCATATAAAATATAAAAATGCAAAAACAACGCAGTAAGGAATCAATTTCAATTGAAAACAATACAGCTTTAACACAATTAAAGTTGACTTCTAAAGAGCAATAAAAGAAACAAAACACATTACACACAGAAAATATAATATAATTATGCAAATTCACAAATGAAAACAGGAATGAATAAAACAATTTATGTGAAATCAAATGCCATTAACAATGCAGTAAGGAATCAATATCAACTGAAAATAATACAACTTAAACACATTTAAATTCAATCAAGAGCGAAAGAGAACAAGACCATTTACAAAACATCTGAATCTTATTTTCAAGTTCCTCAACAAGTGGGTTGATGGAACCAAAACAATAAGCTGTTGAGAAATCACTTGTCACAAAAGCAATACAATTTAATAGGGTAAAACTTTATAAGTATATTCTTATATAGAATAAAAACAGAAAATACAGAAAATACATCACCTCCAATACCTACACATGCATTTACAATGTGCAAGCAACATGATGAAAAAAACCCAAAGCACCCCTCCTGGCACTGCACGTTCCAAGTGCAGTATTTCCTTATATAAAGGTGCGCATAGGGAAGAGTGAAATCAATCATGTGGCTGTTTGCAGGCAACAAACCACAGAAAAACATTTTGGTAGTATTTTATATACAACCATAGAAAACTTAAATGGGCAAACGGAAAGAAATATATAAAACACACTCAAGATGTTCAAAGAGCTATGGGTTTAATTTTTAAGAAGTGTCCAGCAAGAGCCAAGTTTCAAACTCAAGCTTTTAAAACTGGCTCTTTCTGCATCCAAAGCTCAAATAGATTAGTCAATCAATCAATCAATAAATCATAATTAATTCATAAAGCCTCTAAATCAAAGGTTTGCTAAAAGGTGCAGAATGAATAAATAAGTCATTGATGGAAGGCCTCCTGAAACACTGAGTGAGCTTTTTAAAGCTCTTGAACGTGTTGAGGGACGTTGTGTCCCTGATGTGATTTGGAAGCTAGTATTCCAGAGTTTTGGTCCACTGAGGAGGCTCTATCAGCAAAAGATATGCGGCATGTTCTTGGCACAACAAAGTAAAGTGAACATGAACTATTTGATAATAGTAAATCAAAGTTTACAAAGCGTAGTGTGTAAATAACCTTTAAAAAAACAAACAAATAATCTTTCAGTTTCTTATGACAGAAACTGAAAATTATGACAAAAGTTCTTATTGAAGAAACTAAAAATTTTGACAAAAGAGTTTATGTTCCAACTTACTTTGAGGGGATTTGGTAACTCCTCCAGGGAGAGTAACAAGGGAGTCTGTTTTCTGCATGTCGGTCTTCAGTCCTGGGGCCGAGGTAATGGGCACTGTAACAAAAATCAAGACAGAAAACTTTCAAAGTGGATTGCCATTTTCACAATTTTGTTTTAAAAGATGAAACGCTTTTTTTTATAAATAACTTTCAACTGGAGTGTGGATTCGAATCCAAGTCATGGCAATTGTATCCTTGGCCAATGGCTAACCATAAGTGTATTCTCTTAACCAAGGTGTATGAATGGGAACCAAAGAGGGCTGAGCTGTCAGATTTCATCTTGCATAATATCATTGACTACACTTACTTTTTGGCATTTTGCAGACGTAGGATTTAATCTGTTTGCAGTCGATATCATTCCAGCGGCCATTGTTGAGATATAACTCTACACAGTTTTCATGATCACCGTTATGCTGGAGGCTGGGTTCACCCTCGGCCCAGTTCACGTAGTCCACACCGGAGTTGTCTTCCCATGAAAAACCACCTTTTGTTTAAAAAGAAAGAGAGGACAATAAGTATTCGTAAGTTCTATTCAATTCAACTCAAACTCACAGTTATTTCCATACTTCATGAAAACAGTACAAAGCCATAACAATCATGTACAAAGAAGCAACCAATAAACAAGGTTTTTTTTACAAGGCAGAGAATAAATACATTTATTAACAACAACGGCAAAATGTACACAAATGAAGTAGTCAAATCAAAGTTGATATATAATAACTCCTGCGACCAAAATATAAAATATGGTGGAGATTTTTAAGAATGATTTTATGAGACAAAGAAACAGAACAGGGATGTGATACCTGGCTATCTGGCATTGACAGGTTAAATGGCTTCTGACTGGCACCCCTGAACAAATACTAGATAGCTGAGATGGTAAAGTGCCAGCAGAATCGTCTGAAGGTCGCATGTTCAAGTCCCTCTATATTTTCTTAAAGTTTAACCCACAAATATTGAAAATTACCCAGTCAGTTTCACTTGTGATTTTTTTACTTTTACAGAAATTTTATCCGCAATTTTTTCAGCAGCTCTATAAAATCAGGCCCTAGATACAATAATGTTGAAAGAAAAAAGTCCCTCCGGCTTTAAACTTACCTGTGTCTGAGCGATAAAGTCCGATCCACATAGAGTCAGATCGTTTGGTCCCGGTGCGAACGAATTCGTTCTCCTGGACAGAGTGAATATCAGCGAGCTGGCCGCCCATGCTGACGCAATCAAACTGTGCAATGGGCCACTCAATGAGGTCCTGGCCTTCAGGTTGAAAGTAGTAACAATCACTGCCATATGGGGACCAGTTGTCTGGACAGTAACCGGGTGTATCTGGGTGATCGGTGGGCAATGGTACTGAGAGGGAAGGAAAAGTAGGTTTTTTTTTTCACAAATTGAATATTTTTATATTTTGCAATCTGATGGGGCCTGGTTGTTGGATCAAACCCATTATGACAGCAACATTGTTGTGGTTTACGATATATATTGTAAGGTATGCTAGCATTGAACAGGGGTTAATTGAGGCATGACCATGATGGACCAGAGCATTAGCTGCAGGAAATCAGGTCAACTGCAGCACCAGATCTTAACTCTCTTTTTCTTCAGTTCTCATCGAGCAAAACTTACCCAGAGAATATTTACAGACTCCGTAGTAGACATCACTGCATCTGGTGTCGTTCCAATTACCGCTGGGCTCCATGGCAACGCATCCCTCACCGGCCCCTCTGCTGGGCTCACTACGCCCCCAGTGGGTGAACCATATTGGCCAGCCATCAACCCACTGATACATGCCTTCAACCTAGAGCAGGAAACCATGACAAATTGAGACATTATTACATCTGAAATGTTGCCTGTTTCAGGATACCCTGAAGTGACAGCGAATCACCCTGACATCAGTTGCAAAGCTGTGCAGTTAAGTGCCATTCTGCACCCCACACCCCTGGGTGGATTTCATAAAGAGTTAGGACTAGTCTTATATATCGAGTTACAAAAATGTAGGACCAGTTACTAGTCCTAACTTAGGATTAGCTGTACGTTTTTTTATATCTCTTGGGACTAGTCCTATGTTAGGACTAGTCCTAACTCTTTGTGAAATAGACCCTAGATCCATAACTGAAGTTTAAAATACCTCCATTTGCCACTTCCCTGCATGAAACACTTTGTTTGAATCAATTATACTGGCCATTCAAAGTCATAGAATATTTATATTGAAGAAATTTTGGGCACAGTATCCATCTCAATCTTACTTCAAGAGAAGAAAAAAACAAAACGAATTTTACCTTGTCGTCCACCATACCAATCCACACCGGCGTCCCGCCATTGTCATGAAGCAGGGTCTCCACATAGGCCTGCTCGTACGGATCCATGATACTGGCAAGGAACACATTGTCGTCTCTCTTACACTGTGCGTTTGCATCGCTGAACGTCATCGGTGTGGGCAACACCTTAAAGCACCCATTGCCGTAGTTACTGTAGCCCGCTGGGCAGGGGTTGATGGGTGTCAATTGAGGCGGTAGAAAGGGATCTGGTGGATAAGAAGAAAACAAAGTGTAATATGAGATTATAATAATATTTATTTTGGTTTTACCCATATACACTGATATGTGTTAGCACTGTATACTCGGAACTTCCCTGAGATCTGTGAATTCAAACCCACAACCTTTGCAATTCTGAGTCTACTGTCAGAGTGATAAAATGAAAGAGGCTAGATGGTAAGATGGGGCTTGGGAGTTTGTGGTGTGTCATGGCCAAGTGTTCTATGGCATCAGACTCAAGTAATTTCAAATTTTTGAATCTTCAAGACTTCAATCAATCAATCAATCAATCAATCAACATTTATTTCCATACAAACACAATATACAAATACAAACAATAGGATGTTACAAGACTGAAAACTGTATGGAGGCATGGCCCATTAAAGCAAAGCTTGTAAGCTGGGATGCCTTTTACAAAACAAAAGAAGGTAATAAGATCATTTAAAATTATAAAACAATGCGTATAGTAACAACAATAACATCAAAACGAGACGGATAAACGAAACGCAAAAACAAAACACCCAACAAGACAAACAAACACCTCAAACTAACACCTCAAACAAAACCAACCAAACAAACAAACAAACAATACAAATACCACAAGACGGCCACGACGATAGAACTAAACCAAAATAATGACAGAATCACAACTATGGGTTTGATTCCCGTTCATGACACTTGTGTTCTTGAGCAAGGTACTTTACCATAATTGCTTGTCTTAACCTGGGTGTGCAAATGGGAATCAGAGAGGACATGGACAGTATTAGTAGGATTTGAAACTTTGCATGGTGGAAATAAGATATAGAAGCGTTTGCGGTAAAACCATGTAATAACATCTCTAAATGAGTTGGAGTGGTTCTAAAAAGAACCGTTGGATTAACTCGACGGTTCGATCAGTATGGACAGTATTGTGCTAAATGAACCCCGTGCTAATTTAAGCAGCTCGAAAGTGTTTGAATACTCCACATGAAACTGGGAAAGTTAGAGAAAATTGACGCAAAAAAAACGCAAAATAAACAGGGATAAAAATGTTAGAGAGCATCTTGATTGAGCTTCTAGGATATTTGTGCTGTATACGAACTATTTATTATTGCTGTTACATGATTAGGAGAATTCTCAATATAGTTGGTTTGGGGTAACACCATGTGTGTATCTACTTGCCAGGTAGAGTTTGTTCTTAGAGAACTGTATTCTACTAATCTAACCTATTTATCGGAGGTTCGGGAGACTTCTCAGTTCTGACAAGAAATGTCCTGCTTTTTAACTACTGTACTGCCCGGGCGGAAGGTATAGAAAATTGGCTGGAACTATTACTTTAGCTTATAGGATCGTATAAGAGAATTCTCAAGTACCACAACCGGGATCTGAACTTGTGACAGCACCCAGACCTTAAATCCGCAGTCCCAACGAATAAAAATTGACAATCATGGTAAAGAGACACTCAGTTCCATGAAGTGCACAGGACATCAGTCTTTAAACAAACCCAATCAATCCGGCATCTTACCGATGTATGATTGGCAGACGTAGCCGTTGACTTTAGAGCAGCTGACGTCATTCCACTCTCCAGCCGAGGTCGAGTCATAATACATCTCAACACAGTCCTCCTGAAACAAAGTCAAGAGACATCGAGACGGAAATTAACAAAAAATATTGTCTCCTTAAACAAGGCCAAGAGAGATGGAAATAAGATGGAAGTGAGTAAAAAAAAAAGAGTTCCAACTATTGTCAAGATTATTGGCCTTAGGGGTATATATTAGACCAAATAGATTGTTTGTTGTAAATCATGTTGAGGGGGGGGGGAGGGGGTGGGAATGCTACAATGCATTTACTTTTTTTCAGTTTCAAAAAGTTTTCTGTTTTCAATATTTCTGGTAATGAAGCATGATGGGCTCATCTACAGTGACTATTGACCCCTTGCACACGCGTCACACGCGGCGACTGATGCCACGCTCACCATGTTGGTGGGCAGTTATATTTACGCGTATTAACGCCCCGTTGCCTAAAATGCGCACTTCACTGCATAACGCACGGCATAGAGTTATATATGAAAACGCACAGTGAAATTGCCCACCAGTATGGCGCATTCAAGATTTTGCTGATGATGACGTCGGGTGAATTTGGTCAATAGGCCTGTAGATATCTGTAGAAAGTACTGAGTATACAGTGCTAACCCACATCGGTGTAAGGGTAAAAGCCAAAATTAATAGTCACAAGTTAGTTAGGCTAGTTACCTTATTTTAGTAAGCAAAAATGTTTGCGCTTAGGAACTTTTTCTGTCAAGTCTGTAGAGCAGGTCTATGAAATGGGGCCCTGGAACCTTTCCTTTTTTTACTTTTTTTTGCACTAAATTTATACTTTCTTTAGAAAAATGCAATCCCATAAAGATATTGTTGTTGATATTTAGTGATCTGACTTGTTTACCCCATCACCGGCTTCATTTGGTTCCCCTGGTCCCCAGTTGGTGAAGTCCACAGCGGTACCGTCTATCCACACAAACTGTGAGTTGATGGTGAGATCGCTGAGTCCGATCCACATACGATAGTCCAGGCCCTTTAGTTTGGTTGTGAGGAATGCTGACATGGTTTGGATATGAAAAGGAGGTTTTTTTACTACATTTAAAACAACTTGCAGTATCTTGAAAGTTAACCACATCATTTGCAACCATTTATAAAAGTGATACAAAAGTGAACTTTAAACAAACAGCCACATTTAGGTCCGGGGTGAAGCAACAGCCTTTGTTCCCCAGCCTATGGACGGACAGACAAAATGACAGATATACATGAAAAGACAGGATATTAACTGGTGTAAAACAGAAAGCAGTTATAATTCCCATTTTATACACAATTTTATACAGTAGGCCTATCTTGTTAATTTACTGCTCTCTTCCATTAAAAGTCCTTTATTAAAAAGTCAACACAAATGCATAAAGATAAGACATCTTGAGAGTGACAGTCCCAACTTCATTATTTCGGATGTTAATGCTAAATTTCAAACAAAAGCTGCCCGCCTGATATTAACACTATGTGTACAAAACACACATGTTCACTGACTCACAAAGATTGGGTCAATGCAGGAGAAAAGGAAAACTGTGTGGAAAAATCTTCTTAAAAAACTACATATCTTTTTCATAAAAATTTAAAAACACTAGGCCTATATATAGTTCCTATACAATCAATGCAAAACAAACAATGAGCAAAAATATATAAAAGGGCAATGCAATAAAAGATGAGGAAAATGCACAATACAATAAGGAATCTGAAAAAGGTGAAACCAATAGGAAAAAAAACCTATTATGTCATTCATTCATGACAAAAACAAAGAAAATAATAATAATAATAATAATGACAAGTTCTTATATAGCGCATTTCACAATAAACCGTATCAATGCGCTTTACATTAGTCCCCTGGTCATTGAGCCAATAAACATCCCTTTAATCTTTCTCAGCTCCCATTTAGGGAGTATACAGCCCCGAGCTGCAGTGGCGCTCCGAAAGCTTTTCATTCACAATATCAACCTCTACCCTCGCAGGTACCCATTTATACCCCTGGGTGAAGAGAAGCAATTATAGTAAAGTATCTTGCTCAAGGACACAAGTGTCACGACCGGGATTCGAACCCACACTCCGGTGAATTAGCACCAGAACTTGAATTCGATGCTCTTAACCATTCGGCCGCGACACTCTACAAAAACATGTCAAAGAATTGATGCCATAAAAATATAGATCATAACATTTCAATTCAAATTACATACATATGGTTTTAGACACTGTAAAGTTGAGAGTAATATAATAGAAAATCAACTCAAGATTATCCGGTGCTATTCCATCAAAAGCATAGTGCACATAATATAAAATAACATGAATAGATGTGGGTCTTACGAAGTAGAGATAAACAGATTCACTCACAAATTCAATAACAAACAAAGTTTCCATCACAACAATATTCTAAGTCCACATGAAAGGCTCCAGTATATGCGGGTATCAAACAGGGGTCCACAGAGATGAAAGGCATGGACACAAACCATTGAGCCAATCTGACTAATCAATGGTCAATATTGCACACACATCATAAAAAATCATTGCATTAGAGCATTCAAATCATGTGCAAACATTCAAATTTTCTTTTTAAAAAGTATTTTTTTTTTAAACCATTTTCGTACCTTGCAGTGGTGCGGAATGAAGAACAGCCATTCTGTATCCAGACGTTGCCTCGCATGCTTCCCTGGCATCCTCCCATGTCTTTCTGTCAGCCTCTTGCTCCCCATAGAATGTGTAGCACCAGTTGTCAAATTTAATGGACCCGCTCGGGCAGTTGCCAGTGGGTACTGGGGTTGGTGCATAGGTGATGGGGTTTACAGAATTGACATTCTTCCTGCAGATGAAGTTCTTATCAATGCCGCAGTTGGCGTCGTTCCATTTACCATCTGAGTGGATAAAGACCCAGAAGAGTATTGAATATATCGATTGAAATTAAGTGATTTGTTTCAATGAAAATTACTAATAACAATTTGATTGATGGAAATTTGCATCTATTAAATCGTTTCAGTACCCGCTTCTATAATATAGGATTCGAACTGCCTCTAGCTGGCGCGCAATCTCGGTGGTGTAGTGGTAAGACAACTGCTCTAGCAATGCAAAGGTCGTGGGTTTGAATCCCACCCGAGTTTCTAGATGGATACTCAACAGGGAGAGGTTGTCTGAAGGGGGAAAAAAAGAAATCTCACCTCCAGCGTACAATTCACCGCACTGTTCCTCCCCATTGAAGTCATTGGGTTCACCAGCAACCCAGTTCTCAAAGTCAATCGGCGTGTTGTCGGACCACCTAATTAAATACAAGAAATGTTAGCATGAACATTTCTGAAATGGTTACAAAAAAACAAGAAATGATTACAAACATTACACATTTATTGGCAAAATGGTTCCATGCCAACACCAAGGACTTTGTACCAAAAGTTAAAACTGGTTTTATTTGCTCATCAAACAGATGAAAAGAAGAGCTTTCCAATAACACCAAAGGAAATGAGACCTTCTCGCTGATGTTTTGATTGTCTTCACTTTTAATGCCTGATTTTGGCGTGGGGCAACATATAATGTCCTATAAAACGACTGATCACACATATCTGGGTGCAATATTTAGTTAAAATTTTGCAATGATTATTAAGAATAAATGACATATCAGTGACATACATTTATTGGCAGGAGTAATACTTACGTGTATTTTCCCTCAATTTCGTACTCTCTGATTCCAATCCAGTGGGATTCTACAGTCAACCCAGCCATCTGATGGCAAATCAAAAATTGATGAAAAATCAGACACTGCAATCGCCATAGTATAAGATTTAGTCTTCGCCCATCGAGCTTGTCCATTTACTTGTCCCTCGATCCTAACATCTAAACTGTTTTAAAGGCAGTGGACACTATTGGTAATTACTCGAAATAATTATTAGCATAAAACCTTTCTTGGTGACGAGTAATGGGGAGAGGTTGATGGTATAAAACATTGCGAGAAACGGCTCCCTCTGAAGTGCCATAGTTTTTGAGACAGAAGTAATTTTCCACGAATTTGATTTCGAAACCTCAGATTTAGAACTTGAGGTCTCAAAATCAACCATCTAAATGCACACAACTTCATGTGACAAGGGCGTTTTTTTCTTTCATTATTATCTCCCAACTTCGATGACTGATTGAGCTCAAATTTTCACAGGTTAGTTATTTTATGCATATGTTGAGATATACAAACTGTGAAGGCTAGTCTTTGACAATTACCAATAGTGTCCACTGCCTTTACGAGGAATGTCAATTTCTACCTTCAGCTCCCCTGATTTTTGTTTTCATCTTAAATACACTCTTCTTGTAGCCCCTTACCAAAAGCGGTTTTAAGCCTTGTTTGGGGCAACCTTGCATGCAACAAAAATTTAAAAACAAACAAATGAATTACCTTGTTGTTGATGAAGTTCTGTTCATCCAAACCGTGAACAGAGGCAAGATTGCCTCCTTTCTGGTTGCACCATCCTTCGGCTTCTTGCCAGCTCTTACGCTCGGCGTTCGCGATGGTTGTACTGAAGTAGAAGCACGAATCACCATTCAGGAACCAGTCTGCTTCAGTCGGACATACTGGAACTAAAAATTAAAACAACAAATTATTATGTTACTCAGGACAGAAATAAATGAAGGCCAAAGAGGGCATGGCCTTGTTGTTGTGGTCTTGACTTTGTTGCTCTGGTCTTGTCTCCCCTTCAAAAGTTTGTCAATACACTTATGGTTTTCCAAAGGCAAATGAAAATTTTCTTGCCCTCTCTTTAAATAAAATTCCAGGCCTGATAACTAAAAACATTTTTCCATTGAGGACACTATGATTTGATTTAAAACTAGAACTTTCAGTTACAGAAATTGTTATTTTAAAACAGCATTTAGATTTGCAGTTACGTTACCAATTATTCACTAATGTGCGTTGGCCACTGTAATATCTGTACTTTACCCAAGTACTGCAAAAATTCCACAGTCATATTACTTGGGTGGGAATATAACCAATGACCTTTGCCATTCTAGAGCAGATGTCTACCCACTAGACCACTCAGTCTGCCCTATAGATAGAAACAGTTCAACTCCGCCTTTGTCCTATTTAACAGGACTCAGGAAAGCATACAATGCTTCAACAAACCTTGGTGTAACATTTCCCAGATGCAAATTGAGCATTTTTATAACATTTAAATTTTATTTAGTTCCTCTCAAATCATTTTTAGCATGTATTGCCATATTTTCTATGATGAACTTGTTTTCACACACAATTTTTTTTTAACATAAATACAGAGAGTAGCCAAAAAGTTGTTTTGTAACTTGTTGATGAATACCTCTAATGCTTGTAAAAATTTAAATGCTACTTCCCAAAAAGCATGCCTCCAGGATGTATAATATTATTACCAATTTCACAGTTTTTCAAGCACTAATTTATTTGGGCATATATCCTCAGAACTGAGCAAATAAGTTATGAAATAATACCAGTAGATAAAGGCCAGCCAAGGTCAAACATAATTGGACAGAATTACTTGTGGTCAGGAATTATTTTTTTCTCCAGAAGACGATCAGAGCATACTGATCGAAACGTTGAGTTGAAACCAACGGTTCTTTTCAGAACCACCCCAACTCATTAGAGATAGTCATTACATGGTGTTACCGCAAACCTTTCTATATAATGATTTTTTTGTTCATACAACTCCTTGAAGTGTCTGCTCCTATGAGCTCGAAAAGCAAATATTCCAGGCAAATTCTGAGTGAGACCTCCTCAACATCAACAATGAAATCAATGCTTGAATTTTAGTGATAAAATCCACAGGACTTACATGTATAGCTTATAGTGCACTGGACCGTTATTTGTTTTACGAGACCAGAATCAAAATGAGGAAAAACTTCCTGACAAAGTTTAAAATGCAGTGAGGAAGAGAAGATTTTTCTCAAAAAAATGGTAAATGGCCGACCTTTCGTCCCTAGCAAAGTCTTTCTCAAAGGCTAAAATGTTGACCTTCCAGAAAGACTCTGCTAGGATCGAAAACATTAGGCCATTAATTAATGTTTGTATTTATACCACAGATCCCTTTGGTTGGTAAGCAGTTTGCAACAGTTAATTCTTTTTTTCTCAAAATTAATAACAATTGACATTGTGATAATTGAGTATACTTAAAAGAAGTGAAAGTTATTAGCCTCAAAGTAAAAGTTAAGTTTGTTTCTGTTCAAAATATTACACAGTGAGGTATCGTCATTCAGTTAACTTGTCCAGTCATGTGTTTACTGGCCCAACACTAAAATCCTGCAATCCAGTGTGAAACTTAAGTCCTACAAATAAATTAACTGATTCCTGTATCTATGCACAAATCTCCTCCCCACCCATCTCAACTTTCACAAAAAAAAAAACAATAAATTAAAAATGACAAGCTCAGGAACTATTTGTTTGGCCAAAGTGTGAGCTGTTCCCAGGACTCCCTCATCAGCAGCCAGTCTCGCTGCTGAACTCGAGTTTTAGACATTAGCTGCAACTGTCCAGAGGTTTCCCCCCCGGATTTTGATTTGATTTCCTTTCGTCTATTTGTTGTCCCCCTATCGTTCACTGATTCATCCTTCCCAGTAATTTAAAGAGTTTGATTACCTTCATATGGACTGACTAGATTTACTTGGCAACAAGTTTCAGTATTTGTGCCAAATAGTGGCGTAGCAACAATTATGGGATCCTAAATCCATGTCAGCCGAACCCCCCCCCCCTTTAATTGAAATAGAAGCTGAAAAATGTTTGATGCTTGGCAATGTTTAAAAGTTTAGTTTTTAAATTTATAAGGTAAGTTTGAAGAATCCGCCAATGATTGCAAATGTAAGTGTCATTTAATCAAAATTAATTATTGCCATCGTTACTTTGAGAAACAATTTCGAATAGAGCCATGCACTTTGTGCATTGTTCGTAACGCAAAAGTTTTTGTAGATTTTTCGTCTTGAAACAGCATCATCAGTCTTCCTTAAAAATGACCCACACAACCAGGGCTCGCATCCTTAAAAATAACGTAAAAACCTTCTTTTTTTTTTACAAAGTTGCATAAACATTCATAAACTTACATTCTGGCACAGCTGTTGTAAACGGTATATCCCCTGTAAGGAAACAGAAAAAAATATGGACTCATTATTTAATTGATAATTTGTTATCCTGATGGATTTATTTCTGATCATGGTACCACAGTGCTCGATTTCACAAAACGCTAAAATTGAATTTGAGTTATATACATGTATCGATCTTGATAAAAAGTAAGATGCTGTAAATCATTGTGGTGGTATTAACCAAGCCAAGGGCATCTTAAAAAGTGAGTGTTAAAAAGTGAATGATTTCGAGCACGTCCTTTTGGTCAAAACTACTTATAGCTAGAGATTTTGTCTTCTGCCAACAAAACGCAGCAATAGTGTTACACAAGATTTTACAAGGGACCTGGGACACTACAAAAATTGTTGTCTTTTCACATGAGGTACATTTTGTAAAATTTTACAACCTTGCTACATTTTAACAAGGGAACCTTGCTAAATTGCTCTCGTGTGAAAGGGGCTTAAGACTGTAGTAGGCCCTAGGCATGAGTATATAGAAAAGACAAGGAAGAATAATCCAAATATAGATGAGAGGAACCCGAATATGGGATATCCAGATAATTAGGCAGGGACTAAAATTGCTGTAAAAATTTGTTTGATTATTGACTTTATTATTGAATAAGACAGAATGGGGGATTAAAATTAAATCAAAATGCTACACCATTGAGACGGGAATCAAAACATGAGTCCTCCTTAAAGACAATGAACACTATTGGTAATTGTCAAAGACTAGTCTTCACAGTTGGTGTATCTCAACATATGCATAAAATAACAAACCTGTGAAAATTTGAGCTCAATCGGTCGTCGAATTTGCGAGATAATAATGAATGAAAAAAACACCCTTGTCACACGAAGGTGTGTGCTTTGTTATGCTTGATTTCCAGACCTCAAATTCTAAACTTGAGGTCTCAAAATCAAATTCGTGGAAAATTACTTCTTTCTCGAAAACTACGTCACTTTAGAGGGAGCTGTTTCTCACAATGTTTTATACCATCAACCTCTCCCCGTTACTCGTAGTCAAGAAAGGTTTGGTGATGATAATTATTTTGAGTAATTACCAATAGTGTCCACTGCCTTTAAACAATAAACTTGACTAACAAAAAATACCAACATGTAGAAATTTGTCTTGACGATCCAGGGGAAAAAGAAACTTTCACTGGGAACCTTTCAAATATCTTCAATGTTGTCTTTGTATACGCTTTGAAGTCAGGACTTACAGTTCCTCCAGCCTGTATTTGGGTTTCTGGAGAAAAAGTCGTCTGGGCCCGAACTGTTAAAGGCATCAGGAAGAGTCCGAACACCAGCAAAATGTGCGGGATCATTTTGCACAAAATTTTCTGGCAGTGGCTGCAATAGCTTGTTCGCAATTTTCCACACATTTTTAGAATTTTTTTTCTCCAGAGGTGGTTGATCAAGGTATGTTGAGTGTCTCAACAGAAAGAGCAGCTTCCATCTGATGCACTTCTGTGATCGTTATGCGAGATGACACAATTATATTTTGTTGATGCGCTGACAAAAATGCTCCTAAGCTGCAAACTGCTATCTTGTGTGCAGCAAAGTAGGCCTATAGATTACACGAAATCTTGTGCTAAAGTTGTCAATCTCTAGAAGCAATCTTTTTTTGGATGCGTTGACAAAACAGTTTCCAAGCCACAAACTGCTCTCTTGTGTGCAGCAAAGTAAAGATCAAGCAAATCTCATGCACATTTCCTAGATGGATTCTTCCTTCGAATAACTCCCATTGCAAGGTGATAATTTCTCTCTTTTTTTCTTAGAAAATTTCCCTTCTGTGATCACAAAAAATAGCTCTCCCTCTAGATGCATTTCAACATTTATCTTCCTTGAACTATCAAAAATGTACAATTCACACATCTGCAAAATTCCAAAAGGAGTCTTTCTTTGATTTCAGTTTCCAATCTTGTGATTGCTTTCCATCACATTGAGGTTGTCAAACTTTCCACATCCAGATTCCTATAAATAACATTTCCTGACAGGTAGCATCCAATCACTGTTGGGGGTTCCACAGTGCTCTATTCTTGGCCCGCCACAGCTGAAAGTTGCACAACGCTGTCTATGAATAGGCAGAGAGGCCGTACAGCACCAAATAAACATTGCAAGTGACAAACCGCAAGCTAGTAATTCTCTCCATCTTTTAAGAAGTTCCAGATTCAAAACCACAACAAATTCAGCATTCAGCATTTGATCTATTGACCTAATCTTTAAAATCTTAAAGAGTTAAAATTGGGAACATCTGCCGATCTTCTGTCGTTGGTGTAAATCCATGTCCCAGTTCTGATCGTAGCTCTCTCTTTCTGTAAAACTGATGATATTTTCATCTGACATCCTGCTTTTCCTTGAGGCTTTGTGGTTGGACGGATTCGGCGCTGTGAGTGTACGTCCTGTGAGTTTAACGAAGTACTTCCGCTGTGACGACATGGCGGGAAAGGTTGACTCGTCAACTTTGCCATCTGTTCCGACTGCTCACGTAATCCATCAATGACTTGTAAATCATTCCTCATAAAATGAAAAGCTAAAAGGCATAGCGGCATTAGACAAGCTCCAACTTGGGAATTGATGAGCCCCAAATTGTGATCGCAGTGTAAAGAGATTAACAAAAGAGTCAACTTTATCAAGGAGCTTTATGTCATTGAGCTCTCCAACATATAAATTTACTAATCAGCAAATGTTCTTGCAACTTTTTGCTCAGAGAAAAGAAGTTTTTGTTCTTTAAAAAGATAATAACAATGTAATTTTATAACATCACCATGTTGATGCTCATGGTGTAACACTATTTATCCAATCATTTTTGGCAATTTATTTCATTCATTTTAGTTCCCTGGGGAGTATTTGGCGTTCTTGACCATAGTTAACGAACACCTACCTATAGCGCAGTGTAACCCTTCCCCAAAATGACTTTTGAATTACTACTTACCGTAAGGCCTCACGCAGATATAGGGCCTAAGAGCAGTGCAATCTAAATCATTCCACAGTGCATTGTCTTTCAGGACGACACAGTCTTCACCATTACCAAAATTATTGGGCTCGCTGACGTCCCAGAGAGATCTACAAATAAATAAAGGAATTCAAAAATATTTGTTATAAACCATCAGCATCTAGTGTCTGTGATTTTGATTTCTTCTCCTTTTTTTATTTCTGTTGTCTGTAGTTTTTGCCAAATTATTGTTGTCAGCTCAAGCCAATTTGAATACACAGGCGCTTTGTATACATATTATTCTTGTTGTTTTATAAAATACTTTTGAATTTGTTGGGAAAAATCAATAAATCACAACAGATTAAGCTTGGGCGATACCACGATATTATCGAATATCGCGATACTAAATTGGAAACGAATTCGATATCGGATCGATTTGGCTTTAATCGAAAAATCGATATATCGCGATATATCGCGATATCGATTAAGTATTGCAATATCGCGATGTATTTCCTAGCTGAGACATCTTGCACTCCATAGGTTTGGAGTAAAACCAGAAGAATAGGTCATTAGAACACCTCTCTTATGCTTTGACTGTCTCTTCTACAACTTTCACTGGGAGTTTGAAGACTGATGATGTCAAATTTAATTAATCGCGATTATATCGAATATCGCGATATATTGTCGGCGATATATCGTGATTAAAATAAATCGATTTCACCCAAGCTTACAAAAGATATTTCAACTAATGAATCTTTACCAAAAAATGGTAAATTTGGTCACAGTTTGTTTGCACACAACTGATTGTTTTGTTAACATTCAGCCTGCCATGCCAACTGGCGCACTTTGTTTACCAACAATGGAAAGGTCTATTAACCTAATTCACCTGACGTCATCATCAGAATAATCTTGGACGCGCCATTTTGGTGGTCGATGTCACTGTGCGTTATTCAGTGAAGTACGCCATTTAAGGCGATGCAGCGTTTACATGTAAACCTATTGACCACCAAAATGGTGAGCATAGCACAGTCGCAGGTGACGTCCGTGCAAGGGGTCAACAGGGGTAATTCTTACGTGAGACTTTGGTCCAGTGAAGAGCCATCAGTCCAAGAGAAGCGACCTTCGTTACTCAGATCATGGAGACCAATGTAATGTTCACCTCCAGCCTCGCCCACCTTGGTGGCAAGCCATGACTAGTGTAAAAATACAACGAGAATGTACAGTTATAAATATAATAATAATGTTGAACATTTCTAGTGCGCCAGGGGTGGATTTCACAAACGTAGTCCTAACTTTGGACTAGTCCTAGGCAATGCTAAGAGATAGGACTGGTCCTAAAGTTAGGACCAGTAACTCATCCTAACTTAGGACTGGTCCTATCTCTTAGCATTGCCTAGGACTAGTCCTAAGTTAGGACTACCTTTGTGAAATCCACCCCTGGTCTGTCAATGATGGCACTCCTGGCACAAGAAAACCAGTAAGGGCAAATGGCAAAAACAGGAAGTTTCATTTGTAGCAACACTAAAGGCTCTCATTTAGTAATTTTAACTTATCTAAGTTGTTATTCTTGACAAAGAAACATTTTTCCCATAACAAAATAATGATTTATTTCTACAAACTATTTTGAACCCTTCTCTTCAAGCCCATGTTCTTTCTCATACGGGGGACAAATATCCCCACTGGGCTGCTGGGTCAAATCTTCTTAATAACCTGACCAACTGAAAGAAAGGTCTTACGTTTAATTCTGAGCTGGTGATTTTAGCGAGGTCTCCTTGAGTGCTCTGGCAGGTCAGCCTTGCGTCGTTCCAAGTCTTCTGGTCAGGCATGAGCTTATAACACAGTCCCTTGTACAGGGTCCAGCCATCAGGGCATAACACTAAATGCAGAAAGAGGTTAACAAAAAATCCACCATGCAGGCATTTAAAAAGTATATATATTAAGGTTTCAATTGATACAAAATTTATTAATGACAACAATTTTATGTAATGACTGGGTAAATTAGCCAAGGTTTGAGAGTGCCAAAAGATACAACACATTACTCTTCATTTAAAGTTTACACGTCATCCAACTTAGTCCAAAGTAGTTAAAAGCATGGTCTTGTTTAATCTGAGGTAAACAACAACTATCTTTGTTTTTTTAATACCAAGAGGACAAAAAAAACAGATTGAGTTCAAATAAAAGCCTAAAACTCCTCATCCCTTCCACAAAGGTTATAAAGGTGCATGCTGGATGATGACGCATTGACAAAGAAGTCAACCAAGTAGTTTCATTAGCTCTGATGTTCTTTAGATGCCTACCTACAGGTCTCTGGCAAACAAAGGGTTTGTTGTAAGTACAGTAACCATCGTTCCATCGTCCGTTATCTTTCAAGACGGTGCAGTCCTCTCCATCGTCACCATAGTTATCAGGTTGTCCATTATCCCAAAGAGTTCTGCAAAGAAAAGTCAAACCAAGTGCTTTACAATGTTGCTGAGAAAAATATTTTTATTATTTATTCGACCTCAACAATACAAGAACAACAAGTACAAAACAAGGCATAAAAAGAACAAAGAAACCCAAACCGAAACGTCAGAGCGAACAAAATATATACAAAAATATCAAAGGTCATCGTCTTTTATACCAAGTGCGCTATATTTATTAGACTAGCAAGCATCTTTGTTACTACAAAAATACATGAAATGTCCCAATACATAAACCTCTGTAAGGTATTTTTCCATTATCCCAAAAAGATCTTCAAAGTTGCGATAGTGCCATGTGTAAATCTCGTTTGAGTAGTGTTAGTTCCAAAAAGAATCGGTGGTTGACAACTCAACATTTCGATCAGTGTTATGTACTCTGACATTTCTGTGGACATTCCTGAAAAATGGTTTGCAAATTCATTTTCTTAATCTCGATGCAAATTTCCATCTATTAAGCCTGGGTATTCCCTTATTCCCTTATTCTGAACAAAAAAACTCTCACTGTTCAGGAAGGTTCACAGAATAATCTGCCCGTCACCCGAAATACAAAACTACTTGACACAATGGGATCTATCTTTTTCTCCCTCTGGTGAATGACTTTTTTCCCCATTCCCTTCACAAAATATTGAAGGCTCAAAGATCTCTTGATATATAAATCAAATAATACATGAATTTAACCTAAACCAAAACTCTGGCAACAAGAAGACTGTAAACTTTTGCGAGATCTGAACTGAGTGTGTGCCGTCTAACCACACAAATCTGGCCATTACCAGAACTACAAAAACTACTTGACACAATCTGATCTTTCTTTTTCTCCCTCTTATGGATGTCTTTTTTCCCATTCCCTTAACACAAGTCTGAAGGCTCAAAGATCTCTTGATATATAAATCAAGTAATACATGCATTTAACCTAAACCAAAACCCGGGCAACAAGAAGACTGTAAACTTTTGCGAGATCTGAACTGAGTGGTGTGCCGTCTAACCACACTCATCTCGCCATTACCAGAACTACAAAAACTACTTGACACAATCTGATCTTTCCGTTTCTCTCTCTCATGAATGTCTTTTTTCCCACTCTATTCACACAAGTTTGAAAGGCTCAAAGAGCTCTTGATAAATAAATCAAGTAAAACATGAATTTAACCTAAACCAAAACCCGGGCAACAAGAGGACTTTAAACTTACGCGAGATCTGAACTGAGTGGCGTGCCGTCTACCCACACAAACTGTCCCTCGTCGGATAGATCATGAAGCCCAATCCAATGGTTATTCCCAGAGGCAGAAACGTATCGTGTAAGCCATGTCTGGATGGAGATTCAACAAATAAAACACAACATTACAACTAAAACTTTGATATTGCTTAAAAAATTATGTCTCCATCCCAGGTCAAAATTCCAGTTGAACCTAGTTAACTGGGGTCAACTGGTTCAACTGGTTAGTGACCAAACTCGTCCATTTTCCATATTAACCAACTGGTTTGGACTAGGTTTACCTGTGTTCAACTAGGTAGAAATTATAAACCAGTTGGTCTCTGTCCATTTTCCATATTAAACCAACTAGTTTTAACTGTGTTTAACTAGTTTATCAACTGGTTTTAACTCGTTCCAGTTAAACACAGTTTAACTAGGTTCAACTGGAATTTCGACCTGGCATCTTTAAAGACAGTGGACACTATTGGTACATGTAATTGTAAGACCAGTCTTCTCACTTGGTGTATCTCAACGTAGGCATAAAAATTACAAACCTGTGAAAACTTGAGCTCAATCGGTTATCAAAGTTGCGAGATAATAATGAAAGAAGAAAACACCCTTGTCACACGAAGTGGTGTGCTTTCAGATGCTTGTTTACGAGACCTCAAAGTCTAAATCAAATTCGTGGAAAATTACTTCTTTCTCGAAAAATACTCCACTTCAGAGGGAGCCATTTTTTTACAATGTTTTATACTACCAACCTCTCCCTATTACTCGTTACCAAGTGAGGTTTTATGCTAATAAATATTTTGAGTAATTACCAAACATGTCCATTGCCTTCAAAACTTAACAACAATTCAAACAACTTAAATAATTTCTTAAAACAAAAAATCAAGAAAATAACTCAGAATTTTGTATAAATATATTAAATTAAATATCAAGTAAATATTTGAAATAAATAAATTGCATCTCCTCTTGGTGATCCCCTGGCTGCCACTTCCCAGGTTGTAATGTAAAATTTGGTAAAATCCCTGGCTATCACAGCAGCTAATGGTTGCATGGCTTCTGACTGGCACCCCCGACCAAAGATATTGACAAAAATGGGGAGACCAAAAATAAAGCTCAGTTGGAAGAGCGTGGGCAGATTTAAACTTCTTGATCTTACGTTCATATCCAAGCTAGTGATGATGGCCAGGTCGGCCTGATCGGCCACACAGGTTGCCCTCGCATCATTGTAGCTCAGTATCTGAGGCTGAATCAAGAAGCACATGTCATCATAGATCCTCCATCCATCTGCACAACCCATAACTGTCGCGAAAAAAAAAAAAAAATTCAAATTAAAAACAGGAAACTATGATTTAATTGATTGGTTATTTCAGGAAATAGAAGCTTCACAGCCATAAGGAGGCTGAATTGGGTTTTATTTTTACATCATTGATGATTAACCAAGGTTAAAAATATAAATATTAAAAACATACAAAAAATAGACAAGTTAACTCATTAACACAGCTTTTTTTCACTCCATTTCTTTTCGTTTCATTTATTTATTCTGGTTTAGAAGTCCTGAACTCTTAGAAAAGCGAGGTTAATCACTGGACTAGCCAAGAGCCCAATGAGGAGAAGACGATGAAGGAAGTTACAGTTTCACATGAGGGAGGAAAACCCCAGATATTTATTCCAGCGAACACCCACGCAGTCAGGTAGGGACTGAAAACCCAACCCATTCCCCGGCATGATTCGAACTAGGGTCCTAGAGGTAGTAAGGCGAGGAAAATACCACAATGCCAACCCAAACAAATTGAACAAGTGTTCCATGTATAAATTCTTGACTTTATCATGAAGTAACGAACACTTAAAGGCAGTGGACACTATTGGTAATTACTCAAAATAATTATCAGTATAAAACCTCACTTGGTAACGAGTAATGGGGAGAGGTTGATAGTATAAAACATTGTGAGAAACGGCTCCCTCTGAAGTGACGTAGTTTTCGAGAAAAAAAACTGTGCGAATTTGGTTTCGAGACCTCAGATTTAGAATTTGAGGTCATGATATCAAGCATCTGAAAGCACACAACTTCGTGTGACAAGGGTGTTTTTTTCTTTCATAGTTATCTCGCAACTCAGACGACCGATCGAGCTCAAATTTTCACAGGTTTGTTATTTTATGTGGAGATACTGTACACCAAGTGAGAAGACTGGTATTAAACAATTACCAATAGTGTCCAATGTCTTTAAAACTATATAATTATTGTATAGGATATAGAGCAGTGCAATTGGAGCTCAACTGACTATGAGAGCAGAATTTTGAACAAGCGCCATGAGCGTCTGTATTGGCGGTTATCGTCGCTATATGGGACTATGATTATTATTTTTATTATCTAGGTTTGCCTCACCTCTGGGGATTTTGCAGACCCATCCTTGCAATTGGTTACAACTTCGATCATTCCATTTCCGGTTGTCAAAGTACATCTCTGTACAGTCCTCACCAGTATTATAGTCGTTGGGTTCACCGTCGTTCCAGTTGGTGTACGAGACTACAGATCCATCAGTCCACTCAAAACCTAACAGGGGAACATTGATTTAAATTACTAATAAAAACTTTTCATGTTTATTATTAAAAACAATATTTGGTGTGTTAGTTCATCTTGTGCAATTTTTACATTTTTATGAATAAAAACTCAAATCGGTTCTGAAACAAAAAAATCCTAAAAAGGAAATTATTTAATTAATTATGCCTTTGTCCAGATAGGATTAGGATCCAAAGGGATGAAAAGACAAGGAAAACTTCCACTAAAGGTTCTTGCACACAAACAAAAGAAAACTTTCATGTTAAAACAAAACAAATCTTTGGTACATGTAGTATATTTTCTGCAATTTTTACATTTTTATGAATAAAGTAATTCATATCAGGTTCTGAAACCAAAGAAACATACACAAATTATTTAATTAATTAAACCTTTGACCAGATAGGATTTTGAACTACATTTTGTTAAGTCCATGAGGGTGAAAGACAAGGAAAACTTCCACTAAAGGTTCTTGCGCAAAAACAAAAGAAAACTTTCATGTTTAAAAAAAAAAAAATCTTTGGTACATGTTTGTATATTTTCTGCAATCAATTCTATTGAATTTAAAACGGGTTCTTAAACCAAAGAAACATACTAAAGGTAATTATTTAATTAATTAAACCTTTGTCCAGGATTTTGAACTTAAGTCCATTAGGGTGAAAGACAAGGAAAACTTCCACTAAAGGTTCTTGCACACAAACAAAAGAAAACTTTCATGTTAAAAAAAAAATCTTTGGTACATGTTTGTATATTTTCTGCAATTTTTACATTTTTATGAATAAAGCAATTCAGTTCAATTCAAAACGATTCTGAAACCAAAGAAACTTACAAAGGTAATTATTTGATTAATAAAATTTTGTCCAGATTTTGAGCTAAAGTCCATGAGGGTGAAAGACATGGCAAACTTCCAGAAAAGGTTTTTACGCACAAACAAAACAGGGAAAACAAACTGTAAATACTGTACATTTCTTACCTCCTTCATTTTGTGAATCATGAAGTCCAATCCAAAATGGCTCATTGTTACTGGATTAACAAAACAAAATTTAAAGGAACATTAATACAGAATTAATAAGAAAAAAAATATGTGAAGATTTACACAAAACTTACACGGTCTGATGATGAGAATTCTAGCAAAAACATCCATTGAAATAATTCTCACTGAAATGTCATATTTGACGAAAAATAAATAACAGTACATGTACATGTAGTTTCCAGTTTGAAATTATCCCTGGTGTTTTTTATATTCATTTTGTTTTAATCGCTGTCAAGCAAAATGTCTAATCAATTTTTCACTATTTTCTTGTGACCCAGATGGCCGATCAATCTCAAACTTCTACAGGTTTGTCAGTTTATGGTGGATCACAAAAGTGTTTACACTCCCAACAACTGTTTTGCTGGCAAAATTTGTTATTTAACAACAGATGTAAAGTGCCTATCCTATGGTAGTTTAACAAAGGGAGGTGGATCTAGATTGCCAAAAGCAAGGGGTGTAGAGAGGCTTGCTAGATATCAAAGAGCTTTTGTGAACTACAAAAGCAGATAACAATTACAAAACAGAAATTTTTGTATATTTGAAGAAATTAACAGGAATCACATACCAGCTGGGTTTTTTTCACTGGGCAGACAAAAAGTTTGAATTCAGATTAAATGTCAAGATTCTCATCCTTGTTTGCATTTATGACACTAAAAAGGAGATGAATGACACTTTTTCAAGACATTTGTCATCTTTGATCAACTTACACGACGTCAGCCTGGACTTTAAGGTATGTTTCTTCCTCGGGGGTATGAAAGCTTGCTAGATTTGCTCCGAGACTGACACACTGGGCTTCAGCGTCCCAAAATGATTTCTTATTTGCAGGTTGGAAGGGCTAAGGAAGAAGAAGAAGAACATTTACAACATCTCTTATTGTTAAGAAGTGAAAAGGAGTGATCTAAACATGGAAGTCATATAAACAGGTCATATAAACAAGCTAACATTATGGTTTTCCACACCTAGTAAGACACCTAGTAAGCCAACTTAGTAATAAAAACAACAATTAATAATACAGACCCTCTCCTGGGCCCAATTTCATGAATCTGTTAAGAGCAGAACAAAATTGCTTCACAAGTTTCTTTGCTAAGCAATTACAGAGGGCACCATCACAACAATGTGAACTCAACGTAACTTTGGCTGGTAAACCTGTTTCTGTTAAGCAATACTTTTCTGTGCTTAGCAAATATGTGATTACAGGCTTGATGAAATTTGACCTTGGACAGATCTACACCATCTTGTTCATCAACCTTTCTTTCATTGAACTTAGCCTTTGGTATACTGTCATATTTGAAAAAAAAAAATTGTTTACCTCGAAGCATAAACATGTTAAGATGTTAAAATTGCATCCGGGATAAAGAATATTAATTTTGTTTTTTTTTACCCTAACACCGATGTGTGTTAGCACTGTATACTCAGTACTTTCCCGAGTCTTGTGAAAAACTATCACAGGCATATTTACTCGAGTGGGGTTCGAACCCACGACCCTTGCGTGTGATATTTTTATCACAGGACTCGGAAAAGTACTGAGTGCTAACACACATCGGTGAATGGGTTAAAAAAAAAATTACAAATTAATACATGTACCTTGAAGCAGTTATCTCCCCACCCAATCCAGCCGACTGGACATCCGATGTTGGTAGGTAATGTCGGAGAGGGTTCAGTAACGACCGGAGCTGGCGTGTAACCGGTTCGTTGCGACTCACAGACATAGTTGTTGGTCATGTCACAGTTGGCGACGCTCCAGAGACCGCTGCTGACTCCAGACGACGAGGCTACACAGCTACCTCTAGAGTCGTCTGAAGAATTCAAGATTGATAATAATGATCAAAATAATAACAGCATTAAAGGGAACATTCAAGATTGATAATAATGATCAAAATAATAACAGCATTAAAGGGAACATTGCCTTGGATCGGGCGAGTTGGTCTATGAAAAGAGTTTGTAACTGCTTGTTATGAAATGCATATAGTTTGAAAAGATGTTTTAAAAATATAATATAATGTTTCACACAAAGAAAACCAAAAGAAAATGCAGTTTTCCTTATATGTTGTGAACGAACACATAAACAGCACGCCCATTTTGTGGAGTCAAACATACTTCTTGCGAATGCGAAGCAAATTTTGGCGTCACATGGCTGTTTTTCCAGGTGAATGTTTCGCATGAGTTGAATACAGTTCAACAAATTTGTCAATGCAAACTTGTGACATAAAAATTTGTATTGCATTCACATTCGCAGGAAGTATAAACCAGGCTTCACATACTAAACTGAACACTGCAATTAATATTTAAAACCAGGAATGTGAGTAACCATCCATGAAAAAAGAGAGCAAAAGATAAAGCCGGGTAAGAAAAGAAAAGCGAAAAAAATATCCCTATACTTTTGTACCCTAAAGTGAGGAGAAAAAAAGGAGGAAAATAAAAACCCAAACAAAGGAAATCAGCTGAAAAAGAGGAAGTCTCACATGCCTGTATTACAATCTTACCGGGTTGTCCCCTTCCCCAGTTGGTGTAAGTAATGGGAGCATTGTTAACCCACTCGTAGGAGCCTTTCTGTGCTTTTTCACTCATCCCGATCCAGAACATCTGACCGTTCTGAACACCGAGTCGGCTAGCTAGGAAAGACTGCTCAAATCTACCCGAAAGGAAAACAAAATCAAGAAAACAAATTGAGATTAAAGGCACTGGACACTATTGGTAGTTACTCAAAATAATTGTTAGCATAAAAACTTACTTGGTAACAAGTAATGGGGAGAGGTTGATAGTATAAAACATTGTGAGAAACTGAAATAACAAATTTTTTGAGGAATAAGTAAATTTCCTCTAAATTATTTTAATTTGATTTTGAGACATCGGAATTTGATTTTGAGGTCCCAAAATCAAACATCTGAAAGCACACAACTTTGTGTGACAAGGGTGTTTTTTTTCTTCAATTATTCAAATTTCCACAGGTTTGTTATTACGTGCATATGTTGAGATACACCAAGTGAGAAGACTGGTCTTTGACAATTACAAATAGTGTCCAGTGTCTTTAAGTCAGTACAAGAATAACCCCACTGTGATAAACTTTTAAAAAATTCCAGTCTCTTGTTCTTCAGTAGGATTTGAAGTTTGCATTTTTGAGATTCAATTCTACAATCAGTAAAATTTGTTATAAGACTTAAGGAGTGTGCATTAAATATCTCTTTCCATGACTTGTGGCGGTTCTGAAAAGCATTAGGGCTGTAAAAGCACGATGATTCGACCAGTAAGCTAAGGGTCCAATTTCATGCTGTGCAATTGCTTATAACCAACTCTAAATAATGCATTTATCCACTTGCTTTTCGTTAGTTTGCAAATTTATTGTTTTATGTGCCCTTAATTACATCCACTGTATACTTTGATTATCTAAGTATCTTGTAATGTGTGCTTTTTTTTTTTGCTTTTTTCTTTTTTCAGCGCTTTGAAAGAAGATGCTTAATTACTAGTTTTGAACAATATCTTATCGAAGATACCAGTGAGGAGAAGATGTTTAAAAAAATCTAAGTTTTCAGCCCCGGTCTAGAGCGGAATTCGGACAGGGGTCCACAGAGATCGAAAGTTAACCATCAAGTTAACCTGAATATACATGTATTACCTATCTCTGACGGCTATAAGATGTGCTCCTACTGCTGCGCAGTCATTGTTGGCCTGGTCCCAAGACACTTCTGAAGCATCTTCAAATTTATAACAGGATGACTCAAAGGCGACCCAACCCTACAATATACAAACACACAATCAAATCAGCACTTCCTGGATGAAGCTATGAGGCTATTGTCAAAACATTCTTCTAAAACATATGACAATTTGAATTATTTTACATTGTCATGACCATTGAAAAGGGTCGCATGCAAATTTACCCTTTATAAAACGGAGCCTTATAAACACTTAAAAGGAATTGAAAATTTAACTTGAAAGAATTTTTCTACATAATTACGCCTACAAAAAAAATTGAATTGGAATAAAAAAGTAGTAATACATGTAACTCAGTCTTCCGTGAACTTTGAAAACCTTGCAGTGTTTCTGGTCTTCTCTTTCATTTTTTTAATATACAAATAATCCTTTCCCACTCCCACATCTAAAAACTGAACTTTTTCCAGACATTGAAAATTTGAAATAGCCCAAAAGCTTATTATTTTCAAGTGTAAGCTCTTACCGAATCACATCCGTTTGGAGTGATAGGAAACTGAGTTGGTCCCAGGTTCTGCTTCATCTGTTTACAGATGTAATGATTACGATCCTCACAGTCCTGGTCGTTCCATGTTCCCTGAAAGGTGGGGGAGGAAATACGAAAACAAATTTATATTCATTTTGGTTTCACCCACATACACTGATGTGTTAGCACTGTGTTCTCAGAACTTTCTCGAGTTTTGTGAAAACAAATCACAGACATAATACTCAGGAGGGATTTGAACCCAAGACCTTTGCAGTTCTAGTAGAGCAGTGTCATACATTACCAACTAGACCACCGAGATTGCCCATTGGCTAATTAAAGGCAGTTTGAATCCTATGTTTTAGCAGCGGACGTACTGCAACGATTTAATGGATGTTAAATTTTCAAATTTAACATCTATTAAAGAAAAAATAAGACATCAACTTCTACAGTACATGTAAATACTGCCCTCTTCAGTCCAAACAGTGCCCAATTTCATAAAGCTGCTTATCAGAAAATGCTGCTACGGAAGTTTCTTTGCTGAGCAAAAAATGAGTGGGACACCAGTGGCAACAGTTACCTTATGAAATATTGGCTTGTAATCTGTTTCTGCTAAGAATTTGTTTTCTGTGCTTACCAATATTGTATCATTCTTACAGGGGCCCAGTTTCATAGAGCTGCTTACATAAGCAGGAAATATCACTTGCTGAGCAAAAATAAGCAGGATAACAATCACAGAATGTGCTTGCAGCATAAAGTATTTTGTCTTGTAATCTTATTTTGGTATAAGCATAATTTTGTGAGCTTAACTTTTAAAGCGTAGTTCTTCTGTGTCCCTATGAGCAAAAACCCTTAACCATTATTGTATAAATGCGACATGCAAAGCAGTAGGCCCTGTGTGTTGTGTAATTGACAATGGAGTAGCAGAACACCAGAAAAAAAAGAAGGGGGCTTGTTGTGCCTCAGTTGCCTTAGCATCATTATGGATTACTCGTCTCTACTTACATCTGTGTAGATCTCCACACAATCCTCATTCTTGCCTTCGTAGTTGTTGGGTTCGTTGATGGCCCATTGTGTGAAGGTGACCGGTGAGCGGTCAGTCCATTCGTAGGTCAAGGATGAAACGGTGTCGCTCATGCCAGACCATATTTGACCAGTCAGCCCATCTGTGGATTATTGTCAGTGCATACTCTTTTTAAAAACTTATCAGACACTAAAGAAAGGAAGATTTGCGGTGGCACCGTGTAAACTCTTTTCTGTGAGAGTGGTGGCTCTGACAAAAGCTGATTTCTGCTTGATGCATCGATCAGTGAAGTCTGAGCGTTTTCTGGAAAAAAAATCCTGCAGAAGACGGGCAGAGCACACTGATCGAAACCATGGAGTACAAATCGGCTCTTCTCAAAACTGACCACTACTCACAAAATATATTTATACATGGTGGGTCACAACAATGTGACAATTATTGCTTTGTAAAAAGATTGGGAAGGTGCGTTTTGCTCTACCAACCAGGCTCCTAGTGGATGATAATAATAATAATAATAATAACCGTGTTTATAACGCGCCTTTGGCCAAAGGATACAAAGCGCCAGGTATTATTACTACAAGGAGTGGGGCAAATTTTGAGATATAAGACCTAATCCTTAAGCACCATGTAATGGTTTACAAGGTGCTGTGGCGCAATATGCTGCCAATCCAGCCAGGAACACCGGGGAGAACCCCTTCTCTTTTCGAAAAGTGCACTGGGTTCTTTTACATGCGTTTACACAACACATGGGACCAACTGCTTTACGTCCCATCCAAAGGACGAAGCAATGGTTATATGTGTCTTGCTTAAGGACACAAGTGTCACGGCTGGGGATTCAAACCCACACTCTGCTGATCAGAAACACCAGAGTTTGAATTCGGTGCTCTTAACCGCACGGCCATGACACTTCCATGATACCCATGACAACATCCTTACGGACTCTAAAGGAGGTATAATCATGATTTAACCCCAGGAGTAGGTGGCAATGTGCCCCCTGGTGGCAGTTGATTTGGGTTGATAGCCCAAATCAGTGTGGCCACCTTTGTGTGGCCTGCCATTGGCCATGTGATACATGTATTAAAGGCAGTGGACACTATTGGTAATTACTCAAAATAGTTATTAGCATTGAACCTTTCTTGGTGAAGAGTAATGGGGAGAGGTTGATGGTACAAAACATTGTGAGAAACGGCTCCCTCTGAAGTGCCATAGTTTTCGAGAAAGAAGTAATTTTCCACGAGTTTGATTTCGAGACCTCAGATTTAGAACTTGAGGTCTCAAAATCAACCATCTAAACGCACACACAACTTCGTGTGACAAGGGTGTTTTTTCTTTCATTATTATCTCGCAAGTTCGATGACCGATTGAGCTAAAATTTTCACAGGTTTGTTATTTTATGCATATGTTGCGATACACCAACTGTGAAGGCTAGTCTTTGACAGTTACCAATAGTGTCCACTGTCTTTAAAGGGAAGGTACACGTTTGGTTATTACTCAAAACAAATATTAACTTGAAAACTGACTTTGTAACGAGCATTGGAGGGCTGTTGATGGTATTAAACATTGTTAGAAACGGCTCCCTCTGAAGTAGCATAGATTTTGAGACAGAGGTAATTTCTCACTAAAATAATAAAATACTTCTAGCTAGAAGTCTTTTATTCCTAACTGAAAGCACACAAATTCGTCCAACAAGGATGTTTTTTCTGTCATCAATTTCTCGCCACTCTGATGACCAATCGAGCTCAAATTTTCACAGTTTGTTATTTAATGCTAGTGATGGGATACACCAAGTGAGAAGACTGGTCTTTGACAATTACCAAACGTGTACCTTCCCTTTAAGTGATCTCTAATAAAAAATTAAAAAATTAATTAAAAACATTAAATTAATTTCATCTGTCATTTCATCTGTCATAATTACCACAACGTGGATATGCATGTCAAAGAAGATGCTATGTATTTGAGCAAATAAATTTACGGTTGAAAAAAATAGATATATAAATAAAATTAAAAATATAATAGATGTTAAATTTGCATCGGGGATAAAGAATATTAATTTTGGTTTTTTACCCATACACCGATGTGTGTTAGCAACGATACTCAGTACTTTCCCGAGTCCTGTGAAAAAATATCACAGGCATGTTACTCGGGTTGGATTCGAACCCACGACCCTTGCAATTCTAGAGCAGTGTCAGACCAACTAGACTACCGAGGACTACCGGTAGCTAGAGGCAGTTCGAATCCTATGTTTTTGCTGTGGGTACCACAACGGTATAATTAAAAATGGCAAAAAGAAAACAGACACGTACTCTCTAGCATGACAGAAACGATATAATTATTCTCATTGCTGTCGTGGATGGAGATCAGATCGGCACTCATTCTTCTGCAGTCCTCGAGGGCCTCGGTCCAGGTACCGTCTCCGGGCTGGGCCTGGTAACAGTAATCACCGTAGGAAGTCCAACCAGCTGGGCATCGGTAACCAGGGGCGAGGGTAGCGGGTTGGGTAGGCGGAGCTATACCAGGAACTGTGATGAAAATCGGTAAAATGGTCATTGCAAGATCAGGATGCAATAAAAGAAACATCCCTTATACTTGTGTATATCAATTTGTCTCCATATGCCAAACGAAGCTAATTTTAATTCCATTTTATGGATATTGCATGTTCTTCATATAAATGAATACTAACCAAGTTGATAGTAGTCAACTCCAATGGCTGTGAACAGTCCATTCACACTGTCCATATTCCTGTCGCTCAGCGCACAAATCTTTGTATTCTTATCGTAGTCAAATGACAGGCAGACAAAGGAGGTTTCCATGACGCAGCGCTTGGCGCACTCCTCTGGGTAAATATTGGTGATGGCGAGAACGTCGGCATCTTGGAGGTAGGAGTTAGGGATGACGGTGAAGTGGGACACTAAGTAACCTGTAGGAATGAAGAAATTAAGGGACAGTTAAGAATTAATTAACTATAGTAAATACTGAACACAGCCAGTGTGGTCTTGACGTTTTGAACAGTATACTCTGCTCGTCTTCAGGACAGTTAGTTTCTGTCTGGGTTGATGGTGAAAAGTGGGACAAAATTGACTGCCCTTGGTAACATTCAATACTTACAGTGTCAGAAGAGTAAGAGACTGGGAAGACTTGGAAACAGTGATGCGAGAATCATCTATCAAAGTTTTGTGGTGATGATGATGATGGAATTCATTGCAATTATGAGGATGATGAATATAATCATGCTGGTGGTGATCAGGGCTGACAATGATGGTGGGTGGAAGAATGAAGCACTCAGGATTGTAGCAGCAATCAATGTGTGGTGATCAATGATGTGTGGTGATCTCATTTATAGTGGCTGGATTAGGATCACAGTGATTTTGATGATACTGATTATAGTCAAGCTGGTGTTGATCGGAGATGACATTGATGATTGTGGAAGAGTAAGCGCTTATCAATGGTGGTGGCAGCAATCATTGATATGTGATCATGGCAGTGATCTTATAGCTGCCGGGGATTACGATCACAGTTAATTGGATGATAATAGGTATCATCATGCTGGTGGTGATCGGAGATGACAATGATAACTGTGGAATAGTAAGCGTTCATCCATGGTAGTGACAACAATCATTGATGTGTGGTGATTTGGGTGATCTTACAGTGGCCAGGGATCAGAGTGATAATCATGACAGTTATAATCATGCTGGTGTTGATCATCGGAGATGACAGAGACAAATTGGGAAGAGGTAATGATGATCACATTGTTAAGCAGTTAGGTAAAGGCAGCTACCAAAGTTGTGAGGTGTTCATAATGGCGCCAATCTTGGATGAGAACCACGGTGAATATATTGCTGGTGGTGGTCGGACATGGCTGTGATGTTTGTGGAAGAGGTCATGATGATCAAAGCGGAGAACTGGTTAGTGACAGCATGTGGTGGTTGAGGTGGTGGTCACAGTTGTTACGTTGAAAACCATTGCCGTTGTCTCCAGCTCCAACGTGCTGTAACAACTCACCGTCTTTCTTGCAGATGTACCCCATTGTCCGTTCACAGGGGATGTCATTCCATCTGCCGTTGGAAGTGTACAGTTCACTGCAGTGCTCACCGTCTTCGAAATCATTGGGCTCTCCTGTTGAAACAAACAAAAATAGGGTTGACAAACCAACCAAGTAACAACTAGAAATACTCTCAGGTGAGGTTTGCAGTAGCACCATTTGCAAATCTCTTTTGAGTAAAGTTGGTTCTGATAAGAACCGGTGGTTGATAATTCAAAGTTTTGATCAGTATGCTCTAATCGTCTTCAGGAGAATGCTCAACTCTGATGTCAGATGTTGTTTAACAATCTACAGGTGTAAAATTTGGTCCTTCGAAAAATAAGTAGGAAAATCTTTTTTGAGCACAAGGGCCAACTTAATTGATCATGGTGTATGGTTTATTATATTTTTCAGGCTATTTCATCACTTTTTTTCCCCAACTTTTATAAGGTCAACAAAATCTGAAATCAGACTAAAGTAGGAAAAATATATCATGCCTAATTTTATCATCAATACAGCTTAGAGCAAGTTCGAGTGGGCACAAATAGTTGACCCTTGGTTGACTACTGACCAGCAGCGTACATGCGCAATGACGCACTCACTGAGACTCACTCGAACAACTCATGTGGAAGTGTAGTCAACCTTACACATGTTAGAATGGAACATGCTGTTGGGACCAGTGAAGAAACCATGGCCTCGATGCTGGTTCCAAAAGGTCGACCACAGTAGTCAACCAATGGTCGACCAGCCTGGGTTCAAGTGCAATAGGTCAACCTTTAGCTAACCAGCGTGCACACACGAACTTGCTCTTATGAAGACTGGTAACCACAGCTTCTAGGTGCACTTATTTACCTGCATTCCAGTTCAGAAATTTGAATGGTGACCCGTCACTCCAGACCCATCCACCATTTACAGAGATGTCGTTAGCTCCAATCCACGCAGAGGGCTCATTTTCAAATACCAAGCGAGCTGTAAATAATGGAGAGATTTTAAAGTGCACAAGCATTGGAGATTATCTTTAAAAACAGCCAGTCGCAAATCTGAATCTGCCTTAGTTGCTCATGCCTGCCACAACAATTAGACTCCAGTAATAAACCACATTAAAGGGAACTGCCTCTTGGTAATTTGGGGTTGAACAAAGACAAATTGACTTGAGCGGAACTTGAACCTTAAACCACAGGATTGATGTACCAGCACTATACCAACTGAGCTGTTTTTACTGGCAACCCCAAACAAAGATATTGACAAAATAGGAAGACCGCATACATTGGGCTAGACAACTCAGTTTGAGGGCCAGCAGGTTATCTGGATGTCACAGATAAAATCCAGCAATAAAAATTTTTCCTTTGTCAATCCCCAAACAGTATATAGAACCATCAGTGTACATGGAAATATATCCCTATAAAATACCTGCAATTATTACTGTTTTCTCTCTCTCTTTAAAAATGTTTCAATTGTTATTGATATTGTGTTGGATGTTCCAAGTGGATATACGACTACACCCCCACACATAACAATAGTCCTTAAAGGATGAATCAAAATTCAATACCTACCATTGATATAAGTCTGTTCCGTTGCACTCACGAAGCTGATGAGGTCACCACCTCCTAGCATGCATTGCTCTCTTGCATCAGCCCACGTCCTATAGTCCGACATAGCGAACCAGAAGCACTGACCCAAAAGCTCTGCATATTCCCAGCCCTTACCACAACGAGCGTCAAACGCAGCTGTCATGGGGAGGGGGAAAAAATAAATTTATAAACATAACATAAATTCAAAACACAATCCAATCCCAAACTCACCACCAAAGAAAAAAAAAAAAAAAAAAAAGCAAAACCAACCGAACCAAAATAACACTCTAAGCTAAGGAATTGTAACCTAAAGACGCATTGAAACACACTTGTTTCTGAATACTGGCTTAAATTAGTATTATCATCCAAATCTGAGTGGAGTCTTCCTGTGCATATTTGCCAGGCTAGTTCTCTGGCTGGTCTCGTCTGTCTGTCTGTCTGTCTGTCCTTGTCTAGTTCTAGTCTTGTCTGTCCCAGGGTAAATTTGAAAAAGCACTATGCTTCAAATTTTCCCTGCATGTTCTTTAGCCATGTTAACATTATGTTTCAATTGAAACCAGGCTGTAGCCTGTATTGCATTTGATGCTTCTGCTGCTGTTGCCAATATTGGTATAAGAACAAATTCTAAAAAAAATTCTGCTGAAACTCATTTTTTCGAAGCTGCTTATTTAAAATCTGCCTTTTTGTAATTGTATATTGTATTGTCATTGTGTATTTTATTATTCTCTATTTATGAGCTTAGAGGCTTTTTGCACTTAACAAATGTCTTTATTATTATTTTTATTGTTAGAGACATTTTTGAAGTCATACTTACGAGTTGGTCGTGGCACTGGTGTTGAAGCTACACCGGCAACTACAAGACAAAAAGAAATTATAATACCAAACTATTCTTTGTCAGAACAACAACAGCTCAAAAGAGAGGTTTTTCACGAACAGAACAACGGCAAACCTAATTACTACATTGCATCCACCATACAAAGTTTCCAATCCTACTTCCCTAAAAGTTTTTCTTATTTTTGTTTGACACAAATCAGAAGCTTGAAGTGAAAGGCATGTCTCATCTTCAACTATAAACAATATAAACCATTCAGGTCAGGAATTTCATCTTTGAACATGTTGAGAGAGCAAGGCCATTTTTATTTTGCAAAATTTCCATTGGAAAACCTTAAAAGTCAATGGGAAACTTTTCAGGGTCCAGGTCGGACCATTTTCATGAAAAGAAGGTCTTGCTGAGAAATCAAAGAAAAAGAAGGTCTAGTAAGAATCCAAAGTTACAAAGCAATTATCAAAAGACAAACCATCCTCAAACTTACAAAGATTGCAAAACTGGAACTGGCCGCTGAACCCGAATCCCGTAGAGTAACCAACATACTTCACGTCCAAAGGTGAGGGGTCAGTCCACGTCATAAACGCACTCTGACCCTGCCTTCCCACGTCCAGCTTCCCAGTGGCCAGGTCGTACTCGACCCAGAACCCGCGGAATTCTTTATCGCTGAGAAAATTAGGCGTGCTGATGTACACCTCGTTAGTGGGACACTGGGCGCAGCGTCGGATGGCGGAGTTGCTGTTGGTCCAGCCCCCGATGATGATCTCGTACATGTCCGGTTGGTTACTGCTTGCTGAGCTGAGACCGATGTGGACGTCACTAGCAGCCTTGACTTTGAATTCTACTCTCTCTATGTTGGCCTGGGACGGGTGGTAACGGTAATAGTAGTTCTCATCCGTTGATGTGGAATCCAGTACTTCACATTCTGTAGGTTTGAAGAATGAATGAATTCAAAATTTTATATTCATCTTTCACTGACATAGTTTACCTTAAATCAATCAGTGTGCAGGCCTAGAAGTTCGCTTGACTCCGCGAGAATCAAAATGGATTCTCGCTGAAGAATTTCGCGAGAATCCAAGATTCTCCTAAATTTTGGGGAAGGATTCTCGCATATTTTTGGGGAGAATTTCTGTTTTATTGCATATATTTTTACATGAATATTTGCTACATGAAGTGTTTTGAAAATAAAGTAATTATGAGAAGACATAACAGGGGTTTCTCTTAACTTTTTGTTTCAATCGCGTGTATTGAATACACCAAATTTTGTAACGTGTAAAAAAAGAAAGAAAAAAAAAATAAAAACAAAAAAATTATGTAATAGGTGAAGTCCTTAGAATTGCGTTTTTGGACGATTTTATCTCTTAATTCATGCCCTAAATCATCCGTTTTCCATCAAAAATAATTCTATGAATTCAAGAGTTGAGGATCGGTTGTTTTGAACATGTCTTGAACTCCGTTTGCAACGAAATCTTTGAGAATCAACGATCGGTCACTGAGAAATAATTCAATGAACTTTGCCCCGCAATAACGCCTTCTGTCGGCAAAAGTTGTTCGTGTTATTAGAATTTCTCCAAGGCTGTGCATTGTGCACAATCTGCAGGCGTAATGCACAGCGTGCAGCATTTCTTTACTCCGTACGTGAACGTGTACTGCACTGAATTCTAGTCAAGAATATCGTGAATATGGAACTACCAACTGCCGTCAACGGCCAATCACAGCGTGCAGATCAGAATGTTGGTTAGACTGAACTTTGGTCGACCGTGTGTGTGTGTGTAGCGATGGGATACTCGGCACCATGTAGTTTGTGCATCGTGTTTTTCCACGTGTATAAAAGTAGATTAATTCCGTGAGCTTACTATCCAGGGAGACTATTGGTCCAAAACGGGATCTTTTGCGCTATCAACCAATCCGCGGACAGGATAAAACAAAATATACTGGGGTTCGTTTTTGGGCTGGAACCAATAACTGTTCCGGTCCTTGGCTTGTGTTTACCAACGACTTAAATTCAACTGAACTACATCGTGTATTACAGGCAGGGAGTGCGTGGTGTGTGACGAACAATGACGGCCGTTTAGGGTTAAGGATCAGACGACGACTCGACTCGACAGCGACGTGAATGTTTTTAAAAAACTAACTTTATGTCGGTTAAACGGAACTAAAAAATAAAACTAGAGGTTCTTAGTACAAATATATTCATGTTGACCCAAATGTAAAGCCGAGAAAGTGATTTTCCCCTTCTAAATGCTGGCAATTTCACGCGAATCTACTCAGATTCGCGGCGTATTCGCCAGGCGCGAATCTTCGCGCGAATCGATTCGCGGATTCGCGTCGGATTTCTAGGCCTGGTGTGTATGAACTAATGGTCGTCAAAGTTGCGAGAGAACATTGGAAGAAAAAACACTCTTGTCGCACAAATTGTGTGCTTTCATAGATGCCTTTAATTTGAGACCTCAGCTGAGGTCTCGAACTCAGTTAAAATATTTTAGTGAGGATCCTTTCTCCAAACTGCGTTACTTCAGAGGGAGCCGTATCTCACAATGTTCAAAAGCTCTCCATTGCTCCTTACCAAGTATTTTTTATTCTAACAATCATTTTGAGTAATTACTAACAATTATGTCCAGGTTATTAAACATGACCTTTAACCTCTCACCTTTGTCCAATTGGCAGATGAAGCCAGAGTTAGTGCCAGAACACACCAAGTCATTCCAGGTTCCAGCGTCTGTCTCCCCTGGGCGGAGATGAACACAGTCTTCACCACTACCGTAATCGTTGGGCTCACCCACATTCCAATTGGTAAAGTCTAACTGTGTAAGACAGAATGAAATGAAATCTTGTCAGATGGATTCCTCTCTAATCAAGTCTAGTTTAAATACATGTTTCTTGAAACGTTCTTTCTAAACGTCAAGTGTCAAGTTTTCTCTTATAAACCCCTTGCAATACGCACAGCGTACTCACATGTGCCTATCCTGGGTGTCATTATGGGTGTCAAAATCGTATACAAACATGCACAAAAGAGAGTTGACACCCAAAATTATGCGCATTGTTCGGAGGCGCGTTCTGTATTGTGTAAGAAATCAATAGCTTCCCCTTGCATAACGCGAAACGCTACAGGTACGCTGAGGTCACGAGAGAACAGCTATTGTCCAATGATCTGCCTCCTTTTTGAGAGTGTGACGCCATATGCAATGGGTCTATTGTTACCTTTTTTCTTTGTGCGTCTTTTTTTGGTGTTTTTATTGAAAGATTATGTGTGCGGTATAACTAAAAAATAAACATATAATTACGATGGACAAATTTGTTTAACACTAACAACACTGTTTATTGTTTTGCTTCGTCTTGCTCTTGCATATTTCAACATATTTTATTTGTCTTGTCATGTTTTTGTTTGCTTTGCTCTATTGAGCGGGTGCAGTGGGAAAGCCTCTCGAGAGGTTTCTTAGATTTTTAGGCAATCCCTCAGGCCTGCATCTCTGTTTCAGTGGTGTGGCTGGGTTTTGCATTTTTGTTAAAGTATGTCTTGTTTCTAGATCCAGAAAAATGTGTCAAATATGATACACAAGACACAAAAATTTATTACTCACGTTACACTTTTGAACATTTTTTAAATGTGAGTATAACCAACCAATAGGTCTTTATAACCAAAACTACTCAAAAGACATTTACACATGTGACATGGTGCTTTTACACCTGAAAATGTGTAAAAAGGAATATCGTTTCCTACCTTCAGCTCCCCCTGGCTTATTTTCATCATTAATGTTTTGTTCTTATAGCTCCTAACCAAAAGTGGCTTTAAGCTTTGTTGGGGATGAACTTATATCAAAAATAATATTGATAAATAAAACAAATAAAATATTTTTAAACTTACAGGTGTTTTGTCAACCCATTCAAAGATGCCTTCGTTGCTGCGGTCATGTAATCCAATCCATAGATTGGTATTACTCATGGACGTTCTCACTGTTGACAAAGATTAACAGAATTATTTGCCAAAAAAACCTTGCCTTGAAAAAAAAAAAAAAATGTGATTGAATTGAATTGAAATTTGATTATTCTTCCTGCGTGGATATATTGGCTCAGAATTTTCGGCAATATCTAAAAACACGCAACCGTTTTTTCGCATGTTAGTTGTATTGTATAAATCTACATTCATATAGGATAAAACAATCCAACAGTTTGAAAAACCAAAGGTATACTCTATCTTTAATAAAAAGCAGAGCCATGAAACTGGGCCCAGAGTGAGGGTATATAGCAGAGATGCCAACATTTGTATCTTGCAATCAGGTAGGTTGTGTACATCAATCAGGCAGATTTTAAGAATCACATTGGTCATAATGTGGAAAAAGTTTCAATAATCAGGGATATTTTTCAAATTTGTTCATCTGAATATATGGAAAGATTTGTATATTTTCAGGGAGCTTTCTGCAGAACCAGGAAACTCCCTGGGGAGCAGCCCCGGGCTGCAGTGGTGCTCCGGACGGCTTTTTCAAATGCAAGATCAACCTTTACCCCCGCATGTACCCATTAATACCCCTGGGTGAAGAGTTGGCAAAAGTGGTAAAACTAACCTGAAACTATTATTCAAACTGCCTCTAGCTACCAGGCAATCTCGGTACTCTAGTTGGTAAGACATTGCTCTAGAGTTGCAAGGGTCGTGGGTTTGAATCCCACCCGAGAAATATGCCTGTGATATTTTTTTCAGAGTATACAGTGCTAACACACATCGGTGTATGTGTAAAAAACTAAGATTAATATTCTTTATCCCTGATGCAAATTTAACATCTAATATAAACTGTGGTACAGTTTGACTTACATGAGAGGTAAGACTGCACCTCAGCTGAGTGGATACTGGCTAGTTGGGCTCCTTTGGTTTCACATCTCGTCTCTGCATCGTTGAAGGACGTCTGGGTGGTATCCACGAAGAAACAGAAATCACCAAACAAGCTCCAGTCAGTTGGGCAGTTACCAACCCCTGGTGAAGCAGACAGACACAAAATAAAGAAAAGATAAAAACTCATAAAACTCATTTAGCAGAAAAGATTAGATGATTACAAATTTTGATGACAAAAGACTGGCAGCAGACTTACCAGGTAAATCCATTGTTCTCAGTAATGTGTGCATACTCCACTGATCTCTATTATGCTACAGGTCAGTGGCATGCTCAGATTTATGTAAAAAATTGAAATTTACCTGGTAAGTCTGCTGCCACCTATTGTTCAAAAGTCTCTTATTCAGAAAGTTTATTTTACTAGAACTAATCTCCTACTCAATATGTTGGATTTGAAACTTGACAAAGGAATGCAATCTAGGTTTGTGGTAACACCTTGTTATAATCTGTATGAGTTGTGGTGGTTCTGAAAAGAACAGGTGGGTTATAACTCAATGTTTCGTTCACTCATGTATGCTCTGATCGTCTTCAGGAGAATGCTGGACTTTCGCAATGCATCCTATACCGTGTGTCTCAACAACAAAAAGTACACTTTTGAGACGGCTGCCGTATAAAAAATATATGATACTGGGGAAAAAGGTTTGGATGTATGGATAGCTATTGGACTCAACTTTCATATGACACAAAATGAAAATAATTCATGCTTGGGTGAGCACTGCTCTATGAAGAATAATTAGCCGACATCTTGGAGTGAATAAGCTCCAAAAAACTTACCTCTCACTCATTGGAAGGCTAATTACTGCGCAACCTACTTTTCATACCCTTTACAAAAATGAGCAGTGCTCACCCAATCATGAAATATTTTCTGACTTGTTGGTTTCATATGAAAGCTGAGTTCATAAGCTACCCATACATACTAAACATACTACCCTAGAATCAAATATTTTTTTTATTCGGCAGCCATTTCTAAAGTGTTAAGTTTTTAGAGACACCCTTTGGTGATCAACGCATGAAGTGTTAAACCCTCCGTTCTTTCAGAACCACCACAAAACTCATGAGAGATTATTTCACAGTATTACAGAAAACCTTACACATCCTCTAAGTATAACAACTAATGGCAGTGGCCAAGGGCAGCACCAGCAGCACCTCATTTGTCCTGATGCCATCGAACTGATTTGAACAGTTATAACATGTTCTTTTTAAAAAAAAGTGCAATGGTTTATATGTGTGTGACTAGATTTCAATGAAGTCATGCAAAGTTTTAAAAGAGCTACTGTATATAAGATGGACATCACATGAAGTCTCAACTATGTTTGAAAATAAGTACAGTTTCTGTAAAGTGTTAGTATGTCTACTTACCAGACATTGGATCCAGCGGGAATACTTGTTGACCTGAGGAAAAACAATAAATCAGCACTAGAAAGTCAACTTTGCAACCGCCCCTAAGATAAATAATAACTTCATCCAGAGAATCCCAAACGACCATTGATGAAATTGGACGAATGTGAAAATTCCTGGTGTGAAGGTCTCGGTCCCCCGGGAACCTCCCAGATGCTACAATTCAAAAGGATTACAGACTCTTTGCATCATAAAAAAAACAAAACTAAAGGTTTAAACAATTATCAAAAGTAAACCCTATCTTAAAATATAATGATAACATTAATCTGTACACATACCGACTGGGACTTTACAAATAAATGATTGAAGAAGAAAGCAGTTTGCTGTGTCCCATCGAGCAGCACTGTCACCTACAGAAAACAAAAGCAAGAAAACAATGAATAAGTTGAAGCTTCCTGTCAAATAAGCCATTTGCGAGTTAGATTTGAATAGTCTGGTACAATGACTTGCTTTTAGTCAGAAGTAACCGCTCACATTCAACTTCCTCAGACTACAGAGACAGTTGCTATGTCAAATGGTTCGGGGCAAGCTTTTGCATAGAAACCTCCAGATGAGCAAACACTGGTACCAATGTGCCATACACATTCATTCAGAATTGTGTATGGGTGTTTACCATCTCTACGGTTTCTTTCCCCTACCTCTCACCTCTGTGGACCCTGATTCGAATCCCACCTCTAACTGAAGCCTTGCATGTGGATTGGGTTCTCGATTCCTTCCTGATTACATGGGTTTTCCCATAAGGGGATTCATTTCTTCTTGTTTCCTATTCATCGTGTTATTAACACTAATTGTGCTGTTGGATGTGTAATGAAATAACATTCAAATAAAAATAAAGTATAATTTAGAAACAACTTACCAAGGTAGATGGTTCCACAATCTGGTTGGTTCAACGTGTCCACAGGCATTCCTGGATTCCAGTTATTGTAAGACACTGATGCACCATCAACCCATGTAAACTGACCATCCAAGCTGTAATCTAACAACAAAATACGCACAAAATAACATCAAATTGCACAGAGCAAAAAAAAATCAGCCATTATGAGCAGTCCTATAAAATAGGGTCCTGCAGTTTGATTGAGAAGTTTTGTTATACCTGATATTCCAATCCAGATGTCAGTGACGCCAACCCCTGTCAGATCATCAAATTGGCGGAACACAAAGTCATTCTCATCATCACTGAAACATTAGGGGGAAAAATAAGAATTGTAAATATAATAATATCAACAAAATAGTAAATAAGAGCATTGCCATATGCCATTAAAAAACTTAGATAATTAGATAAATGTTTAAATAACTGCTTTTCAGCAGTAATTGAAACATTTATCTTAGGACTCAAATAATCCAGACAATAGGTGGGCAAATTGTTTTGTTTAGCCCCAATGCAAAAATTCATATTTTTTAAATCGTTGTGGAACCTGCTGCTAAGGATTCAAACTGCCTCTAGCCATCAGGCTAGCTTAGTGGTCTAATGACAATGCAAAGGTCATTGATTCAAATCCCAATCGAGTAATTTGCCTGGTTTTTGTTCACATCTCAGGGAAGTGCTGAGTATACAACGCTTAGTGTGAAAGTTGAAACCAAATGACAATCTTTATCCCCGATGCAAAACTAACATATCAAATCCTCTTGTGTCTCATAACAAACTTTTACTCACCCTTGAGATGTTTGTTTATTTAGTGTCCTAATTAAAAGTTTCATCTTCATTAAAGACCAAGTATTGAAAACACAGCCAAGATATTTGGTCATTGGAAAGAAATTTAGAATATTTTATAGAGTTTAAAAGGGCTGACTTAAATGTACACAAAGAAAGAAATCGGAACTGGAGCTAAAACTAACCTGAAGATGGATGCTAAGAAAGCACCTTGTGCCTCACAGTTATGCTTAGCATCAGTCCAAGTCATCGCTGAGTAGGTATTGAACTGATAGCATTGACCACCATGGATTCTCCAACCAACAGGACAAGTTCCTACACATCAATAATACATGTAGAATATTTAGTATCACACAATTGAAGACATGTATTGTACATTAAGTAGGGTTTCGAAACTTTGCATTGTGGGAATACAAACTATAGTGAGGTTTGCAGAAACACCATGTTCAACTTAGAAGATTTAGTATCACACGAAGACAAGCATTGTACATGAGAAAGGACAAATTGGCACTTTGGGTTAACAAATGCATTGTTATAAAATGAAAATGAAAGATGTTTTAAAAGTAGAATATGGAGTCAAATGTTTGGTTTTACAAAACGGCCATGTTAGACCACAAAGTAAAAGCACACAATTTTGACGCTTATTTGTGTGAACCAATACTTAGAAAACATCTACCCAACCAAGCAGTTGAAAAAAGTGCTTTTAGTTATTACATTTTTCAGGTTAGCAGCAACTACCAGGACACTAGTCACAAACAATATGCCTTACAAAGTATTTTGTCTAGTAACCACTTTCTGCTGAGCAAGATTTTTCTGTGCCAAGTATTTATTGTAGGCTCAGCGGTAAACATGCCTTACCTTCATCTTTTTCACAGATGAATTTCCGCTGTGATGTACAAGGTGATGTACTCCATTCTCCATTGGTAGACATGTCTAGGATACCAGCACAGTTGCCTCCCAGACTGAAAAACCTGAAACAATATGCATCGGGAATAAAGAATAATATTAATTTTGGTTTTACCCATAAACACTGATGTGTGTTAGCACTGATGTACACAGTACTTTCCTGAGCTCTGTGAAAAAAATCACAGGCTGGATACAAACCAATGACCTTTGCAACTTTAGAGCAGTGTCATACCAACTACACAATATTGTTTGGAAAGTTCAAGAAAAGTTTGGTTTTTCATTCAAGTTTAGAGTGTAATTAACAACATACTTAAGATGACTCAAAACACAACAATGGTTGACAATGGTTAGTTTAAAGAAAACTTGTGCACAGGTTCATCAATTCCTTACATTTCAACACACAATGCTGTTCGTTCTCAAAGTACAGAATGTTTTTAAAGCATCATTGGAAAGAACAATAAAATTCTTGGGATGTGCATAATGTCCAAAAAGGCATAATATACATAATTTCAAAAAAAGTTTATATCAAGATGGCAAGAATTAACAAAAAGGTACTCGAACACTGTGACCTGAAAGTCTGCCAATCTGAGTGTAGATCGAATTAAAGTATTGTGGAGAGAACAATTTACGTACTGATTGTCGGGTTGTCCTGGTGCCCAATTGGTCATACTTAGCGCTGATCCATCAGGCCAAGTGTAGGAACCAGCTACATTACTGATCTAAAAGTTTGTATGAAATTGTAGTAAACATTAGTATAAATGTCTAAGAATGTTTCCATAAAAGAAGGATTTGAAACTTTGCATGGTAGGGGTATATTTTGGTAAGGTTTGAGAAAGCACCATGTGAAAATCTCTTCTTTGAGTAGTGTTGGTTCTGAAAAAAACAGGTGGTTGACAACTCAACATTTCAAAGTATGCTCCAGCAGCATTCTCCTGAAGACGATCAGACCATATGATCGAAACGTTGAGTTGTCCACCATCAGTTCTTCTCAGAACCAACACTACTCAAAAGAGAGATTTTCACATGGTGTTACCGCAAATCTTTCCTAAGTGAAAAAGAAGGTTCTTTTTCCTCGGGGATTAAAGTTCAAAAGATTTTCAAATAGACTATGGATCTAGTGGCTCAGAGCAATTATATTGGATCACAAATATTTGTGTAAGCCCTAAAATATTATACAAATATTGAATGCATTTGAGTGCATTGTCAGAGAAAATAATCAGGAGGTGAGAAATCTTGACTATTCCATTTCACAAGACTTCGCCTCGAAAAAAGCAAAGTAGGAAAACAAAAAAGCACAATACTTTGCACTTCCAAACTGAACAGACAGTACATTTGATAATGGACAGACCAACAGCTCGCTTTGATTGACTAGAGCGGGACTTGACCCCATGAACTCAGGTTTAACGTCCAAAGCCCTACCAACTTATTTATCTAGACATATGTTGGCGGTCTCCCATATGTTGTCAATATCTTTGTTCAGGGGTGCCGGTCAGAAGCCATAACATGGTTAATAACTGGATCGAAGTCGCATCCCATTAAGGTGATGGCTACTGCTTCACAGGATGTATTGTAACTTTGGGTGTGATCCCTGGTTACAAGGCATCTAACGGTTGTATGGCTTCTGATTGGCACCCTCGACTAAAGATAATGACAAAAGAGGGAGACCACAATCATATGGCTAGGTAGCTCAATTGGTAGAGCACCAGCACATTAAATCAGAGGTTCAAATCCCACTTATGCAAATTTTTCTGTGTTCAAACCCAAATCGAAAACAAAAAATCACAGGTCAGTTTCTCTTGTGGTTTAAAGAGAGAAGGTGTAAATAACCCGCCACATGGCGCTAGGTAAAAGGAGTAGGTCTCATAGTTAAACAAAACGTATGGTCCCACATCTTGCAAGAAAAAACTGTATGCTAAAGCGCATTGAGCATCACTGAGTCTCTGAGTGACAAATATGCCCCGCTTAAGAAGCCACTATTATTTATTATTCTTATTATTATTAGTATTATATCTCGGTGTTCAAACATGACGGAAACTAAACCTGAGCAAAAGCTGAAATCTGTGGCTTTCAATCAAATAAAATATCCTCACCTTATCGGATGCACCAATCCAGATGGACTGCAAGTTAGCCTGAACCTGAAGCCTAGCTACATTCTGTTCCTCATCTGTCTGTATGCTGATCAGGTCACCGCCTAGGGTCTGGCAGTATCGCCTAGCATCATCCCACGTCGAGTCCCAGTTCTGATACCTATGGCACTTGCCACCAGCCGAGACCCAGCCATTGGCTTCGTCACACTTCAGGGGAATATCTGGATTATTTCAAATAAAACAGAAATGAAATTAGGCACTAGAAAGGTAACAAAATATAAGTCTGGACCAGACAAAAAATTCACATAGCAAAGTATTAAACATTTAAAATAATTAAATAAACTAGATACTTAACAATACTGACAAAAAGTTACAATGTTGAAAATCTTGTTCAAAAAAGATGAGACTTATAATAAGTTCAAAACAATGTTAAAAAATACTGTTCAAAAACAACAACTCTAACAGCATTTTCATTTTACAATGTTAAGAAATACTGTTTAAAAAGATGAGTCTTAAGGCGAGACTTGAACAGCTCGATGGAGGGCGACTCTTTGATGATCGGTGGCAATCTGTTCCAGAGTTGCCTATGGTATAAATGCAGGCCTTGAATTTCACTCTTGAAGGGGCACAGCATTTTACCTCTGGGCCCAATTTCATAGAGCTGCTTAAGCAAATATTTTTGCTTAAGCAAAAAATTCATTGCTTAGTAAAATCAGATTACCGGCCAAGACTCCACTCAATTGTTATGCTAAGTAAACAACAGCTAAATACTAGTCATAAGCAATGTATATGGCATGACATTTTGGCCAGTAACATGTGTAAAATAAGCAAGCTATTTTCGTGCTTAAGCAAATTTTTTGCTTAAGCAGCTCTATGAAATTGGCCCCTGGTAAGGGGCACTTCTACTATGAAAACAATTTAAATTTGTATTGGAAATTTGCAAAGGGTTCTTTTACGTGTATTAAACGACACACAGGACCAACGGCTTTATAACCCCAACTGAAGGCTCAAGCAACATGGTTAAGTGTCTTGCTTAAAGGCAGTGGACACTATTGGTAATTACTCAAAATAATTATTAGCATTAAACCTGACTTGGTAAAGAGTAATGGGGAGAGGTTGGCAGTATAAAACATTGTGAGAAACGGCTCCCTCTGAAGTGGAGTAGTTTTCGAGAAACAAGTAATTTTCCACAAATTTGATTTCAAGACCTCAAGTTTAGAACTTGAGGTCTCGAAATCAACCATCTAAACGCACACAACTTCGTGTGACAAGGGTTAATTTTCTTTCATTATTATCTCGCAAGTTCGATGACCGATTGAGCTCAAATTTTCACAGGTTTGTTATTTTATGCATATGTTGAGATACACCAACTATGAAGGCTAGTCTTTGACAATTACTAATAGTGTCCACTGCCTTTAAGGACAAAGGTGTAACGACTCGGAACCCTCACTCTGTTCAACAAAAAACACCAGAGTTTAAATCTGGTGCTCTTAATCGCTAGACAATGACACCCCACAAGACAAAATAAAATAACTTGCAAACTTACCATTCGGTCTTTGGCACAAAGTGTTTTTATTTACAATGCAAGATAAATCCACCCATGTCCCATCGGCTCTCAGTCCAGCACAGTCCTCTGAACCATCTGGGTCGTTAGGATTGTTACTCTTCCACAGAGTGCTGTCAAATAAACAGTTGGTACTCAAATTTACATCATGAATATTTCCATTAGGGTCATGTCAACTGAGGCAATTTACAGGCAACCAGTTAAGTAGAAGGTCTATTTCAAAATACTTATTTGTGTTCCTTTGTCTGATTTCGAAGGGTTTCAAGCAACAGTAGAAAAGCAGTTGGGTTGGTCATTTCGACTTCTATATACAGAACACTTCTTTATAAATCTTCAAGGCAAATTCTTTATTATTGTGTTTCATCCTAACAAAATTGAGTCTTTCTCAAACTCTGCTGATTTGAGCCTTTAAGAAAGACTCTCCTATGGTCTCTAAGAAGAGAATACCTTTACATTTGAATGTTCACATAATTTTCTACGAGATCGTGTGACATTGTCTGAAAAATTACTCATGTGCTACCAATGTGGTCCTGTAGAGTGCACTGCAGTTGGTTGCCTCCAAGTTGCCTGACATAGTTGCTTCTTGTGACAAGGCAAGAGTCTAGGTGCAAGACGTTTCTCGTTTTTCTTTCACGCACAGCGCGATCAACTCACCAACAGCGCCCGCATCGACTGCCCCACACACTCACCTGACTTAGCCCACTCTCGTGAGTGGGCTTAGTCAGGTGAGTGTGTGGGGCGTTACCAGTGTCTCTTTTCACAAAGCATTAGTGTAGTAAACAAATGTTCAATAAGATTGAACACAGTTGAATTGTTGCGTCAATGTCAAGAACTGCTGAACATGGCTTTGCTCAGGCTGTATATGAATGGTGGATACTGCTATGGCTGTTGCTAAGGGTGGTGCTAGGAACTTACTTTACCTGGTTTCAATTTGAGAAAGAATTTACTTCTTGATAAAAGCTACTGAAAAATTGAAAAAATGAAATGTTTCAAACTCACTCAACAGGAGCAGTTAATGCCGTGCCATCATTCCATTGAAATGTTCCCTCTGTCTCAAAATCATTCAGTCCAATCCAGGCAGTGTTCCCTGCTTGCTGCGTGAATGTCGTCAGAAATGTCTGCCAATAAAAACAAGAACAACACACAAAGACAATGAAATAATGAGGAACCAAAACAATTGAGAAAGAGTTTACTATGAATTGAAGATCGTTATTATTACTACTACAAACATTCTGGTAGTGAAACAAAGAATGCCTCACAAGAAAACTTAATCACTGTAGCTCCAAGCAAGAACCTCTTATCAAGGATGCTTGCTATGTGAACTCTTCCGTGTGCTGGGTTCTTTCATGAAATTCTGGACACTTCTCAGTTCTAAAAATAACTGTCCTACTTGTTGACTACTACCTGGGCGGGAGGTAAGAAATCAGCCAGGACTACTACTTTTGCTTAATGGATCGAAGGGACTTCCCGTTATTAACTTCACTCCTTCGGAGCGAGATTTTAATTGGTCTCAACGTTTCGACTAGCTTGCTCTAGTCATCGTCATCATCATTGGACTTTCTTCAAATTGTTCCTTCAATTTAGCAAACTCCTTACATTCATCTCCACGCTGGTGATGATAGGCAAGTCACCTTGCTGTGCTTGGCAAGCCAGCCTGGCGTCATACCAATTCCTCCAATTAGTGTAGATAATGAAACAGCTATCTTGGTACATGGTCCAACCACTCGGGCATCTCTGAGCGAAAGCTGGAAATGAATAAGATGCAAACTTGAGATGACACCTTTATCAAACTTTTCAAACACATCGATTTTTTAAATGAGTTTGCTTTACAAAGAAATAATGCATGATTCAATAGGGTTTTTTTCTATGGATCTTTTTTATGCATCATGCCGGCATCTTATGTCTTAAGATGTAAATGACCATGTAATGATGAAAGACGGAACTCAATGTACTTGCAGCTAGCAGGATGGGCCAATGAGTGGCCTCCTTTGGCCTGAAGCCAAAGGCGGCATACTCAAATGACATCATGTACATACATGTAATTTTTTGTTTGTTTTGTTTTTTCAAAATAGATTTTTGTGTTCCTTTGTCTCTTTCACAGGGTGCCAAGCGTAGCAAGACAGTTGAGTGGTCACAGTACCTTCTACACAGAACACTTCTCTAAATCTTAGGTAAATTTCTTTGTTTTGTCTTTTGCATAAAATTGTAATGCCCTCACGATTCAACCCTTTGAGATCAAAGACTCTGCTGATATAAACTTTTGAGAAAGACTCCCCTAGGGTCAAAGGATGAGGCAATTAACTTTGTGCATTTATACCACACATCGCTTTGGCTGGTAACAGCGTGCAATCATCTCATTCCTTTGTTTCTGCTTTTGAGGCTTTCCTACTGTCTTAAGACACAATTGTAAGTATTGCAAATACAAGTTATAGAATCACAAATATATAAAAAATAAAATCAAAGTACAATATTAAATCATTGTTTTGTTACTTAAAGAGGCTTCAAAACAAGGACTGGAAAAAAACAAGTTTATGAAGTTTCAACTTGAGGATTTGAAAGTCGGCCAACAAAACTATTACTGCTACGGTTCAAGAAATCTAAATTACCTTCAATATAAATGTAATTAATGACTCCTTCATAGTCTTTGCCCATTAAAGAAGCAAAAATTACAAAATTCAGCAGGGAATAAGTAATTACCCTTTGTAGTGTGCCTAGTCATCACTCAGTGTCCAATGCAAACAATTGGATTAAATAATCTTTTATCAGCTGATAATTTCAATCCCCCTTCAGGGTCTCATAAAACAAAATGCACACAAGATAAAGAATTGCTGTCCCCAAAACTACCCTCGGTCCGCCCCTACCCCAGCCCCCTTCAAACGTTGTTATCAAACAAATACAACCTTGTAAATTCAAGCATGATTCAAGGCAATAAACTTTCATAAGGTGAGCTTGGATCGGGCGAGTTGATCTATGAAAAGCGTTTGAAAACCCTTTGTTATAAAATGCATATGGCTGGAAAGATGTTTTACCGAGTAGAATAATATTGATCCAAACAATAGTGCCTTGAAATTGCGTGGTTTTCCTACAGTACGTCGTGGACTAACACGTCATGCCATATTCTGGAGTCAAATTTTTGACTCCCCAAAATGGCTGACCGTGTTAGTATACAAAGTAAAAGGAAAACCACGCAATTTCAAGGCATCTTTGTGTGGGTCGTTAAATTCTACTTTTACAACATCTTTCCAACCATAAATGCACTTCATAACAAACGGTTTTCAAACGGTTTTCATAGACCCAACTCTTCCAGTCCAAGGCAACGTGTCACTTTAGTGATCAAAAAGATATTATACATGGTTGTACCCGCAAGTTTACTATTTAGTATTTATAGTTACTTCTTAAATGAGAATCTTTTAATTTTTAACAAAATTGCAACCCACAGAAGTATATCAATTGAGTTGTGTTTAACATAATTATGTTCTTTTGGTTTCAAAAGTTTTAGAACAGACTATTAAGGCGTACTTTGTCCTATTTAAAAGACTAAATCAGCTTTGAACTTGGATTTTTAAGTGCATAAACACAGAATGATAAAAGTGTACATTTTTAATACACAATGTATTTCATAAACGATACAACTGTTGCTGACAATCAGAGAGGCCTTGTTAATTTGAAGAGAGAAAGCAAACACAATACAACATCTCAAAAGGGATACAAGGTGAGGTGCAATAATGCTGGCAGCCATGGCAGAAACACTGATGGGCAAACCCCTTCTCTTTACGATAGTAAGTGTGCTGGGTAATCTACTAAATGTACATGTACATGCATTACACAACACACTGGGACGTCCCATTAAATGGACTGAAGCAATAGTGGTTTTAACCACTATTGCTTCGGTCCTTCAGACACAGGTGTCAAGACTGGGACTCATACCCTGGACACTCTGCTGATCAGAAACACTAGAGCTTGAGCCCAGTGCACTTGACCACTTGGTTCTTAGACACACCACACAGACAAAACCAAGAGGAAAAAAGGAAATCAGCTGACACGCTGATGAGAAGTTGCATGTCTAGCAAAGTTATTGAAGTATTTCAGACAGAGAACAAAATGGAGATTTAAAAAAACTTGTAAAACACAGAAACAAGTTTTAGATTAAAGGATCTCAGCATACAAATGTCTAATCAAAACTGGGCCTACCTGTTTCATTTAAAGCTGAATTTAGCATAATACCCTTCTTAAAAGTTAATCGGTGGTGACATGGTCTGGATCATTAATCCATCCCAATTTTCCTAGTTTCATGTTCTGGCGAGCTTGAAGCTTTGAATTCATGAACTGAAACTTTAAAAAGTTAAGTAAGTAAAAACACTTGTTCTTAAGCTGTCTGGCCTAAAATGAAACACAAATTTTAAAATCACATAAAAAAAAAAAAATCAAAATCAAACTTACCCGTTGGCGTGACCACCAGCAAAACTGAGAGCAGGAACCAGTTCATGGTTTCTCCACCCCAAAAATTGCACAAAATCTTCAAGAATCGGACACTAGTGGGAGAGAGAAACTAACAAGTTTCTTTCAGTCTAATACCCAGAAACCCACTACTTTCCTGATAGCGGGGACTCTCTGGTGGGAGCTAAACCTGACCCAGGACTGACTGGAAAAATACCCCAGGAGGGAATTAACTTCTTGGTACTCCCCCAAAGATTTCTCTGACATAACCAGAATCCGTTAAGTAAATAACCAGTGATAATCAATCAGTTATTTAACCTGATATCGGGGGCTGATTACTTGCCCAGTTGCTACTCAATCAGAGAGTTCTCTCCTTTAAACAGAGTGGGTGTAGACACAATGATAAAGGGAGGGGTATAAAACATGGAGGGGGGCTTCACATTCAAGAAAGGGGTGCGTGAGGGTACATGGAGTTTTTTGTTTTCATTTGATGAGTTGATAATTTGTTTGTTTTATCTTTTTTTTTATGATAATTTTTTTTTTTTTCCTGGGGGGGGGTACCAAGTTACATAAAAACCAAAAATAATTTTACCCTAGCAGAGTCTTTCTCAAAGGCTAAATGACAACACAACAAACATATGAACAGGTAACTAAGTGCGGTTACATAAAAGTCACGTTTTCAACTCATGTGAGGATTCACCTTATAAAGAATGTGGTCATGAGTTGCTGAAGATTGATTTGAACAGAGGGAGAGGGTTTGTATGTAAACACAAAGATACCGAGGTATAAACTAAAACAAGGAGGGAACATACAAAGAACTTTGAAGACAAAAAACTTTAAAGACAGGATATTATTTTTGTTTTTATTTGCTGATTGGATAATGTGTAGCTTTTTTTTCTGCTTTTTTTTCGCTTTTTTTTTTCTTCTTTTTCTTTTTTTTGGGGGGAGGGTATATTTAATAAAAGTCACATCCTTCACAACATTTAATGATTCGCCTTATAAAAGATGAGGCAAATGAGTTGTTGGAGTAAGGTGGCAGGGGTTAGGCAAAGATAACAAAATTTATTACAAACGGTGGTCTCGTTTTTTAGATATCGCTGAACATTCAGAGCGAATAGTCCACGTAGGAAGAATAATCCCTAATAGTTACTCACAATCTGAGAAGATGTTGAGGCATAAATCTGCTATCTTTTTACATTAACCACATTACTTCAACGTGAACAGTTTCTCAAAATGCTTATGATACTATCGAAAGCTTCTGTAGGCTTCTAACCAAAAGATTTGATTGACATTAAATTTAAGAGCGATTACCAGATGTATATACCTTCCCTTTAAATATTGCCCCATCAATTCTTTATGGGCTGGCAAGGTGCAAAGTTCAATGCATCAACCTTGGTACCTCCAGACACTAAAATATCTTTCACCTACTTTTTTTTTTAAATAACTTTTCAACACAGCAATCACCTGAGATCAGTTTCCTGGTTTTGCTTCTCTAAAAAAATTCTGTTTCTTGAGTTTCATCGCTTTTTTTTTTCATCTGAAGAACTAAATTAATGGAACATTAAAGAATTGGTTTTGCTAACAAAATAGTTGCTGGCAGTGTAAGCACTCTATATAATCCACCATACATAAACATGAAGTTCGAGATCGATCGGCCATCTGGGTCACGAGAAAATAGTAAAAAAACGATTACACATTTTGCATGACATCGATGCAAACAAAAAATGAACAAAACGCTCACTGAGCGATAAACTCCAAACGCAAAATTAGATTATTTATTTCTCACCAAGTATGACATTTCAGTCATAAATATTTCTACTATCATCACCATTAGACTTATTTGATGTATTTTGAATGAAATAAGCCCTAAAAACAGGTGCATTCTACAACCATTGACAAATTTATTCTTCTCTTTCCAACTACAGCTTTGTAACAAATGTGTTTTACGTAAGCTTAGTTGACAAAAGTCGCCTTTGGTAAAGAAATGGTTTAACAGTTGTCAAGTTTATAAGAGGGGACACAAAAGCAAAATTTAGGAAACATTTAACAGTACTTGATAGCTTTTTATTACAAATGATCACCACCTCAACAGCAGCATTTTTTACAATACATCCAGTGCATTAGTCAAACAAATGGATTAAGGATATTTATTTGCATTAATGACCATTTCATGGAAGCTGGCAGCAAAATCTTTACATTTTTAAAACATTCAATGCGTACAATTCGTGCAATGTTTTCGTAAAGGGACCTCTGGACACAATTGGTAATTGTCAAAGACCAGCAGTATTCTCACTTAAAGCGATTGGACCCTTTCGGTAAACAGTGTTGTCCAAGGCCCACACTTTGTGTACCACAACTTCTATATCAAATAACAAACCTGTGAAAATTTAGGCTCAATCGGTCATCGGAGTCGGGAAAAAACAACGGAAAACCCCCACCCTTGTTTCCGCGCGTTTCACCGTGTCATGTGTTAAAAATAAATCCGTAATTCTCGTTAAGGAGAATTCGTTTTGCTGTTTTCTCAACAAGTAAAGCATTTCATGGAATAATATTTCAAGAGAAGTCTTTCACCATTGCCTTCTGTAAACCCTGTAAGTTATTTGTAAATCTGTGAACTTTTTTATTTTTGTCTGAACCGAAAGGGTCCAATGGTTTTAATGTACCCCAACTTATGCATAAAATAACAAACCTGTGAACATTTGGGCTCAATTGGTCGTCAAAGTTGTAAGAAAAAAATGAAAATAAAATCACCCTTGTATTGTTGCATAACTTTGTGTACTTTGCATAAACAAAAGGCTTCGTCAGCCATAGTTTTTTAATTGTTTTGAGTGAGAAGTTACCTCTTACTCAAAAACTATGTTACTTCAGACGGAACCTCTTCTCACAATGTTTTAAAGCCATTGGACCCTTTCGGTTCAGAAAAAAAATAAAAGTTCACAGATTTACACATAATTTACAGGGTTTACAGAAGGCAATGGTGAAAGACTTCTCTTGAAATATTATTCCATGAAATGCTTTACTTTTTGAGAAAACAGCAAAACATGAGAATTACGGATTTATTTTAAACACATGTCATGACATGGCGAAATGCGCGGGAAACAAGGGTGGGCTTTTCCGATGTTTGTCCGATGACCGATTGAGCCTAAATTTTCACAGGTTTGTTATTTGATATAGAAGTTGTGGTACACAAAGTGTGGGTCTTGGACAACACTGTTTACCGAAAGGGTCCATTGTCTTTAATTAGCAACAGCTTTCCATTGCTAGTTACCAAGTAAGCTTTTATGCTAACAATTATTTTGAGTAATTACCAATAGTGTCCACTGCCTTTAAGCATCACTGAGAATACAAAAGACATCTTTTTTTAATTGTCATTATATTTATTTATTTAAGTTATTTTTTAACATCAAAGCATTTTAACCTTGTTATCTATAACTGTGCATCAGAAAAAAATCAAAACTAATATTTGAGAAACAATCACATAATGAAACCCAAATTTTTATTCCAAAAGCATGTATGAAATGTTCAAACAATAATTAACATTATATGTAGACAATCAGACTGGCTTTAAAAAAAGGGGGCAAGTAATACTAAAACACACTCTCTTGAGGAAGTCTTTGCAATATGATGTACCCCCTCTATCAACAAATTTATACAGTATGTAACTCCCGTTTGCTGCTCACAATACAAATAATGATATACCACAATTTTGCAACAGCGCCCTCTTTGTTCTCATACACAGGTGCACCATTTCACAAACTGAAGAAAGTTACAGCTTTTTTTGTGAGGGAGGGGAGGGTGTCAAATGATTTCCATAGATATTGCAAATAGGGCAAATCCGCACTTCATAACTTGTGTTTAAGCTGAGCCATTGCTTGTGCCGAGCTGGTGATTAGCTTTCATAAGGGATATTTGTTTGTTTGCTGCTTTCCGGTTTAGTAGCAGCACAGGACCAAGTGGAAGGATCTTTATTTCACTCTTTTTAATTTTTCTAATAATACAGCATGTATTCTCAACTTGTTTTACAGTCTGCCATAACAATTTTCAAACAGTACTTTAAAAAAAATTGTTCCTGTTTTTATTTCAATTGCTATTGGATAATAATAATTGCAAAATTACCATATTATTTTGCCTCAAGACAGAATGTAAATGACAAACAAATTAGAATTTGTCTACTTCAAATGTGCAGGAAAGCTCAAGTTTCTCCAATTAGTCAAAAGACGGAATGTGAAAATTTAACGTGAAAACTCTATGCATTAATCATTTATAAATAATACATAAATTATCTACTTGTGATTGGTTCGGTGTAAATCAATCAAAGGTGTGAGAGAAGTGGCACAAGAATGGGACTAAAAATTAACTATCTTGAAATTAACATCTAAATAGCGTGGTGTGTTGCTCGGCTAAATCAGTCTACCAGCCAAATACTATGTAAAGAGTGCTGTCTGTAGCTGGTTTCCAATGCGTCCTGCTTAACAACAAACTAAGTAAACCAAATTGCTTTGAATTAGAAATGATCTGGGTCAAAAGTGTAAAGCAACAACAATGAAATTGCTGGGTAAAGACAGTTCATGCTAAGCCAAAACAGGCTATTAGCCAAAATACCATGTAATGTGCACTGTTTGAGCAAGAATCGCTTACTAAATTTGCTAAGTACTATCTTCTATATGAAATTTGGCCATGCACGTAGTAAAAGGATACCTGCTGAACATGTATTTGTGATGGGCTCACCTTAACTTAGCGGAAGAAATTTGACAAGCAATTTTGTCTAATTTTATGAAATCAGGGTTTCATTTCAACACAGAATTTAAAAGTACAGTTGTGCAACATTGATATTATTGATATTAATGCCTGTGGCCATGGCTCTAAATCTCATATTAGTTTGATGTAGATGTGCCCCCCCCCCCCCCGCCCCCCGCCCCTTCACCCACATATGAACTAAAGTAGGGTGCGAAATTGTAATTCACAAGCCTGACCTTCTAAGGTAAGAAGATGGATAATGAGGTCTTTAAAATTCATTACTTTCTTCTTTCTCAATCTTCTCAAGATTAGAGGGGATAAACAAGGTCCTCCTTAAAATCATTGTTTGCTAGCGTCATGTCTTAATTTACAATAAAAAAGGAAAAAAAGCAAACCTTAGCAAAAAAAACAAATGTACTAATATGCGAAGATATTGAAGAGACTTTTTAAGTCTTTAGATTGAACAGGAAATTAAAATCCACCTTTTTGTTTACAGTTTTATTCTAGCTTTCAAAAAAAACTCTTCTAGGGTTGAAACCTCACGCCATTGCCTATTTTTTGCTTTTTATTTACCAACGGAAACACTTACTTGATAAAAACAAATGCCACTTTTCAGATCAAATACGATATTTTTTCTGCTGAGACGCTCTACAGAGTGAAAGATTTATGAAAGACACAACTTGTGAGTAATAGGAAGCTGGTAGTCATTACCTTCCATTACCTAATAATAATAATAAATTCATTTGTTAACAGAAGACCACAGACTTTTTTCCAGTGACTCATGAGTTATTGTTAACATATGTCCATTACAAAACAATGTGTAGTCACAGCAGACACATGTCTATCAATCATTTTGTGGTGTTTCAATAAGAGACCACTGAAAAAGAAAAAGAAAACGTCCAGCCACTGAAAGCGGGTGATGGACATAAAATGTATCTATTGTTAGGTCTTTCTGATCTTCCCCACAAGTCAGCGTAACCAAATAACCAGTTGCATGTATTTACCATCCCTCTTTTGTGAATCAAAACGGTTTATAAATGAGTATTTTTTTGTCAAAATGGCTGCTTTGTGGACACTAACAGGTCTCAGCTAACCACATTTCCTTCGGCTATTATTCTGAAAAAAAAAGACCCTCCAAAAAATTCCCTACAGAAATATTTGGGCTTTGTGCTTCACAGAAACCCCCAGATGCACTGAGAGTTGTGGAAACGGGGAAAAGAAAAGCAAAGTAAAGCAAACATCGCCAGGAGACCTCAGCGCACTTCTGAATTTCCGTAATCAATTTCCCCCTCCACGGACCGACTTTGCCCCCCACAGCTGCCCTCTCCGAAAACACAGACCAATAATGAAAACCAACGATCGTACCGGAGAGTGTTGATTCCAACTCAAACACGTGTCAGGAACTCGGGTTACGCTTAAGCCTGAGTGGCGTTGCACTCTTCAATGTGCCTCCTCTCGCCCCCAAAAAAGTAAACGCCTTGCATCTGAGGGAAAAACTTCCCCGCGGGATTTGTGGAAAAGAGGGGGGTTTAGGAAACCTCTCGGAGGAGATTGCTAGCCCTGTGTAAACTGGATTGTGTTACAGATCAGGCTCGCTGCCAAGACCTGTTTGGGGGGGGGGGGTATTGTTGGTGGCAGTTCTTTATGGTATGACTGACATGACCCATATTGGAAGCCGAGGATAAATACTGTGTGTACATCCTCGGGCTATCAGGAAAAACCAAGAATTATGGTATTTTGGACAAATCTGGATCTTCACGTTAGTCAAAAACTTCCGTTAAGTTTGACTCTCCTCGAGGCGTTTTCCAAGAGTAAAAGAACAACCAAACTGAAATCTTTCAAACAAGGCAGAACCATGCGAGCCTTACAATTGCGCATAGACTTATTTTAAAAGTTGTAGAGCTAAATTCTACTGCAATTTAAATATCCAATTTCAATAAGCTCCAAATTGTTTGTCAAAAAATATTCTTTAAATATTAATTACACTGAAGGATATCAACATTATTATTATTATTTTATTTTATTTTAACTCAACAATACCAAATATTACAATACCTTACACAACCTTCACAGTAGAAATATCTCATACTGGATACAGAAACAGTATTTTATACAGTGTCACCTTTCAACAATTTGATATTAAATGTATTTACATCAAGGTGTATTTACAGAGTTATTAAGTGGCCTTGACGGAAAAGAAACTTTTAAGTAACCGTTACACCCAGTTGTGATGGAAAAAACATTGAAGTATTCGTATGACCAAACTGATTTTGCATACAAAAACATATGAAAGCTTCTAAACCAACTTCACTTGCACAAAAAGAGTGCACTCTGTCAGTGTAATCAATGAAACTTTGTTTTAACTTCAGTTCTTAATTTTTCACAAGTTTTTTGAAAGAGTTGATCAATGATTTTTACAATCCTAATATACAAAAAGCAACTTCAACATTTGTGTGTAAATATTAAAGTGAGGAAGTGTGTTGTGTAGTTTAAAAGAGTTTTCATACCTTTTGTAGATCAAGTTTTTGGCCATGATTTATATCCCTATAAAACACACTGTGAATTACAATAGTTGTAATACAATATACTTGTAGAAGTTTCAGCTTCATTATAAACTCTAAAAAGAGTTATTTCAAAGACATTAGTCTTATTTAAACTTTGCGTAAAGTCTTCTTTTCTTTTCTTAATCTCAGAACAAGAGTCTTAAAAGGACATGTTTTTCTTTCACTCTGGGAATGCAATTTTACTGATTATTAATTAACAAGCAAATTTCTCTATCTTACTCCCAATGTCTCATTGACTAATAAGGTCAAAGTTCATTTGTAAATTCTGCTAAATCGTAATTTGTTAAATTCAAAGGGCCCTTTCCACCGACACATCTCTTTCTAAATACACCTCTACACAATTCAAAACTTTGTTTCCTTTCTTTACAAAGATTTTGACAGCCTTTTTGTAACAAATATATTCATTTGGGAGAGGGTTGAATTTCATATTGATGGTGAAATTATCTTTGCATAGTCATGGGGATTTAAGTGACGTCATATTGGGAGACGTTTTATGCTTTACAAAGTTGTTTAACTTCCTTAACGTACTTTCTAAACTAAAAGTCTGCAAGCTACAAACAAACAGGGGCAAGAATGTTCAATCAAATCAATTTACTATTCCTTTAATTATTTTTGTCATGTACTAAGTTTTTAAAAATGCTAGGATTATGGGTGCCATTTTATTAAAAAATTTATGAAAATGAGAAAATGTTAGCTGAAAGAACGGTAACATAGCATTTCAAAACAGTTGAGGGCATTTTAAAACAGTTTAGGGGATTAAGGAAAACTTGAACCATGGATGGTAATGAAGACAAATGGTATTTTTTAAATTATACAAATGAAGTGGGGAAAACAGCATGAAATATTCATAATAGTTTACAACTAACTTAAATACTGTACATCTCTGGATAGCATTAAACCACCATTGACCATAAACATTCTGAAAAACAACATCAGATAGATTAATGGAATTAATTCAAGTGTATTTTTTTGTTTCCACTTAGTCGTGAATGATCCGAGAATAGCACAGGCTTTTACTGCTTAAACCCTGGCAACGAATCCCCACTTCCCCATGGCAGAATCAGTAAAACGGCAGAAGGAAAAAAAACAATCAACTTGAACTCCACTTATATGGGAAATGTGGAGGGGGTAAATTTGGTGGTTTCTCCGTCCAGAGTTGGTGCACTCGGGGCCCCTTCAAACCACCGACAGGGACACGGGTTATTTATTTCAATTTATATGCACACATCCGATAGAGTACACGTCCATAGCTTCGGATTTGTCTTCTGTTTCTTTATGCATAAACTCCCAGTTGACTCAAGGCGAATACAACACACGACGTACCGAGAGAGAAAAAATATCACGGAATTCGAAGAACACGGCCCTAGCATCACGTTGTGTATTGATTGTCGGTTGTAATTGCATGCCGCTTCGAGCGCCACCGGAGGTTGCGTTATCTCAGCGCGAAGGAGTTTTCTATATATGGACGTCAAGGCGATCCCGTTGTCTCCTGCGTGTCTGGGGTGCTCCTTCCTTGAGGGGGGTCTCAAGGGGGGTCTCATAGGGGAGTTGGTAGAGCTGTACACGGAGGGGGATGGGAGGGGGACTGGGGTCGGTAGATCATAATGACTCCAGGCGATCCTTGCATGCGTTGGCTACTACCTCTAGGGTGTCGTGATCAAGCTCCTTGATGAGTGTTAACACAGCGGTCAGGATGTTGGCATTCTGGAAGACAAGAATAAGGAAATGGGCGGGGGGTGAAGAGAGGGTTAGCATGTATTTGTGTAATCAATGAGAGAATTTAAACAAAATAATCTTGGTGGATGTGCAGAAAATGAAAGTGATGATTGGTTAGAAACTTAAAATGCAATGATGATTTGGGGTTAGTTTAAAGGGAATTGAAGTTAGAGACTTTAAAAGCAAAAATTAGTTTTGAAACTTAATCAGCATTAAGGAAAATATAATTGTAAAAAGCTATCAGACTTTGTCTTACTTTTAACATTTCAATATTTTTCTTTTAAAACAATGAACTATTAATGGCAGTTATATTTGCATCAAAAACAAACTAAATCTTAAACAACTGAAAACTCGAACACAACAAAAAACAAGTTGATTTAAAGGAACACATTGCCTTGGATCGGTCGAGTTGGTCTGTTGAAAAGCATTTGTAACCGTGTGTTATAAAATGCATATGGGTAGAAAAATGTTGTAAAAGTAGAATATAATGAGCCGCACAAACATGCCTTAAAATTGCACGGTTTTCCTTTTAACTCGTCGACTAACACGGTCGGCCATTTATGGGAGTCAAATTGTTGACTCCCATAAATGGCCGACCGTGTTAGTTCACACAGTAAAAGGAAAACCATTCAATTTCGAGGCATATTTGTGTGGATCATTGTATTCTACTTTTAAAACATCTTTCCAACCATACGCATTTTATAAAAAAACGGTTAAAAACGCTTTTTATAGACCAACTCGTCCGATGCAAGGCAATGTGTTCCTTTAACAACAAGCTTTGTATGGTTGTTAGTGTTAAACTCAATGTAGAGAGGTATTTACACATGCAAACCTGTAACAAAGGTACCCAATTGGGTAAAGGTACCCATTTTGGAAAGTGTGTACAAAACCCAGGGGAGCTGCTGCCACAAAGAGAACGAACCAAAAAAGAGGGACAATTATGAGGTACCCGATTGCAGGTATTTACAAACTTGCGAGTGTTTCTGAAAATATTTTGTTCGCACTTGAAATTCATTTGCATAAAAAAAACAAGCTAATTTGTACGTGTTTTACAAATTATTAAATGGTGCTTAAATTATATCATATTTTTTTTAATTAAGGTTGGAATCTTCAACACTTACCAATAAATTTTGACATTTGCTACAACATATTTTCAATTCTGAGACTTTATTTCTTTTCTGCTCACAAAACTCAAAGGCATTTAATAGTAATGATTATTGCAATTTATTTTTTCCTTCAGGGCAAACACAACTGGAAATCAGATTATTGGAGGAAAAAATACGACGCCTGTTGTAACCACATGTTTACTTTTATCTGTCTAGTAAAATACACACAAAAATAGAAACTTTCAACACTGAATATCCGAAACGACAACATGGTGTGCGGCACTGTTAGTTCTTTCCCTCAGTATTTTTGTTTCTGATAACCTTAGAATCACCACCATTCATGTTTGACTCTAAATCAAAAATAACTCCTGATAAGAACTTTACAATTTAGTCCTTCACAATTTCAAATTCCACAGTGAAAAAGAAAGGTGACAGACTATGTCCATAAACCGGTGTCCTTTCTCTATATGAATCTACCATGAAAATTGCAGCTTAAAGGCAGTGGACACTATTGGTCTTAACTCAAAATAGTTATCGGCATAACACCTCACTTGGTAACAAGTAATGGGAGAAGGTTGATAGTATAAAACATTGTGTGAAAAGGCTCCCGCTGAAGTGACGTAGTTTAAGTAATTTTCCACGAATTTGATTTTGAGACCTCAAGTTTCGAATTTGAGGTCTGGAAATCAAGTATCTGAGAGCACACCACTTCGTGTCACAAGGGTGTTTTTTTCTTTCATAGTTATCTCGCAACTTAGATGACCAATCGAGCTCAAATTTTACACAAGTTTGTTAATTAATGTATATGTTGAGATACACCAAGTGAGAAAACTGGATTTTGACAATTACCAATAGTGTCCATTGTCTTTAATCTGTTGTGAAAATAGTGAAAATCAAGCATATACTAGCTGCAGTAGGCTTTTAAACCAAACGTTTTTATCAACATTTATTTTTTCAGAGCGACTACTAAACGACACATACACCTTCCCTTTAAAAAAAATTCGAACAACAAAAGAAACCTCCCGGAAACATTCCCAAAACAGCTCTCCCTAGCCTTCCCTTTGAAGGTACTGATAAAACAAAACGGATGTTTTTAGTCCTACAAGGATGTTGATGGTGTCGGAAAGTTTCTCAAAAAAACTTCATACCATCAAAAGCTTCTGTAGGCTTCTGAACCAAAAGTTTATATCGCCATTAATTTTAAGAGAGTGACCAAATGTACAGTTTCTCTTTAAAATAAAACGACCGGCTCAACAAAACAAAACCTCCCAGAAAAAAATCCCAAAACAGCTCTCCCTTCACGGCAGGGATGTATGTACTCATAAAAACCCCATATGTTTTTAGTCCTACATGGATGTTTATGATGATGAAAATGTTTCTCTTAAAAAGCTTCAGACCATCGGAAGCTGCCCCTGTAGGCTTCTCAACCAAACGCTTCTACTGTCATTAGTTTCACGGGTGATTCAAACGTATACCTTCCCTTTAAAATAAAATAACCAGCTCAACAAAACAAAACCTCCCGGGGGAACAATCGAAAACAGCTCTCCTTTGTGGCAGGGTTGTAGGAACTGATAAGAAAAAAACGTATGTTTTTAGTCCTACAAGGATGTTGATGATGTCGGAAACGTTTCTCAAAATGCTTTATATATATACTGTTAAAAGCTACTGTAGTCTTCTCAACCAAAAATGTTAAGAGTCGATTACCAAACGAACACCATCTCTTTAAAAGATAGAACGACCAGCTCAACAAAACAAAACCTCCCCAGGAATGTTCCAAAACAGCTCTCCCTTCGCAACAGGGATGTACGTACTCATAAAAAAAACAGATGTTTTTAGTCCTACATGGATGTTGATATTGTCAGAAACATTTCTCAAAATGCTATATAATAGTAAAAACTACTGTAGTCTTCTAAACCAAAATTTTTAAGAGAGTGATTACTAAACGAACACTATCTCTTTAAAGAAAAAATAACTACCAGCTCAACAAAACAAAACCTCCCCAGGAATGTTCCAAAAACAGCTCTCCCTTCGCGCGGCAGGGTTGTAGTACTGATAAAAAGCGGATGTTTTTAGTCCTACAAGGATGTTGATGATGTCGATAAATGGGGGTAGTCTGAGCACCTGTTGAGAGGTGGGACTTGACTCTCCATTGTCGCCGACAAGGCGTCCCAACGAAACATGCTACATCTTACACGATTGAAACAAGCTGTGGTGTGTTTTTTTTTTTTACATTCAATTCAAATTACTTGTTAAAAAAAAATTAATTATTCATTACTTGTTTGTGAGGAATGGCGGGGAAAACACACTTCATTTTAATTTCGAGAGGTAGTCGTCTGTTTTCTTGTCGCTTTGTGCAAAAGAGGTGTTCAGAAAACTCAAATTTAAATATATTATCTTTAAACAATTCAACCATACCCAGACATGGGCATAATTTAGTAGACAGTTGTGTTCACTGTTCTAAACTTCATATTTTTTATTTATTTTTCTTAAAAAATATGGGCGAGGCAAAGAAAACAATTATTAATCTTAATTTGTATTTCAATTAAAAAAAAAAATCTTTGAAAACAAATTTTGTGGAGAAAAAAAAAACACATCGCTAATAAAACAACAGCCTTGATAATTCCGAATGGTACTAAAACATAAATACATAAGATCAAAGACAAGAAAAACTACAAAGAGAAGAAGAAATGTATAGCTTGATACTTTTATGCCGTCATGATATGCCTAATGCAAATTTGACGACGAGGAGAGGATGCGTCACAATTAGTGGAAAGTACACGAACAGAGAAGGACCACGACCAAAGTACAGAGCCATTGTTCGAAAAAATCACCTGATACAAAATCCCAAAACCCTTGGGGCCGAGGCTGAATGAAGAAGATCTTTCATTATTTTTTGTTCCTCGCACAAAATAAACTCTGTTTTGTGAATTAAATTTAAGCGTGTTTGCTCAAAAAGGATGAACGACTGCAGTAAACTGAAAATTGCTTGTAAAGCCATTTGATGACTCATCCGTTAACTTCATCCATTTTTTATTTCTTTCATTGTTATTCTTTTCTCTCTCCTTTTATAGTAATATTATTGTTATTTTGTTTTCTTTTCTTCTAGCTTTTTTCAGTTTTATGGTTTTAAAAGGATCAGGCGGAGGGGAAATTATTAAAGATAACACTCTTTTGACTATCACACATTTACTTTATGAATCATACACAATAATTATTATTTTATTTTAGTGGGGTTTTTCTTCTTCTTCGCCTTCATGGTTTGAAAAGGATCAGGCTGGGAGATTTAAAGAAAATACTCTATTGACTTTCATCCATTTGATGTGAGTCACAGAATAATATTTAAAACTGTATAGTATAGAAACACTAGGTATTGCCGTCTTAACATTTTTAATAAAGATTTACACAAACATAAACCACTCAATACAAGAACATATTTTAAATGGCACCATAGTAAGGATCCACAATGCTTCAGACAAGGTAAGGTTCAATGATGTTTCCTCTATTTATTCTCTTTTATTTTCTTATTATTTTCTTTATTATGGGGTAATTAGAGTCTGTCAACAAGAAACTCTGACACTGGGATCCACATTTTAGGAGGTATGTTTAAATAGAGGCATTTCCCTTATTTCGATACCCCCAAGGAGTTGGAGATTTTAGAGGGTTTTTTTTTATTAAGGGAAGTAGATCAGAGAGATCTGGGAAAAAAACATTCACCAAGCAGGCATTAAAAAAGTCTGAATTTAGTTTAAAGTCTGAAAGTCTGAAGTTAAGATTTTCAGCGCAAAGTGAATTTGGTTATTTGTACAAGTTTATATCATTAAGAATTTGTCATTTTTTGTTAAAAGTTCTGAGAACAGTCCGTGATGAGAAAGGGTGTAAGCCCTGGACTTGTTTTCCAACAGTATGCTCTGGTCGTCTTTAGGAGAAGAATTTAACCCAAAGTTTTTAACCTCAGATTCAAATTTATATAAGAATATTTTTTTTTAAACATAGCTAAAGAGCTCTAAATTGGATCAAATAAGAAAAATATCAAACATTCTTGGAAGTAAAAGCCAATACATGATCTTACAAACTAACACAACTGCACCAAGAAGGCCAGAAGGCTAACAAAATATAGGTCACAGTTTACATTCAACATCGCCATAAATAAAGAAACGCCCGACACCCATAATTACACTGTGTTAAAACAATTCAGCGGGAGAGCTGATTCAGAGTCTGTCTCTTCCGCTCTAAGCAAACAAATTGCTACACGGTTTACTTGGCAAAGAGCTATTAATCTTTCATACATCCAGTAGTTGGTTTACACAACCAGAAAAACCTATCGCTCATACTGATGAATTTAGTCTCGATAGTCTGTTGACTTTGTTTTAAAGTGAAGGGACAAAAAAAGTGGTTTTATATTATGACAGGCCTGTATGCTTCGTTTTTGAAAGGACAAGGGCACCACTGGCATTTTCTCCTTGGTAAAGGGCACCCTATGGGGAGATAGTAAGTTTCTACCGGAGCATTTCAAGGGCACCAAGGCAGTGACCAAGGGGCAAGAAGGCCTTTTATGATGTACAGCTGATACATACTTATTCAAAATATTTATGATAGGTTTGTTTATTTGGTGAATCGGGTTGGTTCAGATAATTTCTTTTTTAACCTCATTGGACCTTGGTTCGAATCCCACCTCAGACCTTAGATAAAGCCTTGCTTGTGGATTGGGTTTTCAGTCCCTTCTTGACTGCATGGGATTTCCCTATTTTGGGGTTTTTCTCCCCCATCTAAACTGAACATTTCTTCTTGTTTTCTATTTATCCTGCTATTGGACTCACACTAAAACAAATTTTCTGGGAAATTGTACCCCACAAATTTAGGTGACTTTTTCACATTTGAATTGCTTAACCTGGCAAACTCTTAGAGAGAAAACAAAACTACTTTTTTAGAGTACATGTTATTGTGGTAGGGTTAAGTGAGATAACTTGGTACACCAGAGTTAGTATAATAAGTGTTAGCTTCTTCCCAAGAAACAAACATGGGGGTGGGGGTGGGGTGGGGTGGCGGTGGGGGTGGTGTGGGGTGGGGTGGCGGTGGGGGTGGTGTGGGGTGGGGTGGCGGTGGGGGTGGTGTGGGGTGGCGGCGTGGGTTGTACCCCAGGAATTTCTTTGGGGTTATTTCTTCGATTTAAGTTTGATAGTGTGAAAAGGGCTTCAGAGGTTTTACAGACAAAAACACAACCAAACAGCAAAGCTAAAACAGTTATAACTCCCAAAATCTGTGCACTTGTTACTTCATGGGAAGATTAAAGTCGTTTCAACTAGCAGAGTTCTGAAATAATTCCCAGGCCTGCTTAGTAGATCATACTGATTCAATGCAGTACAAACACACTCAACCTAGTTCTCACATCCGCAGAGTATCTACATGCGTTTAGACACATTTAAAACCAATTATGGCACCCAGAGTCAAAGTTTAACTCATGAACCTACGGAATGTATGATGTCCAACACATAGCTGAAAGGCAAAACTGTTTACAATAACAGTCTTGCTTGAAATCCATGGAAAGCCTTTTTCCACATGAATTCAGAACTTCTTTAAAATCTTGAAGTTTTTTTTTTTATTAATGCAAACTGAAATCTCATCTTGATAGAGCAGACTATAAAGCATATGACATCATAAACTGATAATAACCCTTTCATGCACCACTTATTTTTGTGATAAATTGATCATATGGGCACATTGTTAACAATTTTTTTTTTTTTTTTTAATTACAAAAAACAACAGATCACAATAGTGCCCTCAAGAGTCCTCTTTCAAATTCTGATAATCTGTGTGGCCATGCGACCTTTATTATTCATTCTACGACAATTTTTCTGAAGGGACATAAACCGTCTGCTAGCGACCGTTTGGCGCACGAAAGAGTTAAAAACAGAAGACAGAGATAGGACCGTTGCATTACTTCTGCTGCCATCCTCCACAATTCTCCTTAAAGTGCATTCAGCAATTATCAGATCACATCATTTAGCAATAGTAATCCACTCTAGGTAGTTGCAAATACACACGTGGCTCTATCTATGTAGCTGTTAATGACGGCTCTAGAAATGAGAACAGGTGGCCATGCTGGATGTGATGATCATACTCCACATTGGAGTCCTGGTGCGGACAGCAGGGCAGATGTTTGGCACCTAATTTATCTTATAAACGTGACTCCTTCATTTCTTTTCCCCATTGCGTGCTGATTACCACAATAATGACCATTGGAGTGTGAAAAGAAGTGGATGTATTGATATACCATACGGGGGCCATTAAGCAACACCTCCCCTCACGCAATACGGCACTTGCCCAGTAAAGGCCGAGTCGGCACTGTTCGACAATTTGAATGCAAACAAAATCATGGAAAGACAAATCTCAGTTTGAAGCATGTGTTTAAAGAGGGAAATACATATTTGATTTATCTATTTTATTATTTTTACTTATGAAGAGTTTATCACTCCCTTCCTATAGTTTCAATTAAATCTGACTATAAAGATTATTATTCATTACTTTTGATGGTTATGATGTTCAAGATTGGTGAAAACAATGAGGCACGTTCTGCATTTTTATGCAGCTTCCCACTTCAAGCTTATTTTGATTGTGACAACCAAAATAAGCCAACGGTTATTCCTTATGCTTGAATACATTTCAGTAAGAGTATTTATCTAGGGAAGTGGCACTGGTGCGAACTTAATAATAAGTGAGGTTTCTGATTGATTTGTTCCCTTCTTTTTTTCTTTTGGAATAAAACCCCCCCACAATATTTCAATTCAATTGGAACCAAGAGAAAAGGGGCAACAAAAATTTAAGGGTGAAGATGGGCAGGAGATTTGCTTCAATCACAGGGGAAAAGGCAATCAAATGGCACTTACTCTTCCTTTACTTGTACTTCTGTGTTTAGCTGGCGAGAGTTTGTCAACTGGGAGAGGTTTCAAACCGAGCTCCTCTCGTATTTTGCTGCAAAAAGGAACATAAACACTACGTATTGTTAAAATCTTGTCAAAAGGAATACAATTTCTCAAATGCTATTGCCAAGTATAAGACCTTTTTAACCAAGTAACAGTTTAACAATGTGCTGTGGCGAAATCTGCAGACAAACATACCTGGGCAAAAAAAAAAGGGCGAACCCCTTCTGTTAAAGATAATGTATTGGGTTCTTTTTTATGTGCATTACACAACACACAGGATGTAAGGTTTTACATAGCAACTGAAGGAAAATGCAAGAATGGTTAAGTGTCTTGCTTTTAGGACATTAAGGGTCAAGAGCGGGACGCGAACCTACCCTCTGCTGTTCAGAACACCAGAGCTTGATTCCAGCATGCCTGAATGCTCATCCTTGACACACCACATTGCTAGTGGGTGTGGTTCTAGTTTGGATGTGTAAGCACAACATTTCCTCACGTAGGATGTCAACGTGCATGCCCTTGTGGCTAGATGCGCAGGTCTCCATCTGTTGGGTCTGAAGAGAAAACCCACACAGTCTGAACTGCACCATTAACAGCCCGGGCCCGGGTAAAATCCAATTGTCATGACAGTTAAATCAATCAGTGGCAATTTACTGTTTCAAGAGTGACCCTGAGACTTGAGCAGAGAAAGCCCTGGTCCTGTGGAGAGACACTTGAAGATGCATTGTGTGTCTCCTTTAACCCAATGAGAGGACGTAACCAGTTGGTTTCAACCATGATCTAACCTGGCCAAAAGAGCACTTATAATGTCTTATATGCAATGCAGATGACTCACATTGCAGTCTTACTAAACATCTTTTTTAAAGCCCGTCTTTCGTGGACGAAACTGGTAATAGGACTAATTTTAAAGTTTTGTTTGGCAAGCACAGATCTGCCTGCCACTTTAACCCTCAAAAAGCACTTGTTATTTTTTATTTTTTTTATTTTTTATTTGGGAGGGGGGGATTTAACTCAGCATTAGGGTTCTTCCACTAAACACAAGTCAACGTATCGAGACAGCCTGCAGGAATTGCACGTTTCACCGTGTCATGACATGTGTTTAAAATAAATCCGTTATTCTCGATATCGAGAATTGATAATTGTTTTAATGTTTTCTCAAAAAGTAAAGCATTTCATGGACTAATGATTCAAGAGAAGTCTTTTACCATTACCTTCTGCAAATCCTGTAAGTTATTTGTAAATTTGTGAACTTCTATTTTTTTTTTCTGTTCCGAAAGTGTATAATGGCTTTAACTTCAGCGTCTAATTTAGTCTTCTGCGACAGAACGTTTGTACCCGCCCTTTGTTTCTGATCCTAACAAACTCAATTTTAACAACCAATTAGCTTTCAGTCTACCCTTCACCAAATACAATAATAAATAAAAAAAAAAATTATGCTCCGTGCAAAAATTATGATAATCTTAATTACAGGCACTTGCATAAAAAAGCACTTCAGACAGTTTCAAACTCCTCATAAAATTTAGCGAGCCATCCAGTTTAAAATATTTATATAAACAAATGAAAGGTACATAAATAAAGTGCATTCACTCATTTACAGTCCCCCTTTTAATCTTTGCATTAAGTATACCCTACCAGCTCAAACACGAAATTCAATTAAAATTATTGTAGCCATGGGACATATTGGAAAAGTAAAAAACCATTATCAGTACCACTGACTTGTGCATACTTTTTGTTCACTCACTCTCTCTTGTTTATACACCCATTGGCATTGGGTGTCTAGCCGTATTTTTAATTTTTGTGAGTTCTTTTTTTTGGGGGGGGGGGGTGTTAATCTCTGCCTTTTTTTTCTCTCTGTCTTTTTTTTTTTTTTTTTTTTTTTGGCTAGAGATCTTTATTTACTCAGGATTACAACGGAAAATCACCAAGCACGTGTTTTGGCAACGAGTAGTGGTGGCTGAGGCTGAAGACACACACCAGAGCCAGAGGGGAAAAAAGTGGAACGATGACGACGACAACGCAAGAAGAGAGCAAGCAGATGGAGATGATGAGGAGTGGGAGATGAAGTGTGTGGTGAAGGTGGATCATCTATTGTAATGACTAATGGATAAAGACACGCGTCTCACTGCTAAATTACCTACGCTGTGATAATAATGCGTTGCACGATTCAAACACCAACGTCGTCGCTGGAAACCAAAATGAAAATAATATTCAATTTAGGGGGTTGTGGGGGAATCTTGTTAAGAAAACCCCCTCTCCTTAACCTCTACCGGAGGGGACGTAGGGTTTTCGAGACTCTATTATATTCCTATAGGAGACGAGAAGAGGGGGGAAAGATGGGGTGAAATTAGCAGGCCTCTGGAGTGCGGAGACACAATAACTAGCAATCAAGGGAAGGCGTGGTGGGGCATAGTTTGGCTGGAGCTGCCTTGTTCATCATCAACACCTCGGGTGTTGATGGAGGGGGGTGTGTGTTGATAACGATCAGAGGTCTTTTGTTGTCTTGTAGATGGCCTGTGGGTCTCAGATCGGTGATTCAGACAGGGAGTGGCCAATCAGACAGAAGTCAAAACAGCCACGGGCGATTGGTTAATAACGCAGCGTGCCTAGCTTGATTCCGTCCAATCAGAAGTGCGTTACACATCATTCAGGAATTAAATACGTTAAATAATTCCTTTCCCCGAAAAAAGGGAACTCCGTTCCTTAATGGTTTTTTTGCACAACAACGTTCAATCGATGAACGCATTCACCAACATCTAACTTTTGTCAATGAAGGCTGTGAGTTTAACATACCAAAGTCTAACTCCCATTGGTTAAACCAAATCTCTGCCTGAAACTAAAATCTGATCATTCTTCTATGGTTTCTATACTTCTCCTTTTTCTAATCAACATCATCAGCCACTTGTCATGCACTATTTATTCAAGTAATAAATTGATCATAATGGACACATTAACTGTTGACTTGTTTTTTACAAAAAGGCAACCACCCAAAAACAAGTCACAATATTACCATCAAGAGTCCTCTTTCCCATTCTGAAAGCTGTTTGGTTGTGCAATCTTTGTTTTGTTTTTTTTGTTAAACAACTTTTCTTCTGAAGAGATTTACACCGACCACTAGTGATTGGTCAGCACATAAAAGAGTTAAATCAAAAAAGAAAACTAGTCTTAAAAATAGAATGAAGGGTGGGAGAGGCTTCAAATGAAGAAGTGGAGAATTGTTATTATTTTTATTATTATTATTGTGTTTTTGTAAAAGGATGAATCAGCGTAGGCCTCCATTAGCTTGTCAATTTTGCACAGGAACTCTCAGTGGACATCCCCAAATGGTTCTGTAATTTACATTCCCCCTTGAGAGCTCCATTCAACAACATCAAAAAACCCAAGCTTTCCTGTAATCACTCCATCTTTGGTAAAACTGTTTGCAGTGTACTTTCAGAGTAGGGACCAACGAGTGCTTTTTCATGGAGATTACTTCTGTTTGAGTGGGTTTTTGACAATTAGTGGTTGACAATCATAGAGCGGTCCCTTCTGTATGATGTCATTCACCTCCATGTCAATGATCTGATTGGTTGAACTGAGTAATAATCTTCTGTCTGGACCAATCAGGGCCCAATTTCATAGCACACAAAATTATGCTTAACAGAATAAGGTTACACTACCTTGTCACATGTACAAATTGTGACTGGTATCTAGCTCGTTTCTGCTCACCAGAAAATTGTTCAGCAATTTTCTCTGCTAAAGCAGCTCTATGAAATTGGGTCGCGGTCTTGGACCTTTTAAAAGTTTCCCAAATTTACTTTTACAAGAATGCCCAAATGGAAATGCCCGTTGCGAAATATATTGAAAAGATGTAATTCCAGGCCTGCCACTGTGCACTTTAAGCATAACACCTGTGTTCTGTTACAGTACACTCACAATAATGCAACAAGCATCTTGTTTCACCTGACCAACAAAAAGCAGACAGGACACAGTTAGCTAGCTGAAGGATTCATGAGGTCTTAAGCTTGAATACTTTTTAATTTTCCCACACTATCGAACAGAATTCTAAATATAGCTACATCCAATCAGCAATAACCTTGTCCTCAGATGACTTTCACCCGATTGGTCTTTCAGGGACAATCTTCCAGGAAACAAACCAATCAGCTGTGAGAGATTCATTTGACAGCATCCAATCAGCAATGTCACTCTCTTTGCCAATATATTTGGACATGATTGGTCAGATGAGCAAGTAACTCTACTCAGAAGGGAACAGCCAGAGCTCACTTGCAGAAATTTGTCTTTTGACCTGGAGTGAACATCCGATTTGCCGATTTATACCAATCTTCAACTAGGAACAAACCAATCAAATATCAGGCGTTTCAGTAAACATGGTATGTTTGAAATAAAGACAACTTCTTAAAACACAGACCTCTTACTTTGAGTGATGGATCGTGATCTGATTGGTCTGTTGGGCAATATTCGACTCAGCAGCAGCCAATCAGGAGTGACTTCTTTCACTGGCACAAACCAATCACTTATGAAATTCTGCAAGCACAAACCACACCTTCCAATCTGATTGGTCAACCGGGACAATTTTCACATGAGCAAGTAACCAATCAGCATTGACCTCATAGACTGTGAGTGGTGGAATAAACTGATCAACATTTATGATCAATGTTTTGGTCAGTATCCTCTGAAGACAATAAAAGCATACTGATAGAAACGTTCTCAGAACCAACATTACTCAATTAAGTACCACCAGCCAACCAACAATGACCTTTCTCATTTTCAAGTATCGTCATATTTTGATTGGTCAATAGTACAATGTTCTCCTTAGTGAGCAGCCAATCGGCATTGACCTCATTGAGTAGCTACTACTACTACTACTAGGCAAGGCAGGTGTTTCCTTGGGGGGGGGGGGGGGGACGACACACCTAGAGAATGATTGAGTTAAGTCTAGAGAGCACTAGACAATGCCTTGCATGATTCTTGTCCAATGGAGCTACGACTCCAAGCCTTGTTAAGTCCAAGCTACAAATACCCTCTGGGCTCTATGCCTCTGTATTACTCATAAACTCATGATTGCCGCTCGGCCAATAAAGTGCAATAACTTCATTTCGCTGCTGCTGCGACAATTTTTTTCTTATCATTTTACAATCTCACCTCCTTCTCTTTTTACTTTTCATAGACCAAGGGCATCAACGTGATGCTCTAGCTTATATTTATATCTCCTCTTCTTTTTTTTTTTTTGCAATCTCAAGAATATTAGGGGGAAATCCTTGGGTCAATTTAAGTGGTGAATCATACAGGAATACAAGGAATAAATCAGCATAAATAAGATTACTATTGCCCAGGAGCTAAGACCAGTCACCATACTTACACGTACAAGCGCTAATAATGAGTGAATCAATATGCAGGGTGCAATACAAATGCAAATAGAGGATGGGGAGACAAAATAATACTTTGCGTAACGACAAAATGGAAAAATAAACAAAATCAAAGCAATTCCAAACACGTTTGAAATGAGACAGACAAGTGTCAGATTCGTAAATATCAATTGGACGAAAAGGCCATTCATTTGCAATTACATTACATATCAATAGATGACAAGATTCAATGGCATCGATCAATCTACACTGCTCCCTCTCAGAAATTTACAACCCCCCCCCCAAAAAAAAAAAATAAATAAATAAAAATTTCATCAAGACGGACACAACCTCAGGCCTGTATACTTTGTTTTTTATAAAAGGGCAAGGGCACCAAGGCATTTTTTCCTTGGTAAAGGGCACCCTATGAGGCAATTGAAAATTTCTACCGGAGCCTTTCAAGGGCGCCAAGGCAACAGACCAGAGGTAATGACACAACCTTGGGCATGTATGCTTTGTTTTTGAAAGGACAAGGGCACCAAATCTAGCATTTTCTCCTTGTTAAAGACCACCCTATGAGGACATTTCTATCGGAGCATTTTAGGGGCACCAAGGCAATGACCAGAGGGCACGGAGGCAATCGCCTTTGCTGCCTCCATGAGGTATCCGACCCGACCGTAGTATTTCTTTCAATACAGAAACAAATATGTGTTTGACTCGTACCCTGACACTTCCAGTGACAGTCACAAGCATCAACTGAGGTGAAAAGCATCACGGTGTACACTTCAACAACTCATACTAAATGCTGGTACACAAACACTTCCACTCTGTGAGACAAAATAAATTAGCTGTCCCATCAACAATTATATCTTCTTTATTTCCTCCTTGTCGTCAGACAGGCAGGGTGGACAACCTCTTCAATTTACTGTGGGTGTTAGAATAGTGCACTGTGAGGGTCAGGGGAGGAGCTTTGATGTAGACAATGCTGGTGGTAGTGGTGGTGGCACAAGAAGAGGGTTTCCAGTCAAGTCAGGGCGAAGGCCAAGGAGGCCCTTTGATGGAAAAACAGCCCAACTCAAAAACAAAAAACTTTTGCAGAGGTCAGAGCTTCTTCACCTCTATTTTCCTTATCTGGGAAATGTTTTGTTGCAAAGCAAAATATTTAGACTAAACTTGTTTTGCGCACTGTGAATGCTAACATTAAGTAGCAAATTGTTGAATTTCGAGGAAGCAACTGATCGCGTTTGCTACAGACAAGGGAAATTGTTCAGTACATCTAGTTCTAGGGATACGGTACAAAATAATGGTTTGTTTCCCAATTCTGAGCATACATGTAGCCCACAGGTAGTTTTTTTACAAACAATTGCGCATAGCCTGCGTCCCCTTCCCCCTCACCCCTCCAGAACCCTCATCTAAAGTGGCCTCTCTGAGGGCGCTTCCTGAAGGACACTCTTCATAAAAAATAAATGGAGGAAGGGGGAGGAGAAAAACTCCATTTCCTCATGAAACACTGTCTTACTTTGTTTCATCTAGGCTGATCTCCACCGAGCTGTCCCTCATGTCCTTATCCTTGGCGATGTGTCCGTTGGCCTGCCATCTTAGGGAGGCGATGGGAGGCGGCAAGTCATCCCCGTGCTCCATCGCTCTGTTGACCTCATCATTTGTCACCACTGAAAAACAGAAAGAATTGATCAATAGAAGAGATTAAATTCGCATTTATTTTTGTGGTTGTATTTATTAAAGTATTATTAAAGATGACCTGTGGTCAACAGAAGAGATTAAATTTACATTTATTTTTGTGGTTGTAATTTGAGTAGTGTTTTGACGACCAGACCAAGAAAATCTTAAAATAAAATAAAAAGATAATTGTGTTGAACTTTTCACCATATATTCCCTGGCTCAGTAATTTATCTGTCACCACTGGAAAACAAAAACTAAAAATTGATAATAGTTTGTGTGGTTGTATTTCAGTATTATTTAGATGACCTGTAATCAACAGAAGATATTAAATTTACATTTATTTTTGTGGTTGTATTTTAAAGTGTTATTTTGATGACCTGACCGAGATACTCCTGAATACAAAAATCTGGTAATGCGTTAAAGGAACACATTGCCTTGGATCGGACGAGTTGGTCTATTAAAAGCGTTTGAAACCGTTTGTTATGAAATGCATATGGTTAGAAAGATGTTTTAAAAGTAGAATATAATGATCCACACAAGTATCACTCGAAACTGCACGGTTTCCCGTTTACGTCGCGAACTATCACGGTCGGCCATTTATGGGAGTCAAAATTTTGACTCCCATAAATGGCCGACCGTGTCAGTCGACAGGGTAAAAAGAAAACCACGCAATTTCGAGGCATATTTGTGTAGATCATTGTATTCTACTTTTACAGTATCTTTCTAACCATATACATTTTACAACAAACGGTTACAGAACGATTTTCAAAGACCAACTCGACCGATCCAAGGCAACGTGTTCCTTTAAACTTTCCACAACAGTATGTTATATTCCTTGACCCAGCAATTCATTCGCCACCACTGGATAACAAAAACCAAAAACTGATCAATAGAAAAGATTAAATTCGCATTTATTTTTTTTGTTGTGATTAAAGTATTGTTTTGATGACTTGACCAAGACAGTCTTGAATTTAAAAAAAAAATAGGTAACATTGCGTCAACCCTTCCAATCGCAGGATATCTTTATTCTCATCATTCCCTTGGCCCAGTAATTCATTGCTCGGTATGATTTTCCCTTGTGTACATTTGTATAAAATTTAAACCGGTCACCCCAAGCACACATACCAATATTTGACTACTGTCTGCCAATTTCAAGAATCCCTACTACACAAATTCCAATTATTTTAAGAGTCATTAAGTCTTTAAAAACAGAAAATAAGATTTCCCAGTAGACGGAAACCCATTCCAGGTATCAAAATTTCCCGCTTGATCAGAGCCTTTAGTAACTTCACCGGTATTGGACAGAAACCCCAAAGCAGTACAATTCCAGCAGCCAAGGTTTTTTTATTTATTTTTTATTAAAAGATCTAGCCGACTAAAGTATTTACAACCGGTGTCATGCAGCCTGCATGTCCAATCACATGTTGAAACACTTTTGAATGGATTCAGATACTTTAAAAAATGTGCCATGTTAAAGTCTCTCAAACATAATAAAATAAATTTAAAAAAATTCAAAGACAGACTTTCAACTTATTTACATTGTCATCCTCCCAAATGATTTTCTGTTATTTCCATTTTATCAGATATTTGGTCAAGAATTCACACTGGCGAAAAAGCACGACGAAGTCGTTCCTTTATTTCAAAACGGATGACGCATCCATCTTTAAGTGCACGGCACTATCACGATTGGTCATAAATTTGCAACTTACGACTGATTACACGAATTAGATACACTTCTCCGTGGGAGCAGTGTTCAGACATTTCTTCGGCAAGCTCATTGAGAAAATTAAGAAGGAGAAAAGAAAAAAAAGAAAAAACGACGAATCTACAGTCACCTCATCGCCTTGAAAAAGGGTCACCCGGCGATTATCTAGCATTAGGACTAATATGATTGTATCGTCGCGCTCCGAGATTTGAATTTACATTACTCCTGGGATAGCGTATCTTTGCCCAACAGGTTCACGCAAGTTCACTACCGGGACGCTTCCCTGCATTTATTTTACACTCTTAATCAGGAACATTTGTAGATCTATCCCTACCCCCACTTCACTCCATCCTAGGACAACCACGAGTCAGTGAATCATGAAAGGGTGCTATCCTAGGTAGTGCTACCCCACCTAGTGCAGACGGTGGGATGGGAGGTGTGAGGCCGATCAAACTACTTCCGCATTTTTAAAATGCACACGTGGCGCCAAGACGGCCACTGATGCAAAAGATATTTGTACCGTTGGGTAATCTCCTTAGATGGGGAAAGAAGATGTTTCCTGTTCCCCGCATCCTCTTCTTTCTTCGTTATTATTTGTCCCTTCTTCCCCCCTACTTTTTCTTTCTCCCTTCCTGTCAAGGAAGACACGATGAGGTGGGATGACTCAATGATGTGCCAAGTGAAGTAAAAGAGGGCACTGGCGGCATGTTCTTCAACCTTAACGTCCCTTTTTTTTTTTTTTTTTTTTTTTTTTACTTAGCATATGATATGCCCTCGGGTATACAACTACACCTTTGAGATGAAAATCAACAACGTCCAGGTAGGAATGCTCGCATGGGGGCATGATTACACCCGTAGCTCAATAACAATTTATTTTCCAGTCTTAATTTACAAAATAGAGGGTGTCCCAAAGTGGGGGGGGGGGGGGGCGCCTTTTTTCCATTTGGATTCTCAACCTCTGACAAAAAATACACAAGTTCTATGAGGCTGATGATGTGGTGCAAAGGGACAAGTGTCAACTATCCACCAGTCTTTCATTACTACCTGATAAACCTTCATGCCATTTGAATTCCACACATTTCTTGATTCTTAGATTGGCAATACAGATTAACCAATGCGGAATGAAGGAATGCATTATTTTTTAGTAGAATGTGTGTTATGAGACCAGAAATCAGGCTTAAAGAGATAAAGTATTTTTGTTTTGTACAAATGTACCACAACAGTATGGGTATCAGTGCTGAGAAGATGGTACTCTGGTAGAAAAAGTCAAACTTGATGTTCCGCCACTCAATTACAACCATGATAACCAAACAGGCTGCAAGGGTAAACTACATACAGTCTGACTCCTTTATGGGTTTGACTAGAATCGGTGATCCTTATTGCTTTTTGCAAACAGGGCACAAGACAAAGATGGGGTTTCATGATGAAGGTTTGAAAAAGAAGTATACATTCTTTTGCTTACATGTAGGCCTACATACCTTTTGCCAGGGTTTACCCTTAAAGACATTTTCAGTGACTAGTCAGCAGGACCACTTAGCTAATCATTTTACATGTACTTGTCCATCGGCTTTTTCACTTGTCCTTATTTCATATTAAATAGGGACGCTTTCCGACACTGAACTGGCCAGCCGGACCACTTGGATTGAGTTTTGACTGGTCCTTGGGTGTTTTAACCAAAGATTATAGAGCGCCGAAGGCGCAAGATGCGGAACTGAAGCTTTATCTATTGTTGGAACGTGAAATACGCATGGGCGCCATTTCAGCAAGTGAATGTTTTGTTTTCCATTGATAGAAATGGTCATTGTCTGCACTAATCTGCACTGATCTATTGTTGTATCAAAAGAATTACTTGCTGAAATGGCGTCCAGTGGGATTTCACATTTCAGCCCGAGTTCCACATCTTGCGCCTACGGCGCTCTATAATCTTTGGTTTTAACTACCATTAGGCAAACGGACAACTGTTGAAGAATGCATTTTTTATTTGTTTACAGTTAGCAATTCTATGAAATGTAAATAGCACAGTAATCATATAACATCTACCGTTAAAGCAGCTCTATGCAATTGGGCCCTGTGGATGAGACGATTATACATGCCAATTAACCAAATTCAAAACGGCTTCCTCCTAAACATTGTTCTTTACAACCCAAGAGGAGAGTTGTGACTGAACCAGACACATTCTCCAAACTGGCGACACATCAGCCATGGCATGGGGTCTTATAAACCACAGGGTCGGTATTTGGATTTGATGTCCATTCTCTTTTCTTTTCTTTTCCCCACAAGCTCGGTCATGCAGCCTGGAGTATTTTCCCAGAATATCATTTTTTGTTTTTACATCGGGATAGCTTTCAATACTCAATGCTGACTGACTCTGATATCAAAATTCAATTTAATTGATTTTTAAATTGTTTGTATGCATCCAGAAGCAACTTCCTGGAATTGATGTTCAGGGCCCTACATGGATGTCATAGAGCCGCTATTAAAGCAGAAAACTGTGCTTCAAAATGTTCTGCTGAGTAAAAAAAAAAACGAGCAGGAAACCACCAGAAACAGATCATTGTCAATGGTGTTTTGGCTGGTTTCTTAATCTGGTAAGCATGATTTTAATGTGCTTAGCTATTTTGATTAATTGTATTTTGGCTGGTTTCCTTGCTCTGGTCATCATAATTTTAATGTGCTTAGCTACTTTTGTGGTGCTTAAACAGATCTTTGTGACAGATTCATGAGGCATCAAGCAATCACATCCACTAGTTACCGAATAATTCAAACGGAAGAAACAAATACTCACTACTATTGTCAAGTTTCTGTAAGTTGGGTAGCATCCTTAACACAGAGAGTCTGTAGTTGTCTCCGGCCGCACACGGGTTGTCGGCCAGCCATAACACCCTGAGCTTCCTCAGATTCCTCAGGTACCAGATCTCGGACAGGTCCCCGATGCAGTTCTTACGGATGTAGAGCTCCACCAGGTTGGGACAGTGGGCGAAGTCTTCCAGGGTGGTGATGCTGTTCACACTGAGATTGATGACCTCTATGGTGGGCATCTGACGGAAAATGGACACCTGGAGATGGGGAAAACAAAGAGAGAGAATATTTAGCCAGGAATTCATCTTCAAGAGCAGATCTAGCTGGGCCCAATTTTTTAAAAAACCTGTACGCACAAAAATGTGCACAGCAAAGAAAAAATTTGTTTATCAGAAACATGATACCACCAGCCAAAATTCAATAAAGTTGACGTTGTTGCAACTGGTGCCCAACCTCAATTTTTGCTTAGCAAAGAAACTTGTCACCCATTTTCTGCTTAACAGCTTTAAGCTGCTTAAGCAGAAAATATTGCTCAAACATTTTCTGCTTAGCAAAAATAATCAGAATACCAGTCACAAATTGTCTTTGCGACATGGTATTTTAGCCAATTCTGATTTAAGCATTTTTGAGTGTTATTTTTAGGAATTGGGCCCTTGGCTCGATCTCACAAAGCACTAAGATTCATCTTTTAAAAGATAGATGGGTTGTCAATATCACCGTAGTGATTTTTATAGTGGCAATCACACTTTGCACAGCAATTAAGATTGATACACAGTTAAGATCAATCTTAGCTCTTTGTGAAACTGGCCCCTGGGATTCAATCTTTGAAAGGGTAAGGCCATTTACATTCTACAAAGGGCACGTCCATGGAGAAAATGCAAAAGCCAATAATAAGTTTTGAAAGGGCACCAGGGCCAAGAACAAGGCCACAGAATCCATAGGCCCTTTTCGAAACCATGGCTTCGGTTTTGGTTCAGGCAAGATTGATCCCACGGTTGTTTTGACAAATTGTGCGTGCTTTGCATATGTCATGTTTGTGCTCAGGGCTTTAGGCGAGAGGACGGAGCCTGAAGCCAAATCCAAAGCCGTGGTTTTGAAAAGGGCTATATAGTCTCTGTGTAATTCCTGAAAGAAAAACTTTTAATATATTGTTGGTGTATTTATTGAACAACCTTTCTGGTGCTGAATCCAAAGAATCCACAAAGGCAGCTCGTAATTTGTAAAATAAGCAGACAATGAAGAAAATATCCATGTGGGCAGAAAACCCCAAATAGAGGAAATCTTTGTAATCAGAGAGGAACCCAAATACCTAATCCACATGCAAGGCTCATGTCCAAGGAAGGCTTCGAACCAGTATCAACTGAGGTGAAATGCTGGAAAAGACACAAGTAACACTAGTCGACCTTGGTTTGACTTCACAAAAAGGCAAGATTCATCTTTTAAAAGATAAGTTGTCAATGTTGCCATGGTGATACATATTGCGACATCACACTTTGCTTAGCAATCAAGATTGATACAAAGATTAAGATTGACCTGAGCTCTTTGTGAAATCAAATCCATTTTTTAAGGCACATTCATCTTTAAGACAGTCACAAGTCAATGATATTGCCAAAGTGTCTAAAGTGATCTATATTCCGACATCACAACTTGCTTAGCAAATTAATTCACAACCTAAGACCAATCTTTGATCTGTGTGAAACTATTTGTAAGTTTGAGCTGATCCCAAAGCTCACAACAAATCCCCTTTAGAATTTATTTCAGCCATTCATTTAAATCGTATTTGTATTCAGAGGGCAACCCAGCCAGTTGACATGCACTTCAGCTGTTCATTTTGAAGCTCTTGTTATTCAAGTGTAAAGATCATCAAATTGACGATTGCAGTTTATTTGACTATTCTGAGCACTGTCTAGTACTGAACCAACCCAGTGTGCCATGCTTTGTGTAATTTGACCTTTAAAAATGTCAGACAGCATGCTTGTTTGACAAGTCTGCGAGGACTTAAGGCGTATTCTTTAATAATCCCCTCATACAGCGAGTGACTAATGAGTTCCAACCAAAACAATGATATCTTATGTTATTTGCTGTGTTTATGAAAATAAATGAGATACGACTGAGCAATGGTACACGTAAGTAATCAGTAAAACCGTGTAGATGTATTTCATCCGAGAGTGATCTATTCGGAAAACATTACTTTCAAATTTACATATTTCCCATTGAAGCTTGAAGGAAGTACTGTTTATAACATATAATGTAAAAATAGTTGATGACCACAAAAATGACTTGGTAACAAGCACTGGGGAGCTATTGATATTATTAACGACCCCTTTCAGCTAATGTAGCTTTAGACCAGTTTCACCAAAAAATTTAAACTGAGAAAGGCTTCAAGAATGGTTTGGCTGGATAGTTCAGAGCTAAAAAGCATCCCTATTTAATATGAATTGTGGACTAGTGCAAAAGCCAGCAAGTGAAATGAAAAACTAACCGGTACTATGGGCTAGCTAATATCAAAGGTAAGGGCAAAACCCTGAATAAGTAAATCTTTAAAAGTATGTGCTTAGAAAAAAAAAGGGCTAAAGGACTTGTTCAGTCGAACGGTCACAGGCCAAGTGCTCAAAAACCACCGGACTCGGGCTTACTTGTACATGGTTTGTATTTTTTCAGCTATGCATCAATCCAGCAAATTGGTAAAAATCATATACTGTACTTTTTTTAATACTCTATAAAGCAAGGACCGCAAATCCACAGTTGATGCTGCATTGACACAAATCCAATTCCGGGAGTAAAATCCTTATACTGAAAACCCCCCTGCAATGCAAAGTTCAAGAGTTTACAATAATGGCTGCAGGGGGCTGTATGAAGTTCAACTTTTGCCACAGTAACAGTATAAAGGGCGGCCTCTAACCCAAATAATCACATTGACAGAAGTGACCACAAATATGTGCGTGTGGAAAACACCTTCTTTTCTAAACTCTCCTTGCAAAAAGTTAAATAAAAAATAATCAAAAAAGTATTGAACTCTATTCTCTTTGCTGTAGATGAGAAACAAACATATCAGTTTAGTTGTATAAGAACAGACAAAAACCACTCAAGAGCAACAGTTGCATTTTGAAACTACAATTGAAACTAAAAGAAGAAACTATAATGAACTTTATACATTTCCCCCCCCCCTCCCCCCACTTAGACTTAGAGGTAAAACAGCTTTTTCTTTTGTACTGCATCTCCTTGCCCGGTGCATGTTTCCCTCCATCCTACAATTTAGACTGTTTTAATTCCTACATTCATCTCTCCAGAGTTATTTTCATCTTAAATTATTGTTCTTGTATCCGCTTACCAAGTGTGGCTTTAGCCTTACTTGGGGCAAACTTCCAATCAAAAGGCAACTCTCTTTTTATAAATTGTTGTCATTTGTACAATTTTCAAGTACATAATTATGTATGTGTGCCATGTGCGTGCACCTGCATGTTAAACAGCGCAACACATGGCATTTTAAATCATGCATAAATACAAATCAGTAATAGAGAAACAAAAATATTCAGATTCTTCTCAAAAACATATTGGCATTATGCATCGGGACTGTGTTACTGTACTAACCATCTAAGAAAAAAAAAACGGGTTGTGACGCCAACCCCCCAAAATGTAAGTTCTGAGTTCCGAACTCAGCGGAGAAAAACAAAATATGGGACAAGTGGGAATTATACACAATCTTGTATTTGCCGATGGTGTTATTCTGGGAAGGGTGGGTGTACAATGGTGTTGAAGAGCCCTCAGGCCTCGTCGCTGCGTGACTTTCTTGCACGCATTGATTGTCTACATGTAGGATGCTGAAAACACACGGGTTAAGCGGACAGAGGGAGCAAGCGAGGGTCCGGGAGTTAAATGCAATGATTAGTGAGCTCTGATTTCAGGCTCCATGCACGAGACACGTTTGATGTCTGTATGATCCGATAATGTACCAAAACTGCAACTGGTTTAGGGTTTCGAACAGTCTGAAACAATTCACAGGGAGTGCCGATAGAAATTAGTGAGTTGTCTACACACTGTATTGTTAGTCAGTGGGATTTGGTTTCCACAGAGCTTGATGGGGTTGGTCACTTTTCTAAATGGCAGGACTGGTGTAATAAGGAATGAGGTGTATATTTTGTGGTTACAAGTTAAAAAAAAAAAAATATTGGCAGGTTTATTGAATCGGCTTGTCATGATTTGAAAAAGAAGGTGTTAACCTTTGGAAATTCAATTGATGACCTAACATTGTTTGGTGTACTACTACTTGTGGTTTGTACGTCTACGTCTGTCCAAACTAATACGGACATGGCCGAACTTAATGGAAAAGTCTGGACAGGACTCGGCACCCACACAGCAGTGTGGAATGCCCAAGATCGCCAATCCTGGAGATAAACTGCAAAGTTGGCGGCTACTGCCCATTCTCTGTTAGAGTTCGGCGGCACCAGATAGAGAGAATTATGCTTCAAAAATAATTGCTGCAAATACTTTATAATTTTCATTGCGTTACTCTCTTTTCTTTGAATTGTTTTATCCATGGAGACTTAATTGAAAGTCCTCTACTTTTGATCCTTAACTTATCATACAATAAGAAGTGAACGCCATTGAAAGTAAGTCTGTTAGTGTGGTTCCCTTTAATAAATAAAAACCTTCTGTTTTTGGGTCATCAAGTTATCTAAAACCAGTCAATCATCATCAATTGTCAGCACTGTCATAGGCCCCGGTGCTCCGTCACAGTCTCTCATCTTCATCTGAGTACCTCCGCGACCAAAACCAATTTTCTCCCCAGCGTCTTTACGGCCTCCCCTCACGTTACGTACACATTGTCCTTGTGCGCATCAGAGATATGGAATATGAATTAGTCTCCATAGACAGGGTTTCAGCGCAGCTGCACGCAACTGATGACTAATGTTTATGCTCGCTAAGAAACCTGTTTCAGGCAGGTGAGAAGACTACAACACCACTTGTGTTATCGGGGAGACGGGGGAAAAAAACGATATTTTCATTACGGGGCGGGTTATCTAGCGGATCACTGCCCTGAAACTAAAGCACACCACTAGGGACTTATCCCCTGGTAAGAAAGAAACATCACATTCAAGAAAGAATAATACAGTCTTGCATTAATTGCTGGGTGAGAAATAAGTCGATTCTTATTCATGATCCTATCATATTTCTTGGCGGGCTTTTTCCTCCTCCCCCGAGATGTAATTTATTTGGTAGATACCGATACTGACGACCAATCATACCTGGGTGCCACCTGCAGAGAGTTCTTCATTGTAATGAACTGGGTCAGGGCAATTAACGGGGCTGTTATGATCCAACAAGGGTTGTCATGATCTACGTTACGGACAGACAGCTCTGGGCTATACCTTCCAGCTTTACATTACAAAGTGTCACCCCATCATCCATGGTCACATTTCTCTATGGTCACATTGAGTTTTCTGGCTCACACTGTATAGTTTGACCACAAAGCAAAGTTTCTAAAGAACTCTGCCGAAAGTAGGTTTTTTTGTTCTTGTCTTCCAAAATAATCAAGTTTTAACCAATGCAGCAAATCTCACAATGACGTTGTATCAATTAACCATAAAGCAAACTCTCCAAAAGTGTGTTTGCTCCTGCCCTCCAAGTTTTTACCAATGCTTTTGAGAAAAAGATGAACAATAGTTCTTAAAATAACTAAGCTTAATGTTACAAAAAGTACCAATTCAAATTTTGAAATGTACTATAGTCTGCCAAATACCAAGCAAAGTTTAAGACTTATCGTGTAATCCTTTAAAATAACTTTTCCCCTGGCAACATTATATGACTTTTGTATAAAATACCATTTTATAAAAAAAACACCATCAAGTACCAAAAATAAAAATTTAGCAAAGAAAAGCCATTCACCCTGTAACTGCCGTGTAGCCAAGGATTCAAATTTGCCCAGTCAGTTTCCACTGTGGTTTATTATTTGGTATCTAAAATAAAACTAGTTTGTTTTACCATTTGTAGCAATGAACACATTGGAACCCACTCCATGTTCTCAAACCAACAATGACACAATACGAATTGATACTTTGTACACCTCCTGTAACTCCAAAACCAACTCTCACACCCTCCAACCCTCCAATAAAAACACTCTGTTTTCCCCGAGTACCCCTCTCGTCACCAACACACATTTCCCCGGTAGTTAGCACATGTTAACTCTCATCTGCGTAAACACTCCTCATCCTTAGTGGGGAAAAAAAAACGAGAAGCTGATAACTGCTTCACTGTCCTTCTTCAACCACTTCGATCAGAGCCAGCAGATGAGATCAACGTCACCACAATTATGACAGGATCTGGATCGGCGGATAAATTGCTTCCCCAATGACCATCTGGTTGTCGCATTTGCGCCGTTTTTTCACCTACTCTTCAAAGCAATATGGATTCCTCTCCCTGGATTACATTTCTTTCCAAACCGGCTTTAGGATGTCTCCGTGATGGATTTGGAATTCCTATCGATTCGTAACGATGCGTAATTATTTCTCCATAGTCTCCTCGTTTTTCATTATTGTATTACAAAGATATATAAAGCCGTTAATGCTTCTCAAGTGATACGCGTTTTTTGTCCTTGATATCGCGTGCAAAATTTAACACTTGTATTTCTAACTTCATTACATCGTTGATGCAGAACTACATCTTCTAAAAGGACTACATTTTATATTGTTTTTTTTTTTGGGGGGGGGGTGTATAAGTCTGACGATCCAGTTACTTAAAGTAGAAAAGTCCTGTTCAATTGGATCTACATTAATTAACTGGATTGTTTCTCAGTGTGTCAATGTGGATCATGTTGAATGATGTTGAGTAGACATACATGTCTGTTTGTAGTTTTAAGTATCAGGCAAGGTATTCTAAAATGTTTTATCAAGGAGGTCATTGCCTCTTTTGTCCTAGGCCCAATTTTATAGAGCTGCTTATACGCCTCTCTTAATATTTATGCATGACGTCATAATTCTTACCCAAAATGAGGCTATGGGCGCACGCTCCCCATCACTTCCAGTGGCTGCGCCCATCGCCTCGTTTTGGATTAGCATTGTAAAGTACCTCATGCATAAATATTAAGAAAGGCACAAAAAGTAGCTAAGCATAACAAAATTGCACTTACCAGATTTGTAGTTTAGAGTATCAGACATTATGTTTAAAAATATTTTGTCAAGGCTTTTAGCACAACGAATAGCTAAGCACAACAAAATTCTGCTAACCAGAATATGGTTACCAGCCAAACTACCATGTCACAAGTACAAGTTATGACTGGTATCCTGCTCATTTCTGCCTAGCACAAATTTACTCTTATGTTTAAGCTTAGCATTTCTTGCTGAAGGTTTCTTTTTATGGCTACAATAAAGTACCCATTACATGTACATAAGTCAATTGTGGCTGGTCAAGTCGTGTTTTTTTTTTAACCCATATATAAAAAAAATACTTTTATAGGAATCTTGTTTCCATGATGTATTGGCATGTTCTATTTCTTGTGATATGCTTTAAGTAATGTCTATCATTTTCTAATTGGATCATATATTTATGATGATACTTTACCAGTTCAATTAATTGCATAACCTTCAAAGTGGGGATTGAAAGAAAATTCAATTAAATACAGTATACCGACTCCAGGCTCCAGCCTCCAATCTGTACACTGAGGCTTCCACTTGGGATTGCACCTTGAGGTCATCTACGTACACTGCACGATTTTCCAATACACAAATGGACATTCAAAGATAAACTCGATTGTACAAATTTAAAGGTATACTATTGCTATATTGTATGTTATGGTACGGAGTGAATTCATTCCCAGGCTTGATTCCCATCCCCATGAAAATTTAAATCTCCTCGGAAAATAGTTGATAAATGAAAAATAAAGATCACATGGCCACACAGTTTTCAGAATGGGAAAGAGGACTCTTGGGGGCTCGATTGGCGGCATATTGCACCACAGCACCTTGTAAACCATTACATGGAGTTATGTTAAAGAAGTAGGTCTCACAATTCAAACTAAGTCCCATACCTTGCATAAAGTACTGTATGTTTTAGCAGTTTGAAACGCCCTTCAGCGCTATATAAATATCGTCTATTATTATTGTTATTACTGTGACCTGCTTTTTTTTTTGGGGGGGGGGCATTTGCAGACAAAATCTATTGATATTTTAATCTTTTAATCTACGCTTATGGATCAGTCTTCAAGCCACGCTGAAATTAACACATTCATGAGGATTAAATTGTAAAACCAGATGCTCGCTACACTCCCCTTAAAAAAAAACTGGCTCTCAAAGGCAGAAGGGGGAGAGTAATCAAACATACCCAACTGCAATCCCTTTGGAAAAAAGATGGCATTCCAATGCTCTACTTTTATCAAATGGACCACAACCAAAATGCCAAGAGGTTATGATTGTAATTAAAGCCATACACAAAGATGAAAAGAGGACGACGCGCCGCCGGATGCGATGTCTGCTAATGTACAAGGATGAACGATGATAAATGATCAAATCAAATCAAATGAGGCAAAGGATGTGCTATTTGGAACATCCACTGTTTAGAACCGTTTGGAGAGACCGATAGACGCAATCATGTTGGCGACAGTTGCTAAAAACCTCTCATGGTCAACTCTCTCTCTTTAGAAGCGTTGTAAATCGTTATCAAATAGAGATGCTGATTTCGTCAATAGTATTGTTTTAATATTTGCTCGTCGCTACTTTTATAGAGACGGATGGCAATGGGAGCGAAGGGTCTCCACTTGGGAATTCTAAAAAGACTCTAAGAGGAGATTTTTTACAAGGATTCTTTTGTCTTTGGGAGGATATCAAGTATTTACAGGAAATGAACAAAATGTCAACAACGTGGAACAACTGAAACCTCAACGGGAATGCAAAAACACAATTAAAAATAAGTACTTACAACTTACTTTTTTTTTCTTTTCTTTTTTTTTTTTTTTTTTTTTTTAAGATCTAAGAAAGAAAAAAAGATTGACAACGAATTTCCCCACCGTATATAAAGAATAAAAGTTTCCCAATCCATGCCAACACAAAATCAAATTCTACAAAAACACATTAGCAAACGCAGTACTCCTTCTTAGTTAACATATTTCTTCTACTTTAAAATAAGAATAAAAAATGGGTGAAAAAATCTGCATTGCATAGGCCTACTGAACAAAATAAAATAATAATAAAATCGTTAATAATAATAAAAAAACTCAAATCCAAAATTTATTGTAATATTCATCTCATGGCAGTCCATACAATTGAGTGTTGATGTAAGAACTGCCTCATTCCCTATGCTTGAGTTGAAGCATTGAGAAATACAGTATAGTCTTCATCTGACAAGAAATTTCAACTTGAACTTGGAATGTTGAGCTTCGCTGATAGAGACTAGTCAGGTATCCATGCCATACAATAGCATCATAAAAGGTCACTTAAAGGGAACGTACACCTTTTATTTTTGAAACCATTCGTCTGTTTTATTCTTATTATAAATGTTACTAACCTTTGAAAAATTCATTTCAGAAGGTGGTAGCGGGTGTTTGTTTGTTTGTTTGTTTTTTGTTTGTTTTTTATTCAAAGCAATCGCACAACATCGGTAAACAATATTTTCTAAAGGCCCAACACTTCGTGTATCACAACTTACAGTTGTATATATATATATATATATATATATATATAAAATAACAAACCAGTGAAAATTAAGGCTCAATCGGTCATCGGAGTCGGGAGAAAGTAACAGGAAAACCCACCCTTGTTTCCGCACGTTTCGCCATGTCATGACATGTGCTTAAAATAAATCTGTTATTCTCGATATCGAGAATTGATAATTGTTTAAAGTTTTCTCAAAAAGTAAAGCATTTCATAGAATAATATTGCAAGGGAAGTCTTTAACCATTACCTTCTGTAAACCCTGTAAGTAATTTGTAAATCTGTGAACTTTTAATAATTTTTGTTCTGTTCAGAAAGTGTCCAATGGCTTTAAATCACCCTCAAATTCCCACACAAAAATGGACAGTAAAAATTACCAAAATTTTCCGTTAAATTTATCAATTGGAATTAGAGACTAGAGAGTAAGTAAAAAGTTAAAAATACAGCCCAAAATGACAGGAAAAACTGCTTACGTTATGATTGAAAAGCAATGAATGAACTTTGCTCATTGTCGCAGAATATATTAACTCTTTGAAATCTGGCTTTTCCATTTGACCTTGTGATTATATTCTGCAACAATGCACTCATGCATCCAATATTTGTGTAATATTTGAGCTAAATATTTGTGCATGTGCCAGCTAGAGACATTAGTCTCCTCATCATAAAACGTTGTCTGTTAGGCAATCCGTCAAGCTCTAGTCGGTTTTACTTTTTCCTTTTATCAATGTCACCGTTATTAGTTTTTTGTGCTTGTATGTTTAAATACTTGCCAAAAAAGTGTTACAATGTAGAAAAAAACTAAGGCAAAGTATACCTTTGGTTTTTGAAAACGTTTGATCAAATTATCAATCCTATATAAATGAAGATGTATAAATAAAACTAACATGTAAAAAGTTCAGTTCAAAAACTGGTCGCATTTTTGAGATATCTACACAAATCCAGTTCAAATGTCCATGCAGGAAGAATAATTCCTACACAATACACAATCTATTCTCAACGCTTCTCAATTTCAAATTTTTGGGAGGCCAACCACATTACTTCAAAGTAAAATGTTCCCGTGCTCCATGCTATAGGCTTCTAAACCAAAATTTTTCATTGCCTTTTTTAAGAGTCATTTCCAAGAGTCATTTAAAAGTGATTACCAACTGAGTACCTTCCCTTTAAGCTCAGCCTCTTAATGTCAATGTTACACAGGTATACACAAGATATCCCAATGTCAAGTAATGCATAGACAAGCATGACAGGTAGAAGCATACGACTGTATTTATGGCATTCCACTGGAATAATGTCACGCAGTTTTACCTGCGATAAAAATTCCAGATATCAAAAGCGGCTCCGGGTGTCTGAAGCGTGTGATATTGCTAGCTGGGAAATAGAAATACTCCTGCAATTGTGATTCACCCATCCCATTCCCAGGCGCCATTAGAAGAAATTGACTGATTGATGAATAGCGTGGATAAAGAGTGACTCCCTGGACAAGAGAAGTGTGGGTTCATTCATAAAAGATTTGACGAGCTGACCACAGTTTATAGGGGTTGGATACATTGGTGACCAGGGACAATTTTCTGGGGCAAATCTCTCAGTAAGAAATTTTGCAACAAATTGTGTATCAAATGGCTCCTTTATAAGAATTTGAAGACCTGACCACATATTATATAGGAGGTGGGTTTATTGGTGACCTCAGAATGACCAGGCAGGATAGGGACAATTGTTGTGGGCAAATTTTTCAGCAAGATATTTTGCAACAAATTGTGTATAAATCAAATGCCTACATGATGTACATACATTACCAATATGACAAATGGTTTTAACTAGATCTGATTGTAAAAAAAAGAGAAAGAGAGAACGAGAGGAGGGGACATGTATTAGGTCTTTTTGTTTAAATACTTGACCACATATTATAGGGGTTGGGTCCATTGGTGACCTCAGAGGGACCAAAGAGGCAGAGACAATTGTTGTGGGCAAATCTTTCCGGTAACAAATTGTGTTCAGATAATTCAAATGGCTACAGTACATATAGGCCTATAAAAAAAAGAACAAGAGAGAGAGAGAGATCAGAACAAAAAAAAAAAGAGGATAAATTAATATACAAGACCAATGAAGTTCACTTAAATGTAGATATGTTGAAGATTATCTTCCTTTCTTCTTTTTTAGGCCAGGGGTTTCAACTTTGGAACAACTTCAAAAACAAGATTGACTTTTCTATTTGACATTGCCTATTCTGAATGGCCCCCCAAAGAACTTGCCAACCTCTGCTAAATTCTATAAATTTGTTCGAACTGAGCCTGAAAAGCATCCCTCAGTTAACCCTCCCTGCCCATCAAATGAGCAACACAACAGCCACAGTCTGGTAAGTCAACAACACTTCCCCGCCCCCCCCCCCCTGAAAAACCAGAAGCGCTTTTAAATCCGGTCTGAGGTGGCCCAAAGGTGCTGGGCAAACAAGCCTTTCCAAAGAAAAAAGTGTATGCTTAATTGCTTCTTTTGGAGATCTTTTAAGGCGGAAGTTTAGTGGGGAGGGAGGGAGAGACAAGGGGGGTCCGGCCGTCCCTGTGGGTCACTCAACACCCCTCGCAAACGATTTTAACAAACGGAATAGCCAGTCCAGTGGAGTAGAGGGGAGGGAGAAAGAAAAAAACTCAAGTGTAAATCAAATATCACTCGCTCGTGGGTCAAGCTAATTTGTGTGAAGAGAAAAAAACAGACCGTGACAAAGTGTAAATAACTCGGCAGTTCAGTTTAAAATGCCATCGCAGTGAAGCCCCCATTAGGGAAATGATCAATTCAACTTACGTTCTCCTTAAGTTGTGTCTTTCAAATTTTTTTAATCATTAGTCGCGGGCCTCGCGGTCTCGCGAGTCAAATACCGCAAAAAAAGTGCAATTACGTGGGAGGATTTATGTTCCCATCAGCCGGTCTTCCTCTGCTTAAAGACAGTTTACCTGCACAAGGCCAGCTCAATTTCCTCCCAGTGTATTTCACTCAGTGCAACTCGTTATTATGAGGATTTCTTGCCAAAGGAGCGCCCCTCAGCAGAAAGTCTGTTTAAAAACTGCTGCTTACCATAAGGAAAACAACAGGAGTGCTATTCAGTTTTTAAGCTTACAGTTACATGTTACAGTGCAACTCTTGGCACATATTCTATTTCATAAGCGTGCTGACTGTACCAACAGCAAAATCCACGCTAAAAAATTATGCTTGGCAGAATAAGGTTACCAGATTAACTACCACTTGAAATGTACAAAGAAAAAACCAGTATTGTGCGTAGGTTTGCTCAGACAAGAGGTCTTTTTCTATCTTTGCAAGAATAAAGAATGTACACAAAAAATCTGAAAAGGATGTCCGCAGCACGTCTCAAAGGTCTGCATACATTAGGATTTCTTCCTTCTCTTTTTCATCAAGGATTCTTCTTCCGCAATACAAATTGAAAAGATTTCTCCATTTGTCATCATGCAGCAATACACGTTTTTTTGTGGGGGGGGGGGGGTTTCATGCTTGAGGGTCATAAAGATTGTGTACAGTTGCACAACGGTTTGTGTATACCTGTACGAGATGAATAATCTCTTTACGCAAGGAACTGCAGCGAAATCGCAATCAAGGAGAGGGGGGAGGGGAAATCAAACTACCTACTTCAATCAAAATTTTAAGTCGTTCCTATATTTTCGCTGTCTTAAAACAGCTGTGCACCCCTGGGACAAAGATTACTTGTATTGCCCTGTTTCTGCTCGATCAGAGTCGATGCACAAAAAAACACAGTGATGCATTAAAGCCATTGGTTCAAAGCATCGTACAACCTTTTATGACTTTTGCGTGGACCCAAATATTTACACACAAAAATGCACAAGTTTTAAATGCAGTACTGCACATGGTCTACTAGAGATTGCACTGCAAACTATTGTTTTAAAAAACAAATCCATTCAACAAACTAACCACATGCTGTACATGCAATGTATCAAAGAATTTGTTGTGTAGCTCAAAGGAATTGTGCCTAGATCATTTACAACCGTAATTTACTGAAACGTAATTTGTTCACGGAAACCCCATCTAGCCGAAGGCTCTGACGAAGAAAAAGAAAAAGAAGAAGATGCCTAGAATTGATTGAGGCAGACTTAAAACGCAGCGAGCAGGAGCACATCGCGTCCCAATTACCACATTTCAAATGCCAAGGACATAACACTGAGACACAGGTCCCTCTAGTGAACTAGAATTCCAGTGATTGATGTCGGCTTCCAAGTCGTTGAAGTCAACTCCAATGAGCTGAGATGAGTATAAGGAGGTCGAGAAATGGAAAGTGGGTTCCCCACTTATAAGTCGAGTTGGTGATCTGGTCATGTGTGGCAGACACAAGAATTGCAACAATCACAGATTTTGTATTTTTTTTTAAAGACACAAATGCACTATCAGGGTGCTCAGAGCACTACATACATAGAACGAAGAGAACAGGAAAACAGTAAAGAAAATGCATTTTGTTAGTGATGTTAGTGGCCCGACGCTTAATTACAGGAGTCACGTCACAAGGTCAAATAATTATTTCGATCCCAACATTGGTAACCTCGCATTTTGTACCTGGTCGTTAAAAATTCATTATCAGGACGTATAGCTTAAGGCATATCAATATAGTGTCTTCATTATTTCCCTTAATACCAGTCAATCAGCAGGGTAGTATTAAAGATAGTTGTGATGGCGATATGCAAAGAAACTTGGAAAACAGTACGAAAACTAAAACTTATGAGTATAACATTCTGAGTTACGGTAGTGAGTCAATGTCAAAGTCATGCTACCATCGATGACAGGCCTGGAATTTCATCTTGGAGAGGGCAAAGCAATTTTTTGTTTTTGCAAAAGGCACTTCCATTTGAAAATCTTTAAGTCTATCGGACACTTTTGCAGGATCACCAAGGTTAAAACCAGGTCAATAGAGGGCCTGGCCTCCTATGAAATCCAGGCCTGTGGCTGGGAGCCATTTTGGGGGTTAGGGTTACTTTAGGGACAATTCTTTGGATACCTGTTGTAATGAAGAGTGCTAAAAGTTTTCCAAAGGGTGTTGGTGGCTGTACTTTTTTGCGCACAATATAGCTGTGGCAGTATGCACAATTAAGGCAACAAAATACACTGGACATGTACTTCACACGTTGCAACATTTCCGAGGTATGTCATAATAATTCACAATAAGATGTTCACGCATTCACAAGAATTACACCGTGTCAGTATGCCACCGTCGTCGTGCCAAGGTCGATCACACCACAAATCTCCATCCTAATGCAATATACAAATACGACCGGCGCTGCGGAAATGCATTGGTAAAAAAAAAAAAGAATTGTGTAACATAAAATAAAATAAAAAAAATCACAGTGGTGGTGAGTAATGGTTATATACCTTATAGACCTTGGCCAGAGAAAGTTCATACCTCTATTACCAACGTATAACGTTCTCATCAGGGTAGGGGTCTAATCTTAATCTATCCGCATGAGGGTTTCTCTCTTCTTATAACAGACAGGTGAAAGACGTTGGGGGTGAGTCACAGTCACTAAAAGCCCCGCATAAACCTCATCAACCAAGAAAAGCAAGAATGATGCATTAATATTGACAGAAGCTTGTTGCTCTCTGGTTTAGGGCTGGGGCCGCGGCGGTGGACAAAATGTCGGTGAGGATTTCAGGAGCCAGTGTGAGCTTCAATCAAACTGATATTTTGTGGAAAATTAGAACCCCCAATGATTGGAGACGAATCGGGCGGTAATTGTCTCCTGAATATTGATGGGCTTTGAATGGTATTAGTCAGCGGGAGATGATGAGAGAGAGAGGGGGAATTTAAGCGTGGTTGGTGGCGGGTGGTTTATAAATACAATCAAAAGACAAAGCTGTGTTTTCGGTGTAAAATGATGTTTGCGTTCGAGTCAATAAATCCACAGACGCAATCAACCAACTAATAGTGACAGTATGATTTGGGTTGGGGGAGTGGGTTGGAAAGCGGGAATGGCGAATGTATGACTGCAATTCAAGATTGGAGGGGGGGATGGGGTTGTATTTTTCATATTTTTATTCTGGTTGTGAAACCAAGGATTTTCAGAAAGGCGAATATCAATGCAGTATCTAAGGACACCATTGAGAGAGGACCATGAAGGAAGTTTAAATTTTAGATGCAGGAGGGAAAAACCCCAGAGAATCGTTAGAGGGGAAAGATGCAATCAGAGAGGGGCTGAAAATCCAATTAACATCGTGCCTTTTTACGGGATGTGAACCAGCCTCCTAGAAGTGGACATCTCCGAGCTAGTGAGATCAAATCAACAGCCAAAAATTGCTTTAATCTATTTATTAAACGATGTAGACTGTGTAAACCACAGTTCCTGTAGGAATTAAAAGATAATGCCTTGAACATGCTTTAGGCCAAAACAAGTTTTTGTTTCCGGTTTACATGCAATGTTAAAATAGGGTCTCCGTTTCTCTTTTTTCTCTTGAAGCAGAAAAAAAGTCTTAGGTTGTGGCGTAAAATTAGGGACGATCGGGTATTACCAGAAACAAAACCTTTTTTTTTTAGACCATACTACCCAGTATGATTATTTTGAGACGATCATATTACTGTGGGGAGGAATAATAAGGGAAAATAAAAATTCCCCAAATGTTTGTCAGTGCCGGGGCGAGATAATGTCACTTGCAATCACTACAAGATGAATTTATGAAAACCTAAAATGGTTTTCGCATCCGGTACCGTAAATTTGGGACTGTTAAGTGGAAAAAAACTCATGTAAGAGAATGAAATTCCTCATTTGCAGCTGTGAGGAAATCCAGAGGCTCCCAGTCACGAATAAAGTAGTCAAGAATACTAATGACTTACTCTCAAAACAGAAACTGACAGCTACCCATCTCGGCAATTTAAAATATGTATGCGGTCTTCCAAAAAAAACTTGGACTAGGCATTAAGCCTGAGTCAATTCCACAGGGGAAAGTGTTCTTTGGTGGTTATTTTTTTATTTATTCATTATTTTCTTTTTTCTTTTCTTGGATTTATACGGGAAGCTTTCATTGTTGCGGTGGACAAAGCAACTGCCGCTGCCAATGCTTCCAAATCCCACAGACGAATTCGCTGATCAAGACTGGCGATGATAGCTACCAGTTTTTTTTTTCTTTCCACCACCTTTCTCTCTTTCTCTCTTCTCTTTTACACATCAAGCCTTAGCCTTAGCATTTGTGAATAATTCACCAGGGCCATTGTGCCGCTTTTGTCGGCCCGCATTAAAAGGAAATGGAAAACCAGACACAAGATTTAGGGATGTGACTCCGACTTGGAGAAAGTGCAGTTTGCATTTCATAATTCCTTCTGACAAGCTCGATGATTCAGACTGCGTTTTTCCTTGATTTGAAAGCAAGAAATGACACGAATCCTCACAGAAACATGTCTGAATTTGCATTTATATTTACAACGAGTAATGTTGAAATGAAACCCTACTTTTTTCCTATAAAAATTTCAACAATACTGACAGAACTATTTACATCGCTCAAGATTCTAACTGATGTATGATATGTGACTTTTCATTTTTTAAGGCTTATATTCTCATCAACTGAAGATGTCAGCTTTAATGGCCGAATAGTTTTTTTTCTGTATCCTGTCCTTCAAAGCAGGAACTTTAATTTAACTATATTGATTTCAAACTATAATTTAGAAAAAGGTGATAACTAAAATGTACAACTTCAAAATAAAATCCCGGAAAGACTTATTTCCCCTCTCTCTCTCTCTCTCTCTCTCTCTCTCTCTCTCTCTCTCTCTCTCTCTCTCTCTCTCCTCCCAAACATCTACAGCTACGATGTCAGTCAGTAAATGAAAACTTACACCCAAAACCTAAGTGTAAAATGCCTTCAATTTGGTAATCCGACAAGCCTCACTGGGAGAAGCTGTGAAAACCGAGGTGCACTGAAAGCCACACCAGAAACACAATACCAGGGTCTGCCTCTTCTGAGGAGGCAAGAATCCGTCTGAAGAGACCCTCCTATAGTAAGTTTACCGTCCTCATTTTTCTTCTTCTTCTTCCCAGTCTTGTAAAATTAACATTGAGAAACAGGCAGCAGCAGGTAAACCCAAACACTGCCCGGCCGCTGCTCAAGCGGCTGAATCCAAGGCTTAATTGTATCCCCAATTGAGCGCTAATTCCAATATGATTTGACAGTTGAGGGAGACAAGCTGGTAACTCAAGCTGCATGATCCACATACCTGGAATCCTTCCTATGTTGAGAAACCCTTTTCCCTGTTATCACAGGTGCCAGGTGGTTGGATGCGGGTGGGGAGAGGGACGGACTACCTGGCCGCTTGACCGTGACCCCCCTTGCTCATACAAGCCAAGGAAGCCATAAAAAATAAAGGGACCTTCAATTTGTTCTGGGGACTGTTTTGTGCAATGTTGGGAAAATAACGAAGAGGGGAGAGGATCAACAAATAACAGGGTACATGACAAGAGGTGCATAGTATAATGTGACAAGTGATGGGTTTTATACTGTTGCCATATAATCAAATCTGTAGTGCGGAATGTGGGGATATCTGGATGTCCTACAAACATGTTTCCAAGGTCCCATTTACCTTTTTGTTCAAGGAAGCCCCAAATATGAATCCGCTCGCCAAATAAGGGGCCTTGGGGAATGTTTTATTTGGATCTGACCCATTAAGATGGGATTAGTAAAAGATTAAATCTAAAAAAAAAACATAAAGTAAACAAACCTGGCATCCTAATTATCACTTCAAATGGAGCCCATTTTTAAAGCGTGTCATGGGGACTATACTCACAGTATCATGGGTTTTAAAATAATCTGGCTACTTCTGACTTCTGTGCTGGCTACCGTACTATGTTATCTTCAGCAAGAAAGCCCTTAAACCTCTGGGGATCTGTGGGGGGGGGGGGGGGCTCTCGACCCCACACCAGTATTCTCTACAAGCGGTTCTTGGGCTTTCCGCCATGTATGTAGGCAGAATAAAAGAAAGGGTTCTGCCCACAGTGGTCGGTGCTGGAGAACCTGCCTGGAACTCAGGCCGGGATTCCCCAACCACCACTAATAGAATTTCCTGTGTTTCCAAACACATTTTCCCAATTTTTAAATTACACTTACAAAATGTAAAATTGGGTATTTACCAGTAAAAAATGAACCCAAAGTCATTAATTTTGATCTACCATTTAAAACTGATCCATCTCCCAATGGTTTCCCGGGAAACATTTTTTCAACACTAAAGAAATCCTGGGCTGAACCCTGAAAAGATGAAAGATATGGAGCAAAATCTCCACAGAATGACAACCTCTCTCCAGGAAAAAAGAAAACATGGCCGACCTCGAGCAAGATGGAAAGATGAGATAGTTAACCACATGGGATTAACAGCCTGGCAAAGACTTTATACACAGGGCAAGAATACTTGGCACAGTTTAGGAGGCTAGGCCTTCCCCCAGCAGTAGGCAGATGATGATGTTTCTAAAGCATTATCTTACAGTATCTCTGCCTGTTCGATTTCTAAAAACATTTCATAAGGGATGGTTGATGCCTTGCATGGTGTGGATAAAAGAAAGTAATTATAACTATAGTTAACTTATATATAGGATTTAAAGCATTAATGGTGAGGTATCAATATATATTTGGTTTGCGGTAGCACCATGTGTGTATTGTCAGTCTTTTTCTATACCTTCTGCCCGAGTAGTAGTTAAAAAGCAGGACAGTTCTTTTCAGAACTGAGAAGTCTCCCGAACATCCGATAAAGCGCTTCTGCGATAGTAGAATAAAGAAAGAAAGAAGAACAAACTCTACCTGGCAAGTACATACACACATGGTATTACCGCAAACCAAATATTATATATAGTTTACTAGCAGTTTACTTGGGAAAGGCAAAGATATACAGAAATACCTGGCACAGTTTGAGAGAGGCCTTTGCATAGCGTAGGAAGATGATGATGATGATGATGATGTATCTAAAGCGTTAAAGTTTCTGCCTGGTCGTTCTCTAAAAACACTTCAAGCAGCAGCTTTACATGGCATGTACAATAGGAAGTACTACATGTATAACTAGTAAACTTGCAGTTCAACCCATGTATAAATCTATTGTGTTGGCTCTGAAAAGAGTCGCTGTTGTAGTCTTGACATTTTAAAAATTGTATTTTGCTCGCCTTCATACTAAAGTTTCATCTTAAATACATCTTCCATGGTTTCTGTCCCCAATACAACTGCTGACAGGTATGTAAGATTGTTACGGTCGATCTCTCAGGAACTAATCATATTTTTTAGGTAAAAAAAAATGTATAAAAAAAAATATATCTGCTATAGGCCTAAATGCAGCTGTACCATCTTTTTTATTTTTTTATTAATTTATGTAAAAAAATGCGCTAATTATAGGAATTAAATAGTTATAATATTACCTTTTACTCAAACAATATTCAGTACCTTGAATACAAAATATTTCCAGGGTATCCATGCCCGAATATTTTCGATACTATAAATCTGCAAAGGAATCTTCTAAAGGGAAGATGGTACCATTTTATCTCTATTTAGAAGCAACAAGCGGCACCAGTAAGTGGCACCAGTGCATCAAATCACCCTCCGCAAACTCATCCCTTCCTCCTACCAGCAAACCTCGTTCACACGATGTCCTACATCTATCGACTATATCCCCATTGATTCGCTTCCCGGTGGTTTCCTGTTTTGCAGTTGGACCCCATCCAAGGTCGACAAAGCGGCTTCCACCACCCATCCTATATTCCCCCGCTCGGCAGCGCTCGGCAGCACGGAACCTCGTCCTCCCAGGTGCTAAGCCCTTCCGACTCGAGAGAACCAAGGGTATCGTGTGACGACACTACAGGGAATGCTACCTCCACTTTCCAAAATGTCAAAGAGTTTGGAGAGATGAGGGACACGGGGAGAATGCAAGATGCTCGCTTTCTATCTCTTTCTCTCTCGACCCATGTTTTTCTATCTCACTCATGACGAGGTGTGAAGTAAAACATGGAATTTGTTTATCCCCCGTCAGCGAGGTTGCTGACTTGTAGGAGATGGAGTTTAAAGGGAGGGAACATCATTGAGCTCGAATACAATGATTCGGTCGACTGTTTTATGTGTAAATATTATTGTTGGCATGGTTTATGTACCTTTGTTTGTGTTTATATAATGAAAATGGTTTAGGTCAAAAAAAAACATGTTCAGCGTCCTACCTTTTCGGGAAAAAAGGAAGGAGGGCGGGCCTTTTTTTTTTTCAAAATGGCAGCTCGACATATTTTTAAAGACAACCAGCTGGGCTATTTTTCAAATTTAATTGTATATGACTGAGATCATTAAAAATTATTCTATTTTTTTCATTTAATTGTTATTTTGTTCATATAAAAAAAAAAGGAGGCGGTGGCCTCTTTAAAGGAAGCGGGCAGGGACGCTAAACATGTATTTTTGTTATTTTTGGCCGTAGCTTCCTGTGGGGCAGTGGTTTGTTATCAGGTTTAAAATGCTAATGTTTAATCTTCATGGAGCTTTCAAATAGTAACTTTCATTGAATTCTTTTGGGGTAATTTTTTGTGCTTTTTTTTCTATACTGTTTAAAATTTTACTAGCTAGGTGTTCTTTTAGGTTTGTTCTGCCTTTGTTAATGCCGCTTCTTCTTCAGCTTAATTGATAAGAAACATTTGCGAGAGCTTTTCTGGTGTCTTTAATTATAATAAGACTTTCAAAAAGGCATTTTAAAAGACAGGTGATCGTGCCCTAGCTCTGGCAGTATCCAATTAAATCGTCCCTACAGTATGTATTTTCAGATGTAGTATTGACACTTGGCAGGGCCAATTAAAGCAGGCTTATTTATAACAAATTTACAAGAACTGAGGGCATTCAGAGGAAAACCTCACCACATGATGGCAATTTACTCAGTTTGCCAATTTTCATATTTGACTTGCGGTCTTGGCGTGGGGGGGCACGGTAACTTAGATAAATGTGTGTGGGTTGTGTTTTCTATAAAAAATAACTTCAATAGCATAGTGTTGATAGACGAATAAAAACAGGGTGACAAAAACATCTATAGAGTAAATTGTGACTGCAGTACCTTGTTGTATTTTATATGTACAAATGATGAGCTTGCCTTTAATCCCTTAAAATTTCTCAAATTTTGTGCTGATGCAAGAAACGCTCAGTCTAAACTTCTGAAATTCCCATCAATAACTTTAAACTTCACACACATACAATAAGTGCATTTCAACTTGACATTTAAAAGCTATCTGAATACAAAACCAGCCAACTCCAGATGAAACTTAACTACAAAATCTCTCCCAACTGCTCTCAACAACTCAACGACTATCGAGTGCAATCGGGTAAGGACAAAAAAACAGCAGAGTAAAGCCTCGGGGAGTATGTTGCGAAACCGGGGAGCAATTTACAAGAATTACGGCCCTCCTCAATTACCTGTAATAAAGTAATAAGGTGAAACACGAAAGATGTGTGAGAGTTTTACTTACATCTGTCAGGTCTCCGCACCTGCGAGGCACATCAGATATAACGTAGCAACAACGGCGATAGCGGCACAGATTGGTCGAGTAAACGACGTCAACAGAGAGGGGCAACATGAGGAAGGAAAAAAAGAAAGAGAGAGCAAAGGTAATTAGAAAAGTGTTGACATATAGGACTTGAGATAGCCATTTGTTTTTTATGGTGTGTTGAAGCTTTATGGCAGAGATCAATCCATAGAATTTCCTTCGGTGTTGAAATTTTCACAACAATAGCATAAATCAGGACATGTATACCATTCTCGGATTACGGGGGATCATCAATCAGAAATTGTTCTCGGGCCAACAGGAATCGTCTTAATTCCCTTTTGATTCGAAAAAAACCTAGAAAAGGTAAAAGTAGCACACCACGGATGTATGGAATTTCATCCTCTTGTTTTCGATTGGGAGGATTTGTAATAGAGAGAATGATGCAGGCGCTAATTATAATTCAAATTGACAAGTTCATCAAAACAATTCACAGCCCAAGCTTGTGGTCACTTCTTGGTTGGTTTTTTATTCAGCTGTCCTTTTGCTGGAAACCGGAATGTTAATTGGTCAATCGTATATATTAGATTCGGAAGTCAAAACTCCTGTTCCTTAATCGATGGATGTGCATGTACAAGTCCATCAAGGTTTAACTGACCGGTAATCGGCCGGCACATGTTAATGTCAATCTCCTTATCCGAGAACCAATTATCTTTTAATGAATTAAAGTCTAAATTACATTAAGTGCTTATCTGTTGAGAGTTAATTAATCCACTCTCACACCAGTTTCCCCAGTGACATGCCGGATATAAGGACTTTCATTTTTTTAATGGAACTGCAATCAGGCCAGTATGCTTCATTTTTGAAAGAGCACCAAGGCATTTTCTCCTTGGTAAAGGGCACCCTTTGTTAACTTCTACTGGAGTATTTCAAGGGCACCAAAGCAATGACCAGAGGGCATGGAGGCAATGGCATCCATTGCCTCAAGAAGTATCAGGCATGTACAATTACACATAAATTAATGAAAACCCGGGGACCTTTAAAGACAGTGGACACTATTGGTAATTACTCAAAATAATTATCAGCATAAAACTGTTATTGGTAACAAGTAACTGGTAGCTATTGATAGTATAAAACATTGTGAGAAACGGTTCCCTCTGAAGTTACGTAGTTTTCAAGAAAGAGGTAATTTTCCATGAATTTGATTTCGAGCCCTCAAGTTTAGAATTTGAGGTCTTGAAATCAAGCATCTGATCTGAAAGCACACAACTTCGTGTGACAAGGCTGGTTTTTTTTTAATAGTTACCTCGTAACTCCGACGACCAATCAAGCTCAAATTTTCACAGGTTTGTTATTTTATGCATATGTTGAGATACACCAAGTGAGCATACTGCTCTTTCACAATTACCAAAGGTGTCCAGTGTCTTTAATGAAAACTTGTGGGACCTTTAAAATGTACTACAGGCATGATATTTGGTCCTTGGAGAGAGTAAAAAGGAATATTTTATCAAGTACAGGGGCTGACCTTCAAGAACATAATGCCAGCTTTAGTGGTGATTCAGGCTATTTTATCACAGTTTGTCTGATTATTTCCAAGGCAAGAAAATAAAATCAGTAATCAGACTAAGTAGAAAGAATAATCTTGCCTGGTACTACTCAACGTTCACAAGTGCTTGCACACTCACACAGTTATTTGACAATGCGGCGCCAACAGCATTGTGCTATCCAAAGGCACCCAGCCTGCCCCATCACACAAATATTACAATTCAGTCAATCAAGTTATCATCACCCAAACTGAATCACAAAAAGTCCCATACCAAGCTTTACAATTTATCCAAAGATTCTTGTAATATCCCCCCCCCCCAAATAAAAAAGAGATAAAAAACTCCAAACATTCGCATCCAGCCAAAGGAATGTCTCTTCATCAAAGACCAATGATTGTCCTCCATTGACCAATCCTCTAACTGAATAGTTTCCCACAGATAATTACTCCAAGAGTCCCCCCTTCAAAAGACTTTTCTCCCCAAAGAAAGGCAATGTTTGGGTTGTGCTCACTTTCCTTGAGCCGATTATCTGCCGCGATTCTTTTCTCCCCCTTTCTCTACCCCCCTTCAGACTCAAGAGAGGTGCATTTGAGAAAGGATCAAATTCCTCTTGGAAATGGTCGAGTGGTCTTCCCTTTTGTCTGGGGCTTTGCTAACTTTACCAAAGCATTGAGTCTATAAAAAAACAAAAACCTGTGCAAATAATCTATGGGGCGCTGCCTCAACTGGGCTCGCAGTACCTAAGTCTCGAACTGCACACTGTGACGATCGTACCTTCTCACACTTTGCACCACTCTTGTGGACGATATGTGGCCAGTTTTTATTGCAATGTATTGCAAGGTATTGACATTCATGTAATGGAGTGAAAAGTTTCTGTGGAGAGCTGTGATATTTTTGCAGAACATTTTTCTGTAGCACCTTCAGTATTAAATACATGTTTAAAGGTTCACTTCGTTCATACTATTTTTTTATTACACTGGGAATTGCGAAGTATTTGGCAGTTCAGTGGGTTTACGTATTTATGATCATCATAGGAAGAACAAGTGAATGTGTCCACTAGGGATTTTTGGCTTTTCTTGAGGTTATCTGTGCTGCTATTTAAGTAAAGATTACTAAAATACTCTGCGGCTTTGCTTCGACAACCCACAAGTTTGAAATACTTTTGAAACTGTTCTTACTATAAATGGTAAACGAGGGAAATGGCAGCTGGGGGTTTTCTGCAGTGCCAAGCGGGTAAATCATTATCAATTGATAAAAGAACAATTTTGTGAAGATTAGCAACTTCCTTAAATTAAAAGTCCTTGGGAAGTCTAATCAGTAAAATGCACTTAATGAGGGGAGCAACCTATTTAGGAATTGGATAAGAAGTAACATACATGACCAAAATCTGTCACTGTGTGGTTCTTGGTAAGTGATAAACAGTGACATGTACATGTATGTATCAGGTGTGAGAGTCTTTGCGGACAAATATATCTGAAACTAGGATTCCAAACTTTAGAAAGGTATGTTGAAATGTTGGTATTACCACTTTTGACATACTGTATACAGCATTGATATCATTATCAGGTGCCTTTTTCCTAAGGTTACAACAAAGCGCCTACAGAAGATGTGATAAAGATTGCACAGATTTCACAGAGCTTTTCGGAACATGGTCTCAGCACAAGAGAATGGACCCTTCCCATGAATATTACATTAACGCGTGCGTACAGACCCTGTTGGTTGGCAAACGCCATAGAGTTGTGAACTAAGCAGACGCGCAGTCACGTCTGCATCACGCACCCATTACCCGTGTACAAAACAGCGCGATGTTCCCTCATTTTGCCAACCAAAACGTTAGTGCGCATGCGCTACGTGCAATTTACATATTTCATGGGAAGGGTCTATTAGATCAAATAGTAGGATTGTTACACATGTACTTGTTGAAAAATAACGATTTTCTTCACAAGACTGACTTTAAAAGGTCTGAATTCAGATAAAAGTCTGACATTTCTCATTCTTGCTGTTTGTATGCACACGGTGGATGTTTTTATTCTAACAGCCTGACAGATAAATTCCCAAAACCAGGCCGTGAATTACACTTCAACCATGGGGGGGGGGGCATATGTATTAATTCCTAAATTTCATAATAGATATTAAGTTACCACGTCGTGTCAACACCCCCTTTTACAAAACGGTGCCTCTTTTCAGTCCAAAATGAAGCAAACGTAAACACTTTCTGTGCTCGCCCCCCTAAACTAAAAAGCAAAAGTCTGTTTTTCTTGCGGCAGAGGTTATGCACACAGGCTCCCACACAGTCGTAGTAAGTCTAGAAACAGTCCGCCCCAGCAGAATAATGTAACAGGAAGTTGGTCTATCAATATTTACCCTGATCTGGCCTGTTATTTTCTGCGTGAATGGAGCTCCCCCGGTCAGCGCGCTTGCAGACATTTTTGCTCAATTTGCTCTGCACAGAGAGCACATTGTGTGCGACCGTCGCCCCTTTTTTCAGTTTGGAAAGGTGTTGACACAGGTTACTTGGTTGTGCTGGCTATAATAAGGCTCAACATTCAACAGGATCTATTTAATAGCCCTTTGATTGTTGTTAAAAAACAACAAATAAACGGGCTGAGATTTGTGCAATCAGCTGAACGTTTGCTCAGTGCAATGCTCTTTTTATTCAGCAGCTCTCTGCATCTCCTTAATTCTTAATCAGGTAGGAGACTTTTTTTTTATATAGATTTTCAGCAAATATAGCCTTTGAGGTTGTGGTTGTGTCTTTCATATCAACTGAAAACGCCTTCTCCTGATGCTTGTATTGTGGTTAAAATATAATGAGTTGGGGCCTAACAAGATTAGTAGCAGTCTACAGAAAGTGCTGAATGACAAATATTCAATCTTGTAAAGCAAGCGAATAGAAAGGAACACAAACACAAAATTGTGATACTAAGTAAATGTTTGCGGGCCTGGAACTACATGGAGGCCACGAGGAGGCCATGGCCTTCGTTGCCCTGGTCTTGGCCTTGGTGCCCCTTAAAAACTTTCCTATATAGACTTACAGATTTTGCAATAGAAGTGCCCTTTTCAAAATGGAAATGGCCATGCTCACTCAAAGGTGAAATTCCAGGCCTGGTTAGAGCTAACATTTCTGGGTCCACATGCTTACTGTCGTTGAGGTTGACAATGCCAGGCAAAAGAAATAAACAGAAGTCAGTTTTGGTTGAGAGCTTTTATGATGTCATGAGTCATACATTGCAAGGTGTTTTGGCTCCTAGACTGCTATCCCTCAAAGTCCCCCATCTTAACAGAAACGCTCAACAAGTTATTTAACAAGGAGTATGATCAGGCCTGCAGCATCAATAACAACAAGGAAAAAACTTGCAGGAAGATCACAAATCCATCAAGTTATTCAACAAGGAATATGATCAGGCCTGCAGCATCAGTAACAATAAGGAAAAAACTTGCAGGAAGATCACAAATCCGTCAAAGAATGATTCACACCAAGCTGCCTTTGAAGGAACCGACCAACCCAAGGACAAGGTGAAATCCTCTACTTCATCCCTTTACAACATTTTTTTCTTTCTTTTTTTTTCTTCCTTTTTTTTTTCTCTCACTTTCTCGGTCTAATCTGCGGTCGGCCATCTCCCACCTGCCCAGAGGAAGCCACATTTCCATCCGGGCAAAAACTCTTGTGGATCAATGCTGTTATTTCTGATCATTTCGTGGTGACATTGGAGGGTTCCTGAAGATCGGTGGCAGAAGCGGGATCCGCCGGCAGCAAGACATGAATTTGTTATGAGGGCAGACACTAACCTGGAGGATGTGTGATGCAATTAGATAGATCGGACCATTTTAGGAAGAATTTGACTTGTCCCCCAGGGGAAGTATTCCCTCAAGATCTTTGCTTGAGGTGTCTCGTTAGCGAAATGCCATAATTATGGGGTTATTGTTATTTAACAAGGGACATTTCTACATAGGAAACACAATAAAGTGTACCACTTTTCTACCTAAACAGTTTTTCAAATGGGTGTGGGTTTTTCAAATGGGTGAATGGACATGCAGGCTTTATCTGAAAAAAAAATACTTTTTGAATACTCTACATTTCTAGTAAAAAATGTGCAGAAAAGGCAGGTAACTTTTTGAGGGTGATTTAAAGGCAGTGGACACTATTGGTAATTGTCAAAGACTAGCCTTCACAGTTGATATATCTCAAAATATGCATACAATAACAAACCTGTGAAAATTTGAGCTCAATCGGCCATCGAACTTGCGAGATAATAATGAAAGAACAAAACACCCTTGTCACACGAAGTTGTGTGCGTTTAGATGGTTGATTTTGAGACCTCAGATTCTAAATCTGAGGTCTCGAAATCAAATTCGTGGAAAATTACTTCTTTCTCGAAAACTATGGCACTTTAGAGGGAGCCGTTTCTCACAATGTCTTATACCATCAACCTCTCCCCATTACTCGCCACCAAGAAAGATTTTATGCGAATAATTATTTTGAGTAATTACCAATAGTGTCCACTGCCTTCAAAATGATGTTACAAATATTTGTCAAGCAGTTATGAACCCTTGTGGATCAATGCTATATTTTTTTTTTTTTTTTTTTTTTTTAATCTGCTTACAAATATTTTTTAAACATAACCATTGTTATATGTAGTTTGTTTACTTGTTAAATGGAAATCATGTTCAAAACATGATAATTGCTATTGCACAATGTTGACTGTAAACATACAAAAAACAATGTGTACATGTCTATAGAAGTATGGAAGCTTCACTCAGTGTATATCTTTCAATCTAATTCGCCCATGATTATTAGATACATGCACACCACAAATTTATACAACATATTTATGAACATGTTCATAAATAATATGATTAATTCCTCTACAGTCAATAGATTTTCTAAAACCAACAAGGTTAGCAAATTCTGCATCTGAACCAGTTTCAAGCTTGAAATTGAACAGTTGGCGTGGGGTTTTGTTTGTTGGTTTTTGTATTTGTGTGCGTGTGTGTGTGTGTATAAATTTCCTCTACTGTCTGTAATAATCAAAACAACTTTCAAGAACAGGGGAAGGCCGGATCAATATTTCATTTCAATGTAATATAATTTGCACCTGTTTGTTTTGAAAATTTGTTCATTGGGGAGCGTAAATAAAACATTCATCATTGACTACAATGAGCTCCATGTTGCAATATCTCAGTACACTGTAATATGTACCTGTAACAAGTGCCTGGACTTTTCACTGTTTTGATAAAAAGCTAATTTGATGAATAGACAAGCACATTTAACTAGGAAAATGACACATGTTAAGAAATAAAGCCAGGTTTCTGCTTCCTGCGACTGCGAATGCGAAACGAATGTTGGTGCGCAATAATCAGTGCAGGCTGTTTTTCCAATTGTGACACAAGGAAATTCCCACCGCAAGGAAATTCACTTCGCATGAAACAAGTTTCAACAATCCCACAATTTCCAACTTTCCATTTGAATTAGGTTTGTCAGACAAATAACTTTCATCACAAGAAGATACAAAAGGCACAAAAACTTTATCACAAATGCTCGATACAGGCGCTGTTTGCGTTGAATGGGGTGCACCCTAGCTTTGATCGCTAGCTAGACCAGCATGCACCTCGTTCAACAGTTAGCGCTTGTACAATGAGTGCTTGCGAAAAGGTCTATGTCAGACAAGTAACCTTCATCATAAGCCTTTTTGAGGTATGGCGGACGTGATACGCGCACGTCACACGCCGCGACTGATGCAACGCTCACCATGTTGGTGGTCATTAGGTTTACGTGTAAACGCCGCGTCGCCTAAAATGCGCACTTCACTGAATAACATACGTTCTATTTCTATGGTCAATACGCACAAATTTACCACAACTTTACAGTGTTGTAGCATTGTGTCCGCCATACCTCAAAAAGGCTTATAAGAAGATAGGCATACGATGATAGCAGAGTTTTGGGGTAAAGTGCTCTGTTCACATGCGGTCCAACACACATGCATCTTCTTGATGACAATGATAATAGATGTATGGAGAGGCTTTCATACACTTCAAAAACCCCTCCCGATTTGATAATAATGGTCTCATGCACATTTACAACCATCCTCTCCCATCCATCTTGGATGCACTCCACCACTTAATAAAATAACTTATGGATCTGGCTCTTAGTCAGCTAGAGAGCGCGTCCGCAAGTGTTCAGTTTTTTTTCTAATTGATGCTCACGTGGCGAAGATCATTTCCGCAGTCCATCTATTTAGATGAGCTTAATGTACCCGCTTTCTCTTGAGCCTCCAGAGCGGGGCGAGCGGGGCGAGCGGGGCGAGAGGGCCGACTCCCTGGGTGGGAAGTTTTGCATTAGAATTGATGAGGATTAAAGGGTTTGGGTACTTTTCTGTACGACACACGACACTCAAAACACAAATGCCACAGACTTGCATTTTAAACGTACACGGTTTAAAGATAGTGATGGTAAAAGGCTTCCCTTAAAATATTACCTGCCGAGGTGCAGTAGTTTTTGAGAAATTGGTATAAAAAAATTTTAAAAAATATTTTCATCTCAATGAGACGAAAATTATTCTAGCATGTATAACAGATTTACGCGACTCTTCTGAAAGAAACGTACACGGCTTAAAGATAGTGATGGTAAAAAGCTTCTTTTAAAATATTACCCGCTGAGGTGCAGTAGTTTTTTTAGAAACTGGTGTAAAAAAAATCACAAAAATAATTTTCATCTCAATGAGACGAAAAATTATTCCAGCATGTATAACGGATTTACGCGACTCTTCTGAAAGCATTGCTCTGTGATTTAACATTTTCCTTGACGACTAATGAAGCTGAAACTTCTAAAGGTAAATTATATCATCCACAGTGAGTAGGGATTCATGTCATGGCCAAAACCTCGGTCTCCATCAAAAGGTATCAAAACCCTTTAAGGGGACAGTTCTGTAGCTTGGTAACAGCGCTCTGCGGATCTAGCCGAGACTTAAAAGATGTTGCAGTCCAAGCCTTCTGGAAAGACTCCTCTCTGGAGTATGAGGACTCTGGCTTTAAGAGCCTTTTCCGATTTAACTCTCGCACAGAGTTGAGGAGAAAAAGCACAGAGCTATTGATCTCAATGCATCATGTCTTACATTTAAATGCATTTCCTGTAAAATACAGTTTGTCCAGTAGTGCGTAATGTACATTGTCTCCACACAGCTTCAGGGAGAACTTAACGATCTTTTCACACAAAATGTTAAACCAGGCGTTGAATGAAACCCACCTCACCCACAGCAATCGCTGTGAAAAGTTTGATACAAATTCACATTTTCCCTCATATAGTGCCCCTAACCAGAGAAGCTCAAGGCCTGTTAAAAAATTTATAATAAAACCAATGAATACAGAATTATTTAGGGTGTTCAAAAAATACTCAGTTCCAGTCTACTAAGTTAGAGCTAGAGTTATCACTGAACATCATAAAACTATTTGTGACTATTTAAATCACAAAAACGACAAACAAATTTAAGAAAGAACTGTGTAACAAGTGAACTCTTAGCCTGATAACAGAAATACACACATGTATGAAAATAAGGAAACAATTACCAGGATGAATTTTACTCAGAGCAGCTTGTGAATGAGAATTTATTTTTTTACTTGGGCATGCTTTAAAATTCAGACGTCTAGCAAGTGTTCTTGTACAATGACAACGACGTGAAGACTTAATGCCCAGCGCTCAAAACATGAAAAACGATAATATAATGCAGACTTAATCATGCTGGTGAACAAATTACCAAATTGATGGGGCATGACAGCAGGCATGCCGTGCAAGCATAGAGCACAGGCCAATGACACTACTCGGGCTAACTGCGGATGATCCATCACTGTTTGCTAGGGCTCATCATCAGAAGGATCATGTGTCTTGAATAGGCTAGACTTTCAACTTGTTTTTGAGTAAGAGAGAGGGATGGGAGGAACATCTCTAGGAAGATGTAATGGATCCTCCTTGTCTGTTATAGCATTCTCCCGAGCATGAGGAAATTCTAGGTTAGGATTCCCAACTATTTAGCGAGTGATTGGCGCACACAAAAGCGTTAATGTTATTTTGATGGCGGAGTTGACGTAGAATCTCACCTGTCTATGTATTCAAAGGGAAATGGAAAGGACATTCTATTTCTAGCTCTACAATAGTCATCTCTCCTTTAGGTCATGGTATTGGCTGGATGATAAAACACTGGTTGTGCTAGCAAATCGACCTGGCATTATTAGGCCTATGTTACATGTATGCAGTTTTTCAAATAGAGTCACCAGCAATAATGAAATTTGGTGTTGGTTTACAGTAGGCCTACACCAAACATTGGGCGGACTTTTTTTACAACTCCAGCTTTTAGTTGGGTTACAGGCAGCATAGAGTACAGTATGCAATGGAGGATAACTAAATGACCTTCCTCTATTGCTAACTACAATGTAAAGTACAACCATGGAGGTAGAAATACTGAGACACAAAAGACACGCTACTATGTGTATGTCTTATCATTCCATGACTACACAGAAGCCATGGTGGTTTTTATCTTTTATATGGTTGTCCATGTGTAACTCATTGAGTACAATGTATAAATGTTATAACCATCCTCAGATAGGACCTTCCTCTCTACTATAAACCAAGGGTTCTTCCCACACATTTATGGTACACCCATGGAGGTAGAAATACTGAGACACAAAGGACACGCTGTCTTATCACTCTTTGACTACACAGAAGCCACGGTGGTTTTTATCTTTTATATGGTTGTCCATGTTAACTCATAGATTTAAACTTATAAATGTTATAACCATCCATAGATAAAGGACCTTCCTCTCTACTATAAACCAAGGGTTCTTCCTACACATTTAAGGTACACCCATGGAGGTATAAATACTGAGACACAAAAGCCACACTGTGTCCTATCATTCCTTGACTACACAAAAGCCATGGTGGTTTTTATCCTTTTACTGATTGTCCATGTGTAGCTCATAGAGTATGTATAAATGTTATAACTACCCATAGATAAAGAACTACATAAAACCAAGGGTTCTTCCGACATACATTTTGTACAACCATGTAGGTAGCAATGGAGGTACATGTAAAAAATACTGAGACACAAAAGCCACACTATATCTTATCACTCGCTGACTACACAGAAGCCATGGTGGTTTCTATCCTTTTACTGATTGTCCATGTGTAACTCATTTTACTCCAAGGGCATGAAAACACCAGCCTAAAGAATGGTGTAATCCTACTGGAATTCCTTGCCTGCACTGAAGCCCCATGTCTCCACAATTATAAGTCAGCAGGGATCCCCCTACAGGCAGGGAGCTCAATGGCAGCTACAAGTATCTCTGGCTTGATGGCGAGACACTTGTCCAAAAAATATATCTTTTTATCCACCAGGGTATGAAACAAATGTGAGAATCAATTTGTGTGAGTGTTCATGTGTTGCGCAGTTTCTGGTAAGCAGATTTTACACATGATGTTGATAACGTGGACACTATTGGTTATAACTCAAAATAATTATTAGCATAAAACCTTACTTGGTGACGAGTAATGGGGAAAGGTTGATAGTATAAAACATTGTGAGAAACGGCTCCCTCTGCAGTGACATAGTTTTCGAGAAAGAAGTAATTTTCCACATATTTGATTTCGAGACCTCAGATTCACAATTTGAGGTCTCGAAATCAACCATTTTAAAGCACACAACTTCATGTGACAAGAGTGTTTTTTTCTTTCACTATTATCTCGCAACTTCGATGACCAATTGAGCTCAAATTTTCACAGGTTTGTTATTTTATGCATATGTTGAGATATACCAACTGTGAAGGCTAGTCTTTGACAATTACCAATAGTGTCCACTGTCGTTAAATGTTGTAGCAACAGCCAAAACAAAACAAAAATATGTGAGTGAGTAAAATCTGTGAGCTCTTCCCTCACGTTCATGGCTTCACATGAAATATCTGTCCCTGGAAACACAGCCATACAATACAACAGACCTCCAGACATGGTGTCCACAGCCTCACTGGAACCACAGAGGGAACAATCCATACCAATCCTTTGGTTCAACCATAGAGGCTCAACAGTTCAACCCAGTGGTTCAACCATGCCTGGCAAAGAAGCTCCAGTGAGGGGTAGCCAGCGAGTCTGTCTGCCCCCAAAACCACCAGGGCCTGGCCGCCAGCGATATAATAGAAATTTAAGAATGGGGTAATAATTGTTCAATTATGAAGAGAAAATGTTGCGTAAGATTGATTTTTAATAGCACTGTAGGGGTCTCTCGCGCTCCATTGACTGGCATTGAAAACAGGAATGTTGTACAGTGAGCCACACTCCTGGGGTTGGGGTGTGTATTTACAGAGGAGAATATTACATTTAGGGCCTACAAGTTGCATGGCTAAAACATGATGTAGTACTACTAATGTCCCCAACTTCTGCCTTCCCCTCCCACAAAGGGAGAGAGGCAGCATGCAACAAAATGAAAATAATGTAAAGAAGGACAGTCGGAAATTGTTTCCAAACATGTTTGACAACTCCACATCACACCTGATCACATCTAAACTAAAACATGATCCACTATAGTTAGCTTAAAAGGTTCAAGTGTTTTGAATGAATGGGTGCATTTTCAATGAGTTTGTGCCCTTTACCTTCCCAGTGTGTTAGATTTTTTTTTTGAAAACAGCACATCCACTTATCCACTCTATGAGCTTAACCCTACTATCCAGATAAACCAAACAAATCTGGTCACTTACATGTACCATGTCACCTACAGAGATCTACTTTTTGTACACTAACAACATAAAACTCCTAGAAAAACCCTTTATTATCTCAAGTCAAACTACATTTAAAAACCTACATGTAGCTACTACAGCAACTAGCCTGAAAGCACTCCAAGCTGCTCAAGAAATATATTGCCCGGAGTGTAATCGTATTACATCAAGACATGAAGAACTGACAGAGCACACACAAGGATGCAGCGTCCCCCCAACATCCTCACTTCAGCGCAGGTCAAATGCAGACTGACAGTGAAAAGGTGTCAACTTGGTCACCTACTTTTCTTCTTCCTATTCCTCTATTCTGAGTAACCTTGCCGAGAGCATTGCAGTCAGCCATAATCTTATATACTGAGGTGACAAGGCTGTTTAGCTATCCTCTATATAGAAAGAATTTCTGCAATCGTCCCCCTCCCCCCCCCCCCCCCTTCTCTTTATATTTGAAGAACCTTAAAATAATATTTGTAGTTTTTGCGTCTACGGTCTCTATATTTTAAGTCCCTTAAAATAATATTTGAACCATAGTTTTCGTGTCAGCTTTTGAGTATTCGTGTGAGATTCTCACTTGGGGTACATTAATTTATATATGACTGATTTGAGTGTTTCAAAAAAGAGTTTAGGCATACCAAGAGAAAAGTCAATGAAGACTTTCAAAAATTTAATTGAGCTTCTCATTTTGAAGAATATTATCAATACTATTTCAAGACTGTGAGGTCGAACCATAATATATTCTAGACTAGAATCTACAGACAATTATTTTTCATTTCATAACAATATTACTTCAGGATATCAAATTGTGTTTGCAAGGTATTAAGATTTCTAATTGACCAAGTTCCAACCCCCCCCCCCACCCCCGAATAGATATGAGAGATCAGAGATGAAAATAGGGATAAGCCGATATAAAATTAATCATATTAAAATCAAATTGAATTAACTTCTCCGCAGTGGTCACTGCACTTCGGGCTTGCTGTTTAGTGCTCTTAGAATTTCTTACTGGAATTAAGAGCAAAGTTTAATGCACTTTTTATTTTGTCATTACATCAAGTGTAGAACCTCTTTGTACTTTTCAGACAACGTCCGTGTGAGAACGGTATAGTTTAAAAAAAAAATGCTGGTTTTTGTTCTCGGGCACTGCCTCTCTCGGATTGGGCCGTGCAAAATTCTTAACAACCAAGAAACCTCCCATGTGAGTTTAGTCAGTCTCCTAAATACTCTAGCTACCACCATTGGGAATACAATGGACTCAAACTGACTTTACCAGTCAGGCGGTTAAGGTTTTTTTTTTTTTTCTTTTTTTTTTTTTTTTTTTTTTACACAGAACTCTCTCACAAAGGAAACTCTGTCCACACAAAACAACAACAAAACAAGAAAAATGTCCCCGTTTGAAAAATTTGTCCCACATGGGCATGTCATTGTGTGCACATTGTGTTTTCATTCGTTAAAGGCAGGTAATTTTTTTGCAAATTGTGCTTTAGATAACAGGTAATAAGAAAGCGTAGGAAACTCGATTTGGCGCCAGGATTCAATGTGATTGATGGCCGCCATGCGCAGTAAATTTATCAGAGTTTTGGTTAAGGATTCCGAAAGTAAAACAAAATAATGCACGTAGCCTCACCTGAGATCTCTCGGGGCTCGTTCAAGCTTTTGGCACCTGCTCAATTGGCAAGAACAACGTCTATCCTGGGAAAGTCCGAAACAATCTTGTGGTATGTAACCGGTTTGTTGAAATTTAAAATTGCATCAATCAATAGACACAACAGGTGGTTTGAATGTGGGCAGCAGAAGTTAAGGGTTTCTGTTTTGAGGTGGGTTTTTTTTAACCGATGAACTTGGCTTATATGCATTTTATGGTCTTGTAATAGACCTGTGATCATAGATTGCTAAGAGATGGTCTCTTGAGGTTTGGTTCAAACCATCAACTCAACGATAACAAATTACAGTGAACTGTTCCTGAGTACAGTACATAAGCGCCAAGGGTCTAGAGCTCTGACGAAAGTCCGGGTTTGGATCGACCCAAGTCCTTTTTTCCTATTTACTCTGCCTAGTTGTACTGTATCCCAAGAGCTTTTACAGTGCAGCATGGATTTCCCTGTTGTTCCTTAATCAACCTGTGTAGGTACCTGTGTACTTTGGTAAACTTGTTTTTGCACAGCTATGTAAATCACCCAACACTTCTGAAAAATATTGGTCCCACTGGTGGCCCGAGTATCTGACGTCACGTTTCAAGGGTCGTGATAACTTCTAGATACCTGCTTCAGAACATGGCAGCATCATGCCAGATGTACCTTACAAAACAGAAATGTGCAGGATACCAATCACAAATTATACATGTGAAATGGTAGTTTCGCTGGTATCCTTATATTCTGCTAAGCAAAAATTCCTTGTGCTTAGCTACTTTTTGTGCTTAAGCAGCTCTTTGAAATTGGGCCCTGTTTCCATTGGGCTCTCCCTGTAGTTCTTCATACATTACAACAGACAACACTCAATACACAACATAAATTCAATTAAATTAAATTGAAACCACGGAAACAACTACAGACGTGGTTTACCAAGATAAAATGGTCACGCTCTTAAATCCCTTCAAGGTCTGATGCTGCATTGCCTAGTTCAGACTAAAAGTTTAATCGATCAAATATTTCCTGCTGCTTGTAAAAAACATTTATTCAAATAAGAAAAAAATGGAATTTTCATTTATGACTTATCCCATTTCTTAATCTCCTAAATCGATGCAAATAGGTTAAGAGTAATTCAGAATAAAAGTCTCAACAATCAAATCTTGCTGCGGCTTCTAAACAACATTTATTCAAAAACAAAATTCCTTAGAACCGGGAACTTTCTTTAAATGACTTATCCCATTTCTTAATATCCTAAACCGATGCAAATAGGTTAAGAGTACTTCAGACTCAAGGTTTCAACGATCAAATTTTGCTGCAGCTTCTTAAAAAAATTATTGAAACAAAAAATATTCTCAGAACCTGGAACTTTCTTTAATGACTTATCCCATTTCTTAATCTATTTAATCAATGCAAGTAGGTTAAGAGTACAAATTTGTGTTCGGACGGAAGAGATTTACCTCCCTCCTCCCCCCCGCCCCCAAGACAATGTCATCGGATCCCCTCATCCATAAAACAAATACCCTGAGAAATGGGAGATTGAATTCCTCTTTCCTCTGCTCATCCTGTGTTGGTTCTGATCACTGTGAGAGCAATTCCCTCCAACCTCCCCGTCTCATTAAGACAGCCTCGGGGCTGTCTCATGAGAGAAACTCTTTTCTTGTAAGAGCTGCACATAAATGTACACATCTTAACTGTTTCAGATGGTTTTCAGCCACCTTGGCTATCCATAATACATGACTGCCTGCTCAAAAGGACACTGGAGACACAAGTTTTGCTTTTTGAATTGTAAACTTTCTGAGTTTGTGAAAACATAAATGTCAAACAAAAAAGCACATCAACGTCAACGACTAACACTTACCAATTATTCTGGAGCAGAGATGCCAACATTTGCATCTTGCAATCAGGGAGATTTTAAAATTACATTCAACATACGTACACATACATGTACATCATTCTTGTGAAGACGATCAGAGCATACTGATAAAAATGTTGACACAAATGGTTGAGTTGTCAACCACCAGTTCTTTTCAGAACCAACACTACTCAAAAGATATTTACACAAAATGGTGCTACCGCAAACTTTACTTAAAGGGAAGGTACACGTTTTGTAATTACTCAAAACAAATATTAACTTAAAAACTGACTTGGTAACTAGCATTGGAGAGCTGTTGAAAGTAAAAAATATTTTGGGTAACGACTCCCTCTGAAGTACCGTAGTTTTTGAAAAAAAGATGTAATTTCTCACTAAAATATTAAAAGACTTCTAGCAAGAAGTCTTTTATTCCATCTGAAAGCACACAAATTCGTCCAACAAGGGTGTTTTTTCTTTCATCATTTTCTCCCAACTCGGATGACCAATTGAGCTCAAATTTTCACAGCTAGGTTTGTTATTTTATGCATATGTTGAGATACACCGAGTGAGAACACTGGTCTTTGACAATTACCAATAGTGTACCTTCCCTTTAATTCAACATACATGTAGATTAATTAGGGAGACTTTCAAATTGATTCATCAGAACAACGAAAGATTGTTTTATTTTCAGGGAATTCAGCAGAATCAGGGAGAGCTGGCAGCTCTGCTTGAGATTATTTCTCCCAAGTCTTGAAATACAGTCACTATAAAACAAAATTAATATTGAAACTGATCTTCAGTTTGTAGTAAGTGTCTTGTGAGGATCTAGATCAATCAGCATTAAGAATGGCAATCGCAGAAAAAAAATAACCGTAGAACTGTTCAACTAATGTTGTCTACACTTGCTCTCAAATAACAATATTTACAGTAAGTGTTCATTTCGGCATTTGTGGTATTTTCATCTTTTTACCGTAAATCATTCGTCCCTCTTTGATGTTGCAAAGGAAGAAGTCCATATAAATTGTAAATGGAACTGCTCTATATATCAGTCAAGCTTCCTCTTCACACGGGGAATTTAATATCTGATGGCAGATGGCTTCTGTCAATTGTAAAAGTTTCTCTCCAAGATTAAACGCTACTGGCGAGAAAAAGGAAAAAACAAGACGGAGAAAAAAAAAACAGCTTCCAACAAACAACGTCATACAAACTAGAGGATAACTGTGATGCTCGTATTGCATGGGGGAACACGATGCAATACTCTCACGGGCGAAATTGTTACCGCAGTTTAGAGCAGGGCTGACGCTTTGCCAGAGGATTGACATAAAATCTTAGGGGACCCGTTTTATTTGTTATTTTTTCTGTCCCTGGAAATTACGGCAGAGCTGGTCTCAGCTGCATACCTGTACAGGGAAGCTGTGTAACCACAGGACTGCATTAAAGAGAAGCTCCGCAATACAGCACTTAGCACATGATTGTTTGGACAGCAACATTCAAGGTGTACAATGTAATTTGTTTCTACCTTTACGCCACTGTTTATTTTAAAGCACTCACTTTATAAGCAGTACTTTCCTGACATGTGAAAACAAATCCACAGGCGAATCACTCTAGTGGGTTTCGAACCCAAAACCTTTGCATTGCTTAAGAGCTGCATGTACCTTCACTAGAACACCTAGTTGAGTGTACATGTATGTTGAGCTCTGTTGTGACAAATCTTGACACAAGATCAACAAATTTGCAATTGTTTGCTTGCTACACCATAGGTATACGTGTAGTACAGTATGCTCCCTTCAAATCTTCCACAAACTGCTGGATATCCTATTAGAAACAGAATCTCTGGATTGCAATGGAAAGGTACAGAGCTTGCTAGTGGAGAAATTGTCTTAATTCCTTGTGCGTGTCTGTAAACAGACCCTTTTGGATCAGAACATAACCTTGAGGACTGCTAAACACACACAAATTGTCCGCCTTGTTCTTGTAACGTGATTTAAGTCGAACTGTTTTCAGGTGGTACTCTCTATCGCAAATATCCCGTGGCCAAACAACTGGCACACATCCAACAGCTGAAAACTCCCCGAAATCAAGTTCCACTTTAATAAATAACCATTTTCACAACTTGGAGCTTTTCGGTGTTGATTTGCCGACTTGAAATCGGAGTCTGGTTCTTTTGTAGTTTTCTTTTTTTCTTTACCAACTTTCCCTTGGGGCTGTACATGTACATGGCATTTGAGAACACCTTGCCAAGGTAGAGGGACATTGTGTTCGGGATCTGTCTGGATTTGTTGCACGATTATGACTTTTTTTTGGATTGGGTGCGGGGGTATTGTGCAACCATAATACCAGTGACCCTTAGGGGTTTGACTCGTAGTGTAACAATCCTCCAGAGATCTGCCAATCCTCCTGAAAGGTGAAACCCAACGAGACAAATACAAACCACTAAAGGTTCTGACACGCCAAATCTACACACAATCTCATGAAGAAAAAAAGAACTTCATAAAAACAAACTCGGGCTGTGCCTAGTTTTGGCGAAATTTTCTTTTTCTTTCATTTCTTTAGTTTGGGTTCCATAAAAAAAAAACTACGAACTGTTTTCTAGCAGCCTCATTTCTCTTTTACACAAAAAATGTTTGCGATCCGACAGATCTGAAAAAATAACAGACACATTGATAGTCAAACATCGCAAGGGAATTTTGCGGCGATCGCATTCGCCGCTATTTTTTCTACGCACTCAACTCAAGATAAAGCGTTAATCCCAGTCCAGCAAGCACAGCAATACACTTTTAAAAGAATTACTCTATCGGGATTTCAGCAGTGGTTCAACTCTTTTCAGATGAGCTCACAGAGAGCCTTAGGAAATGCCAAAGCTTTCAATTTTTTTTTCTACTTCTTTTCTTGCCCTTGTTGTTGCCAAGATCCTCTTCAAGTTTCTTCAGAAAAAAAACGTGATCCAGCCGACATCTTATACTTAGTTAAGCACGGGGGAGAGAAAACGTTTTCCTGTAATTGCGGAATTCCTTACAAAAATAGTCTGTCCTACTCTAAAGCTAAGGTAACCATGGCAACAAGCACGGGTAGAGAGAGCACCGGAAAAAGGTTACATCAGTTATCGTCATGTTGTTCATGTCGACTTGTTCGAGTAAACTTGAAATTATGTTTTTGGTTTCGGGAGAAATAACAAAATCTACATGTAAAGTGCCAGACCGTCATTTCTAAGGACTGTGAGTGAAAACACTCTCCTCTGGGGCTCCTAAGTAAACCTTGATTGAGAAGAGTAGAAAGAGAGTAAGAAGAAAAACTTGTCAGTTCAGAACAGGGAACGAACTATTGATGTGGCATTTATTTGCTTTGATCGTCACATGTTTAATCAAAACAAGATAGTCTTAAAACAAGATACTGACAAAAAAGGGAGACCAGCAACATTAGTGTTACACGCAGCTAATGTAGCTCTAAAATCTGAAGGTTGCAGGTTCTAATCCCGTTCTTATCAAATGCTCTTTGTTCATCCACAAAGGATCTCTTCCTCCATGGGCCATCTAAAAAAAATTAGTCCGACTCTTTCCTCCTCGAAATCAGTAACTTTTAACAAAGTGATAAAAGGACCCGTATTTTCCACGTAAAAAAAAAAAAGGACTATCAACTCACTCACAGAAAAAGTGTTTACTTGATGTAGCGTTTTAAAATATTTTTACCAAAAATCATGTACTGGGGGGGGGGGGGGGTCCACATTGAAAATTGAAACAGGTTATTTTTTCCGTTCACACACCTAAGGTATAATATAAAAAAAGATGCTCCATACCATACACCTGTACAGGTTTACTGTCCCACTGTGACCATAAGTAGTAGTGGCTTAACGGTTTATGTATTGATCTGTTGGCCTTACTCGCTCTAAGCCAAGCAAAACACAAACGGGCAGATAGCATTGGCCAAGGGGGGACCAGATCTATTAATTGCTTTGGGTCCGATAATTGATAGCAGGAAGTGTTATTGATTGGTGCACTGAACTCTATCGGTGATGACTGTATTTATAGGGGGGATGCTCCGGGTCATTGCTTTATAATGGATTAGGTATCAAGACTCATTATTTGAGTTGTATAACTTTAGCATGAGGCGATGCATTGGCAATATGGACTGTGTCCCCCCAATACATACTGTAGATTGTACAACTGTCGGTATGCATGGAACATTGATTGTGAAAACCCAACAGGCAAGTCAATCTGGAGATGTTGTGGGAAGGGATTGCTTTATAACGGATTAGACCTCAAGACTCATTATTTGATAACGTCAGTATGAGGCAATGCGCTGGCGTTATGGACTACTCGGTTCACCCACACCCCCTGCAATGTACACTGTCCATTCATGAAACATTGATTGTATTGTATAACCCAACAGGCAAGTCAATCTGAACATGCCTGTATATGGGAGGATCCTCTGGTTATTGCTTCTATATAATAACGGACCTCAAGACTTATTTATTTGAGCTAGAGAACTTTAGTATGAGACAATGCGTTGGCGTTATTGACTAGTCAGTGCATCCCCAACCCCCCCCCCCCCCTCCAATGCCATGTACACTGTCTATGCATGGACGATTGATTGTATTATAACCCAACAGGCAAGTCAATCTGAAGAATGCCTGTGAGCTGAGACTCTAATTAGGCTGAATGTCTTGGAGGGAGGGAATCATGGTTAATAGTAGATCAGTGGGGTGTCTTTGACCATAGAAGAGGATGCCTTTATCAATGCTCTGAAACACCAGGGCTAAATTTCATAAAGCCTGTAGCCACAAAAAAAAAAGCTCAGCACAAAAAAGGATTGCTTAGCCAATAGGCCTACAGTTACCAGCCAAAAGTACCTTTAGTTTGTAATTGTGGTTACTGGTACCCCATTTCTGCTCTTTTTTCCATTATATGGAAATGAACAAAACCCTATATTTTCTAATAAAAAGATGGAAGTCCCACAACATCTTTTTTACTAAAGAGGCAATATCTTCCATATATAACACATATTGCGTCAGTCTAAAAATGTTGTATCTCCCACAAAATTGCTCCGTGCAAAAACATTGATTTTCTAGACTTTTTCAATTAAGCATATTTAGAACACATCTGTTCGGCATTGCTTATGACTGACTTCATATTGTGTTTGACGACTTGTTTTTCGCTAGTGTGCAAATCCGTCTCTAATATGCTCTTAATTACATCCCCTGTATACTTTGATTATCTAAAAGCATATGCTTTTTCTTGAATTGAATTTGGGTGTCTAAAACATGTTTGGCCATATATTGTTTGACCACTTGTTTTTTGTTAGTGTGCAATTCTCTCTTTAAAGGCAGTGGACACAACATATGTATAAAATAACTAACCTTTGAAAATTTGAGCTCAATCGGTCATCGAAGTTGCGAGATAATAATGAAAGAAAAAACCACCCCTGTCACACGAAGTTGTGTGCGTTTAGATGGTTGATTTCGAGACCTCAAGTTCTAAATCCAAGGTCTCAAAATCAAATTCGTGGAAAATTACTTCTTTCTAAAAAACTATGGCACTTCAGAGGGAGCTGTTTCTCATAATGTTTCATACTATCAACCTCTCCCCATTACTTGTCACCAAGAAAGGTTTTATGCTAATAATTATTTTGAGTAATTACCAAGTGTCCACTGCCTTTAATGTGCTCTCAGTTTCATCCCCTGTATACTATCCAACTATCTTGTTTTATAAGTTATGTTTCACTTAAATTTTCAACCCTTCGGAATATGATTGGTCATAAATACATCGTAGATGGTGCTACTTACATGTAAGTAGGCCTACTCGTATGTGTAGTACACAAACTTTATTCTCCCTCACTGCACCTACATGTACCTGCAGAGTGCAGACGCATTGTATATATTACTAAGTCATCACATGTAGCAAAGATTTTTAATTACGGTGATCTGGTGATAACAGAAAAGTGGCATGAGGGCTACTGGTCCAATTATCCCTTTCTCATTGAATGACAACCCCCAGGGAGCACAACACTGAGGAATGTCTGAGAGAAAAAATGATATGAACACAGGATATCCATTTTTCTAAACAGCAAGGTCGGTAGTGTATTCATTAAAGGATGGAAATGCTTGTTGTTACAAAAAAGAAGGAATTGATACGTGCAATGTAGGGTGTGCAACAGAGCTGAACAGAGCTGGCAACATTGCGTCTTTTAATGAGGAAGTTTTTTCGTACATCAATCAGGGAATGACAATCAACATGACAGGAAAAATGTGTCTGCAATCACGGAGATTCCCAAACTTGTTCATCAGAACATGGAAAGAACGGTTGATTTTTTGAGGAAATTTCTGCAGAAACAGGGAGAGCTGGCAGCTCTAAAAGAAGTAATTGAATGGAGAAAACCTTGCCATGTTAATTTTTAAACCTAAAAGTAAATGGTCGATTTTTCAATAAATATGTTTCATTTAAAATATTTCTTAATTTTCTGCAATTTTAACTTCATAATTTCAATATGAGTTTAATTCAAAATAAATGGGTTTTTGTTGAGAAATCTTATGTCTACTGCATACATTAATATCCTTATCCATACAAAAAAGAACTCCATGCTTTCTCTGCCCCTTTAAGAAGGTGGTTTTTCTCATTTCCAGTCACCATAAGGTACACATGACATTCTCGTTCTCCTACAGAAGCAATTTTCCAGAGAGAGAGAAGGATCAGGAGATTATGAGAAGCAAAAGCCTCCAGAGATTTTTCAATATACTCCAATCTGCCTCCTGCTCTACAGCAACAACAAAAATTGGAAGGAGAGAGGGGGGAGGCCTCGTAGTCTTTGAGTTATAGGCTTCTGTCAGGGGTCAACAACACATTGGAATTTGAATCAATATTTTTATAAACCCGGGCACTTTTGGTTCGAAAGCGGGAACTATGAGAAAATCGCGGCTGTAAATCTCTCAAGCCATCCATTATCTCTCTACTCCTTAAGACCCTATAAAATATGACACAAACGCCTTGGTTTTACATCCATCAACACTGTATACTGTTCACAGGGTGAGCATTCCCCCCATATATTATTTTCTCCATCCATCAGACAAAATTATTTTCCAGCTAGACCAGCAGGAACCAGACTACAAAAGGGCTCGTGTTTGGGGTTTTTTAATGACCGTTGGGAGCCCCCAGGCAACAAAACTAAAGCGGAAATCTGAACGAGCGATCCTGTAAGAATGGAATAAATGATAAGGTGTTTTAATGTTTTTACGTTTAATGGTTTTTATTGCGGTTGGGAAATATGGTTGATGGATTTAAGTATTGCTGGGACACACTGATCAATCATTGTGTAAGGGAAAGTGTGCAAGTACTTAATGCAGTGGTATTTTTAATCAATCTTCCATAAATTTGTATTAGTTTCATCAAATATTTATTATGTACGTACTCTTGCTGTCAAATTAACTTATTAAACAATCACATTCTCCTGAAGATGAACACAGAAGGCCATTACTACTCGAAATGTTGAGACCAAAACAGCTCTTTTCAGAGTCATTGCTTATCCCCCAAAATATTTCACACATAGTTGCTACCCAGCAAGTTTACTACTTCCTAAAAACTATTTTATCCTTTCTCAGTTCAAAATTGGTCATGTATACATTGCACTTTCTTTTAAAGAAAAGTTTCCTTATCCTACGGCCCCGCATATTTTGTGCAGCCCGATGATTCTGTTTTTGTTTACAGACCTGCAGCAAAGAGCTGTTGAGACAGATTGATAACTAAACTGAAATTTACTGACATTAAGAAATTGAGTGGACCATTTTTAAACGACTTTTGCAAAAGTGCTGTTGGTGAGGAGGTGAAATGCATGCGTACATACTTTAATTCATTCATCTTCTCCCCAGATGCAGAGTAGGTAACAGCCAAAAAAAAAGTTTCTCTTTAAGTCAGGTAAAAAGGAAACTCCTGCACCAGCTGCAATCTCGGATTGGGCAATGAGCAATTATCAACTCCGAAAGCGGCCGATAATGACTCGTTTTGTAAGAACTGCCACTTTGGGCTATATTCAATACGTCAGTGTCACTCTGAGGACTTCAACATGGACGCTACGTGTGAATAAGGGCCTTCAAGTGCATTGTATGCTCGCTTTGGTGGTTGTGTTTCCAATCAGGAAAAAAAGCTATGGTAGAACAATGTGTTGAACCCACTGTACTATTTTTCAGGGAACGATTTCCTTCAAGTAATTTTGCATAGGAAATTTTTTAGACTGAACATGTTTTGAACTTGCATAGCAAAATACTTAGACTGAATATGTTTTGTGCACACTGAATGCTTTATAGGCCCTATTTTGAGTAAACAATGATTTTTTAGTATTAACTGATAAATTGTGTGTAGCATTTTGATATGCTATACAAGTTAAACTGTTCACTGCATTTTCAACCAAAATGGTTTGAATTGAAATGTACTTGTTTTGACTCTAAATTTGTGTTGGTTTTTGATTTGAAAACAAATATTGTACAAACTGTGTTTACATAATGTACTCATGCCCAAGGTATTACTATTAGCCAGAGTGTCAACCAGGCGCCCAAGTGTCTGTTCTGAATACTGATATCCTACTTTATTTTTCATTGATTTGTAAAAGTATTGTCTCCGAATGTGTGCATTTGGAACACCTTTTTCAATTCACAACAAATGTTCACCCCTCTATCAAGATCGTGGCTGAAAACAGTGTACCAATTTCAAGTCCATTTGTGTTGGTTGTACGTATTCAATTCAGACCTGAAATGACGTCTTTCAAGGGGCAAGGCCATTTTCATTTTCCAAAAAGTACTTTGCTAAAGAAAAATTCAAATGTCAAGTGGCAATATTGAGTAGTGGCCAAAAATGCCTCTGGTGAAACTCCATTTCTAAATGCGTACTACAAAGTAATGGCACATGCACATCGACAACAACGAAACTGTGTACAGCAAAAAGCTTTTTTTATGTAGATGCAATTTCTTAAATTCATTTGTTACACAAGACAAAATACAAGGGGAGAGAGGTGTCGGTATGGAATTTCAAGGAAGCCATGGAGGCAATGGCTTTTTCTTCAAAAGTTCCCTGTAAACTTTTACAATGTTCCAGTAGGAGTGCCCTATTTCAAAATGAAAATTGCCTCCCTCTCTCAAAGATGAAATTCCTGGCCTGAGGTTGGCAATTTTGCGATGGGAGAGTTTTCAAAAAAAAAAGCAACAGCACCTCTGGCTTTAAATTAACGCGGATCAGCAAACAGATTGTGCGTATTGTTTTCTTTTTAAAGATGTCGCTGCATGACAAAATGATGTGTGAAACTGAACTTCTATTACATATTGTACACACACTGCTTTACATAATACATTACTGTAACATGGTTAAAATACGTCGCAGTGATTACATAAACACCTGACATTTCTTTTTTTTAATCAAATCTAGAATTCATACCAACCAGACAACCTTGGTGGAATATTATTACACATTCCAATTTTAATATTACACAACAACAAGGGTGTTCGTTAAAGTTCTCCCGTTGTCCATTAAAAAAAAAAAAAAAAAAAACATGTCTGTAGAAGTGCGAAGTTACTGCAGTCGTCAAAAGGAACTGTAACGGCTCATCTGCAATTAGGCGCCACTGTAACTGTGGACTCACACCCTAACTGTTATTGATATTTAGAACAGGCTTTTGCCATTACCAATCAATGAAAATCCATCTACGACTGTTTTTAATGCGTCTGTATATAGGATGGAACATCCGGAGGGGGGGATGAAGTGCGTACTGAAAATTGTTATTGAGTTTTCGTTTTCGCCAAAGGAATATCAGCTTCATTAGTTTCACATGTGTAAATATTGTTATTGCTTTATCATTGATCTGTTTTCTTTGAAATGCAAGTCCGATACTATATAATGTACTTTGATGGTTACAAGTGGAGACAATTTCATCGATTGAGAAGATCAGATGTGGAAATGGACGAGCAGAACACTGGACATGGGCACGGCTGAAACAAGACAATTTTACAGCACTTGAAAGGGAACATTACAGAATTGGTTTATGCTGACAAAACATTTGCTGGCAGTGTATAATAAGCACTTTACACGTATGTATTCCACCATTTACATTAACTGACAAACCTGTAGAAGTTTGAGATCGAACGGCCATCTGGGTCACGAGAAAATAGTGAAAAACCGATTACACATTTTGCATGACATCGATTCAAAAAAGGAAAGTAATAAAACGATCACCGAGCAATAAGCTCCAATCGGGAAATTAGTTTTTTTTATTTCTCATCAAATATGACATTTCAGATAGAAATATTTCATGGGATGTTGTTTACTATCATCATCAATTTTATGTGAATCTGTGATCCTAGAAAGACAAAAATTCTTACCAGTTCTGCAATATTTCTTTAAATTTGACTCCTTTAAAGTTTGAACAGGTGTTTTGTGGCAGGAAATTTTCCATTCCAAGCTCTCAAAGGTCTCAATGAATCTCGGAGGAATTTTCTTTTGTGTGGAAATTTGTGGGAAAAATATGAATAATTTAACTTTTGTCATGCCAATTACAGACTCGGATTTTGTGATCCTGACTACAGACCCCAGTATTGTGCAATGTTTTTAATGTTTTATTCCTAGTGCATAAAATGCAAATGTGTTAAAAAGGGAAACTCTCTCTTAAAATATGAATAATTTAACTTTTGTCATGCCAATTACAAACTCGGTTTTCTTGATCCCGACTACGGGTGCCAAATGTTGTGTAATGTTTTTGTTGTTTCTTTAATTCTGTGCATTTAATGCAAGTTTGTTAAAAGGTATTTCAAAAAAAATGTACAATAGAAAATCCTTGTGATTTATGGATTGCGTGCTTGCATGTCATTCAAATGTTCTGCAAATGCATTTCCAGCTTACATGTAAGTCTTGACAAAGTGACTGCATCAAATTCATTAAACACATAAGCTTCCCACGGACACAAATTAAAAGAGCCAGCAAATAGATTTGATTGATTGAGTCTCCGCAGAACTTTGTTTCTAATGGATTAAAAGGCTCACTCAATCAGGAACCTGCTGGAGCTACAATCCCAGCCAAAATACTTGGGCCATGCACGCATTCGCAACGTGTTTATAAACATTCTCTCCCCCGCCCCACTGCTCATTGTTGATGGCAGTGCAGACTGCGCAATGAGAGAGCCAACATTAAAAGGGGCACAGGCTCTCGGGTCGGGGGCCCAACGAGATATGGTAGGAATTGGATGGATCGCAGTCTTTCCTTACTCTGTGCATGGAGGTAGTCTGTGGGTGGTCAGGAATATTACACCACCCGCAAAAAAAAATTAATAATAATGATAATAATTAATTTGTGGTTTTGACAACACCCTTTCAATTTATAATGTAAGTTGCTAATTGAAATTACACCGTGTTATATTAAGAGAGCCCACCCAAACAAGACGTTGAAATAAAAAAGTGGAGCTCGTGCAGAAAACCCACAGCAGCATATGAATTCTTAATGGCCGCGAGACGGCGACTCGAATTCCAATCAGGGTGCCAGATCCGGAAGGGAGCACATTGATTTTTTTCTTTCGTCTTGGGCCTCGCACCAGCTCTTGTTATCCCCCTAGCTACGTCATGCATGAACAGACGCCAAGCTGCTGGCGTACCACCGTGGTGCATGATCACGCTTGTTATTGTATTAAATGCACACATGGATGGGCTTGTGATTTTCTATTTGCTCTCCCTCCCTCTCTCTCCTTTTAAATGTGTGTAAGGGATGGCTCCATGCCGTGCGCGACACTTATGAGGTGTTATATATTGCGCGGCTAATCTATAGCTGGTATTAGAAACCAATTGAGCGGGTCTAGGCTGATTATAATGTGATTAAATTTAAAAACATTAATTTAGTCATAAAGTTAATGTTTTTATAATATAGAAAGTAAGTGTGCATTAATTGTACACTCCACGTATGATTAATCTGTGGCTTATGTGCAGCATTATAAAAAATAATTGATGTTAATATCACAACGTTGAACATGATGAAATACAGGGTTTGCCCGTAGCTTATTTCAGTGACTTTCTAAGCAGGACAAATTAGCTTGTCATAATAGTAATAACAATAATAATAAAATAATAATAATATAATAATAACAATTTGGGGGGCTAATCATCCTTACTCGCAGCTAAGAGCTGAATTGCGAAGGACGCGGCTACAACATGTTCGAGAAGCAGACATGCAAGGGTGCCTTTGGCTGCCAGCCACATCAACCCATTTATGACCACGGAGCACAGCCAAGATCAAAAGATTTTTCCCGAGGGAGGAAAACCAGATGGTTTGGAAAACCCTCGTGGCACAGTAGAGAAGCAACGCACATCACACAACTCAAATATTTCCCTGGCCGGGAATCGAACCGGGGATCACCTTGGTGAGAGGCGAGCGCTTTACGCACAAGCCAACCGTGCCACCCATCATTTCATCTCTTATGTAGTTCACCAGAAACATACAGGGATGATACTCCAAATAAAACTGGAAGATTTTCAATACTGGGTTCTTCAAATGAATTTTGACTAGTCCTTGGATACTATAACTATCATTTGTCCAACTAACCACTGTTCAGGGAGAGTGCTGCCCATAAACTTCAGAAGGGAATTTAACAAATTTCATTTCAACTACAGTATGTACGTGTACCAGAAGAAGAAGTCATCTGCAGTCTAAATACATGCTACTTAAGAAGTTATCTCCGCATACTTGGGAAATGAGCTGCATGCCAAGCATTGATCATAAATTAAAAACACATTGTAAAATACTTTGACAGGTTTACAAAAGTCGGCCTCCTAGAGTAAAAAAACATGTATTGCACAACTGCATGCATGTAAGCCTACATTTGTACATGTAGGCCTATAATAATAAACTTGGCACATTTGTGTAACTGCTTTCAAACATGCCCCAAATAAAGAGATTTATGGGCTCTTGTAAATGGTCTCATTTTCTATTCTCTTTAAATGACATTCATCTTGATGGATGATGGGCTGGAGCCCAAGGTTATGTTGATTTTGAGGGTATTGTCAGACAATGTTGGGTAATACGTGGACAATGATTACTCAACAAGGAATGTGGCAATTCAATAAAACTGTGGTTGTATTTGACAAGGGATCAGCTGTGTGGTTTACAGGATGTAGCTTGGGTTTTTGTTAGGGAGCAAAGGTATTTAGAAGTTGAACAAAGGAAGTAAAAAAGGAAACACTTTTCTTTGAAACAGATCAGCTGTCTGGTTACAGAATACAGGGTGTAACTTGTGTTGTTTAGGGAGCAAATGTAGAAGTTGGTGGAAAAAAGGAAACACTTTTCTTCGAACCAAGATTACTAAGCTATGTATGAGAAAAAAGAATCAGTTGTTGCAAACAACTTACCAACCTAAAGGTCCTATGGTATTATGCAAAAAATAGTTGATGGTTAGTAGACGTTTCGACCCTAGCAGAGTCTTTCTCGATGGCTAAACATTATGTGTACAGTCAAGGAACGATTTCATCCATCACTTTTGCATTGCTGAATATTCTAACTGAACAGATTGTGTGCACACTGAAAGAGTGTATGCCAAAAATTAAGTAGCAAACAATGATTTTTTTTTAGTAGCAACTGATACAATTTCCACGTCATTTTGTAACACTATACAAGGGAAATCATTCAACTATCTTTTTTTCCCTGAATCCTTAAAAAACGCTCCATCTTGAGTTCCTGTATGCAAAGTAGTGAGCATAATTTAATTTGATTTTTTTTTGTACAGGAGGTGAAACACTGGCCAAACACATGTTTGCAGTCAGTCACTCACCAGAGCGGGGAGGCAATTTCTACTCCATTATTGAGTTACAGGTTTTGCATTGCCGTGCGAAATACCAACCAAGTTCACCTCAGACAGACCTTGTGTATCAAATCCCCCCTAGCCACAGCAGTGTGTGCTTGTTTACAACCAGACAGATTTGTCTACAGTTCCATGATTTACATGGTAAACTACACGACGCAGAATATGTTTTAGGGCTTTCGGTACCTTCCCTGGAGAGAGGACAGAAATGTCAACTGCTTTACGTGTATTTCAATTAATTTATGAAATCACAGCACAAACATCGAGTACTTGGTTTTAACACAACAAACGCGCATTTTAGCCAATGTTTTGCAATTTACAAGAGAGAGTTTTTTTTTTTAAATCACACAATTTTCAAACCATATAAATGTATCTTGCCATTTTGGTCAGGTACCTTATCCTGTAGACACATTTTCAAGTATAGTATTTTCAAAAGGGAACCAGACAACTGTTTCCTTTCAACCTCACTTTGGTTACATTGAATTAGAATAGCAGAAAAACAAGACCGCTATTTTGTGTATTAAGACCCTTATTTTTTAAAGCCAATGCGCACTTCATGTTTCAAGTACTTGCCACAACTTCAAGGGCGGACATAACCCACAATGCTTGACCCCCACCATGTTCTAACCTTTAAAAAAAAAGACTTCAAGATCACACAAAACGATAAGGAAGAAACTAAATTGACTGGTTTGGGCCGTGCACACCCGCACAATGCGCACAACCACACAATAGACAACCTGCCAAGCAGCACCTCTTATCTGATAAACTGAGTGGCGTGTTTCTGCATCCACTTCAAAAACCTGAGAACTTATCGTTCATTTCACAATCTTGCTTGTTGAAAGTGTCGGTCTGTAAATTGCCTGGTTTTAGAAATTCAATAAATCTCTAATCTGCCAATCTACAAGGTACAATAATCACTGTTAAATCTTTGCGCAAGTCCTAATTTCTTGTTGCAGTATTCAATTTGTGGAGCAGTGCGTAATCAATCAAAACCCAAGGTTTTTACACAGTATAGCCATAGATTGTGCATGTTCCATGAACTGATGAACCAACAATTGAAGTATCACTATAGGACTATATCAAGTGGGCCAGCTCTTTATGTATCTAACAATGCAAAATTGTAGCTAAAAATCCCCCAGCGTTCCCCTTTACAAAAAATAGAAATATAATAATACAGATTTAAAAATGAGTTCAGCAAGAATTTAATATTTTTTTCTTTAGAATCACTTTATGAATACACCTGACATACATGTACACTACAATTTGAATTGCAGAAACTGAAAAATATCAAATATTACAGTGTACGAATAACCAAAGAAAATTCATACTACTTCACTGGGGTTTACCAACGAACATCATTGAAGCAGTCATTAAACAAATTGTATATGACTGATATTGAACAAGTTCTTTAATACAACAAAATTTAAAACAAAACAATTCCTCATTCAATGGCAATATTGCAGGATCCAGCTGGCATCATGTAGAGGATGAAGTAGTACACTGAGACTCACAAATTCATAATATCAAAATCATGCTGCACTTTTTCGCCAACAGAGTAGGAGGAAAAAACTCCACCTCATGTCTCTCAAGAAATCAAATTAATAATAAAAAAAGTTTATTATGAATGTCGGCTTCGATATGTCAGACTTGTAATCATTGTGACAGGATCTCGAAGCTTAAGCATTATGGCAAATTCAATTAAACCATACCCGGGCTATCATTTCATCTTTCATCTGCAACTTTTTTTTTTACCGTGGATCTGGGGTAACCGTCATCAGGCTGGCAAATATTAAAACCCCGCCAGCAATTTCACTAAGAGGCACTAGCCGCACGTTGGCTGGCTTATTCTTTTGGCTCTTCATATGTGCTGCATGCGAGAGCTCATTTGCCTGTGGCGTGCAAAATTTTAAAGTGCAGACAACGTCTAATGTAATCACATTGTCCAGGGTCAACTCGTGTTTGACTCAGGGAGACTGATTTCGTTTCTTCTTTTTTTTTCTTCTTCTATTTTTTTTTGGGGGGGGGACGTCGTCAGATTTAAAATAAAATAAAAAGTGGGTGCTGTTTTGTGAACCTCATGATGATATGAAAGTATTACTACTTTTTGTAATAACTTCATCTCTGACCAAGACATCTTTTATGGCTCTAAATTTGATTTGAAGTGCAAACTTGAGAAGGTTGAAGTTTACGTGTGATTATTGTTCTTTGTCATCGCTGAGGGCTCCTACTTGGGTGGGGGATCTACAAGGATGCAGTGCAGGGCTTGCATCTCAAAATATTTGCTGGATCAGAATTTTTGTTTTTTTTACAAGATTAGAATCAGGATGAGAGAATATTTCTATACATGTACGTACTATTTGCTGCAGTGCCCTTCCTAAAGCTCACATAGAAAGTAGTTAGTTCTCCTCTTAGAACAGCTCTTAACTCTTTCAGTTCCAAGGTTGTACATTTACGATCTGTTTTATGCATTCACAAAGTGCCATTATCGTACTTACAATCTATTTTATGTACTAAAAATTTGTCATAAATAGTACAACCCATAATATATGTTATCATGAGAAAGCATAATTTATCACTCATAAAATACTTTTGACTTTGGAATGACCAAGGCAACCTAAATCGCCACGATACATTTTGTTTGGAGAGAAAGAGACCACTTACATGTATAAACTTTTTCATATACAGAATTTCAAAAAAAGGTCAATAATCTGGGCACTTTAGGTTCAAAATAAAAATTAAAAAAAACAGGCACTGAAAGAGTTCAATACACTGCAAATATTGCCATGAACCTCCAAAGAGGAAAAAGGCCTACAAATACTGAACATAATTTTAATAATACTGTAATCTACAAATGTTTACAAAAGCAAAAAATAGTTAAGGGCCCGTTGATCCTAGCAAAAAACCTTATTGCATTTATACCCTCGGTCCTTTTGGTCGGTATAGTTGTCTGCAATCAGCTAATTCTATTTTCTCTACAAATGTTTTTAATTACAATAATACCAATTTGGGAGGCTAATCATCCTCACTCGCAGCCGAGAAGCTAAATTAGGATGGAAGCAGAACAGCTTGTCCAAGCTTCAGGCATGCACCTTCCTCCACAGAACTTAACTTCTTAAACCATCACCCCTTTACCCTGCTCTAGTTTCGCCGTCTTAGTTGGACTTTTAAATGGGCCACATAATTTAATGAAAGCAGTATGTCCTGGCTCTCAGCAGAAAGAGTCTATCATTATCAAGAATCCATGTCATTCCCCAACATCTTGTAAATAAAACAGGGCGAGTTATGTAGATTGCTTCTATTCAAGGAATCCTGTAGCCCCCCCCCCCTCCCTCCCTCTCTATCACATCAGAGAAGGCAGTGATTTGCAAATACAGACGACAGCTTTAATCCTCCTCTCTCTTAAGTGTACATCACTTGGCTATTGAAAGGAGCAAGACGACTTCTATCTTGGCCAGGTTAAGCATGGAGTTAAGTGACTGCTCATTGAGGCGGTGGTACAGAATGGAGGGTGGGATGTGCAAACTGTATTAAAAGCTCTTCTCAGCAATCATGTCACTTCATTCATAATGAGGTTTTAACGACAGAGATGATGGGGGCCTTCTGGGGTTTATTAGTCTTAGGTAACTTTTCTTCATTGGAGTTGGTGTGGACACTAAAAAAACTGTATGCAGGGACAGGTTTTGAGACAAACTGTTTCAGAAATGCTCATTAGGGAACACTTTGCGGAGACACGTTTCAGAGTTCTGTAGGTTGGGTAACTTTAAATGGTTTGATTTCTGTTACAGTGCACAGTGCACTTTTTCAAGGAGGTAGCAATCAATTCAAACAAGCTTATGTAGAAAAAATAACTTGACAAGGAAAATATTGTTGTAACTTGTAACATGCTTGTGCCACGATTGTTTTAAAACGAAGCAGTACGTAGATCTTGCAATTGACGTGTACATGGAAGGTTTGGAGTGAGTTTACGTGAACAGGCAGCATTGTGCAAAATGAGCATTTATTCATTGCATCAATACAATGCCAACAGCACACCATGTTGAAATTCGTGTAGTGCTAAATATTAGAACTCACACTGAATGAGCAGTGCACTTTTTCAGGGAGACAACAATCAATTCAAACAAGCTTATATGTAGAAAAAATAATTTGATATAGGCAAAATATCATTGTAACTTGTAACATGCTTGTGCCACGATTGTTTAACGAAGCAGTAGATCTTGCAATTGACGTGTACATGGAAGGCTTGGAGTGAGTTTACGTGAACAGGCAGTAATGTGCCAAATGAGCATATTATTCATTGCGTCAATACAATGCCAACAGCACATCATGTTGAAATTCGTGTTGTGCTAAATATTAGAACTCACACTGAACTAAAGAACAAACTGATCAAATATTATTTCTAATATGCATCCTATGTATTTTTAGCAGTGGGTAGCTCAAACAATTTAAATCAAAGTAAACACACACTGTAAAAAATCAAAACATTGCTTATAAAATATGTATTTCATTATTTTGTTTCTTCGGTTAAAATCAAAAGAATAATTTGTAGCCATGGGGAATTTATCAACACACTTTACAGGAAGCATGAAGGGGCGGTTTCTTTTAGACATCAATGATCAACAATAGCAAGACTAAGAACTTGCACTGAAACACTGTATGAAAAAAACAACTGAACACAATATGATTATAAAATATTATTTCTCCCTGCAAGCCCGCCAGGAAATTCATACAAATTTAGAGACGCAGAAAATGAATGAAATGATCACGTGAAGTGTGAAATGCAATAACAATGTGTGATGGCCAGGGTCACTCAAGGGCATCGTATTGTGTGGCCGTCCGATCATGGAGACAAGAATCCTTGGGCGCTGACAATTACACAATGGGGATTTATAGATATAAAAAAAACAAAGTGTAAGCTTGGTATAATCCCATCAGAAGGCTGCCGTTAGTTAGGCCGTGTCCGAGTAGGCAGCTTTAGCTACGGCTGGGTTGCCGCGTGATCATGCAATAAAGTATAGGACATCCTTAGCAACAGCTGTAGCCGTAGCTGTAGCCATTATTAATTTGAATAAAGAAGTAGGTTGTGCGATATTTTGTTCACTCCTTAAGTTTTTTCAGTCAGCCAAAGATGGGGTCTTTAAATTATATCAGAAACGGGCCTCGAATTTCGTTCTTGAAGGGGCACATCAATTTTCCTCAGGGAACATGGGTAGGGGCATCTCTAGATACATGAGGAAAGTGTATGTACTTTGCAAAGGGCACCACAGCAAAAGCACAGGGCACCACAGCAACTGGTTGTTGTGGGTTACTTTGAGGCCTGCAAAAATGAAGCTTACTGATTCATTTGATTCAGCATGGAGACCAAGTCACAAAAACATTCCATTGTATTTTGGAAGGATTCTTCTTGAAGAGAAAAGTTGTTCTGTACTTTTAAATTTATGTGACCTGCTGTCAAAATTTTGCACCTTAGCTTTTAAATTTCTGATAAGACGCATCGGTCAAGAAACTGAGCATCAATCCTTCACACGTTTCAATCATGGCTCTCTCATTAATAAAAGATCTGTATTGAAACTTTGTAAGGACGCTTTGGGAATTTTTGTTCCTGAACTTAAAGGGCACCTCTCAGAGGAGGAGAATCTAAATTTCTACAGGGAACATTTCAAAGGGCATCAAGGCAATGACCATGGGACACGAAGACAATTAATTGTCTAGGTTACCTCCTTGAAGTAACACCAAGGAATATTCATGTGGGCTAAATTCTATTTGTTTTTAAAGTTAACGTTTTTAACTGATGTGTTCCAACATGGTGTCTGGTTCCGCCATAATGTTTGCCATATATTTCCCCCTTTCTTAATTAACTATTCATGTCATGCAGAGACCTGAGTATCGGCATGTTGACTTGTACAGGTATGTCGTATTCTCAATTCAGGATGTCCACACTTAGGGTAATTACTCTCGCATCTCACATTACAATGTCACATCTCCAATATTATTCAGCCAATTTCATACTTAAACAGTTCCCGGCTGCAAATTTACATTTTGTGTTCCTGCTCTTTCCATATTTGCCGTTTCGTGTTTCCCCGCGGCGGCAGCTATGCGCGGTTACCCAATACGACGGGGGGTGACACGGTGGTACGTGATAGGTGTAATGGTGATAGGCTTGGGATCGTGCATGCACCCGGCGGCCCCCCGAAAATGGAACTGATGAGATGAGACACAAAATCAAAATATATAACCGCGACGTTTGAGAATTGAGGTGTTCACCTAACACAGTTGCAGCAATTTTTAATCTTGCCCTACTGCTATCGGTAAACTACTTGATAGGCAACAACTGGGTATCATCACGTACCAGCAATATCCGTTCCATCATTTACAATAAATCCTCAACGAGGTTTCCAGCGTCCAAATTAAAATGGAACATCTTTGTCTCAACTTGATGGGGGATAATATTTACACACTTCAGGGCCAACCGGAAGCGGGTCAATGTAACGATATATCACTCGCGGCTTTTGAAATTAAAGTGCTGGCAAGGGCTGCGGTTTAATTTTTTTTTTTAATACTAGCCCTGTGATGAATAATCTATTGAATGCTAAATTTATAAAGTGTAAGTTATTCAAAGCGTCATGCGCGTGTGTGTTTGTTTTTTTCACGGGAAACACACTCCCTGGGTAATTCTAGTGTGGACAGGGGTGAATGGACTCCGAGGCCTAGGCTTTTTCCTAAAGATAACATTATTAATTTTTACCATGCAGCTAATAATGAGTGCAGAGCTTAGGGGACTGTACTTTGTACAATATCCATGCACGAAATGAAGTGGTTTTCAATGATTTTCAATTTAAATTTAAAAAAAACATAGGCCTACCTGGACAGATACCTCTGGAACTACAGTAGTTGGAAAAGACTTTTTGTAAAAACGTCATTGAAAATTTAATTGAAATGACAAAGATTTGTATATAGGCCCTAATATGGGTCTGATAAAAAAGAAGTAGATTTTTTCCCAATTTTGAAGTTTTATTTTAAATGTCCCTAGAAGGAATTAAATAAAAGTGAAACTGCAACAACTGATTGACATCAGTCAACCTCTAGTAGGAGGTAAGGTCATACGGGTGGACACCTAGAGGGAGAGAGGGTTGGCCCCCCACTTTAAACTCCACAGTTTCAAATCTAGAGGTCAGGTAAGAGATCACTTCTTGGAGCTAGGCATGTGGTTTGAAAATAGACCCCATATGTGCACAGGAAGAACTTCTTCCCTCTTGGTCCATGGATACACAGTGTATGTACATCAAATGAATGCCTCAAAATTTGAAAGCTTTCATCTTTCCATAACTTCAGGCTAACAAGCATACATGTATAACTTGCCAGAAACTTGGCCATTCAAATGCACGCAGAACAGGCTGTGTATGGCAGTTAACTGTACTGATGCACTGAACTATTACGGCTTACATGTGTACTGTGTATGGATTTGCCATTTGATTTGATGATGCTGCAGGCTGCTTAGTATAATACGTTATTAACAACCGTGTGAATGATGTTGACTGGTCAGACAGCAGAAAAGTTCAACTCGAGAATCAATCAACACAATTTTGTTGTATTTGTTTGCTTGTCAAGGGAACTCAGCAAACTCCAAAGGGAATATAAACACAAAGCTGGCAACAGCTACATAATATGTAGTAATTTCTACCAAACAAACATTGATATTTGTACGTGTACATTGTATAATTCGATCAGGTTAATTAAAAATGGCCAACAACTGATGGCCAACAAGCATTGCAATACGCAAATGTTTTGCTTAACAAAATACAACCTCGCAAACATCCCTCTAGTGGCACAGCAGCCAGCCCACCACCCCAAAAGGTCTTGTGTCATCCAGGCATTACTCATGCATTTCACCCACAGGGCAACCCCCCTCCATCCCCCAACAAAATTTACATTCTTGGAATCTTCAAGTCTGATTTTGTCTGGAGCCCCCCTGGGCTAGCAGCAACCTGATATTTCCTACTGCAACAGATTAGATGCTGAAGGGGTTTGTAGATTGATTTAACATGCATGGTGTTGTTTGTAAGGTCAAGATCACGGGCTTCATGGCAAAGTGTGGAGGCAAAGAAGGTGTGCATTGTTGTCAGTCCTCGCTCTTTTCCAGATTTCTTTAACACATTTTGTGTTATTAATAGATGTTGAATTTGCATTAGTAAAGATAAGTCTAATTTTACCCTTCCACCGATATGTACTGTTAAGAATCAAGATACATGTACCTGTGATTTTTTTCACAGAGCTCTGGAAAGTACAGTGCTAACACATCATTGGTGTAAAGGTTTTTAAAACCAACTTAAAATACTTTGTGTTGTTAATTCTACAAGCAACAGAACTTCTTATCTTTGAGTATCTTGAGAACCTGCAATGCATTGAGCATGGAGAAGGTATTCACAAAGGCTTTTGATGCACATCCTTGTAGCATAGTGCACAGCATGGGAATGGTCTCGATTGTTCTTCACTTTATATTGTACATGTAATTCAATACAATTTGCACACATGTTTATGAATACATATAGTTAGTCCTGTAGGCCTACTACAGGTTCATTAAAATAGGCCCTAACGTAACGTGTACACAAGCAATCCAATGATTTAAATTTAGTTGGTAGTAATTTGTAGAGCCAAGTTGGAAGTCACTTCTACGAAGATCTTGTTTTATTTTTTGAAGGTCCTGGAAAAACACCAAACAATTGCTCGTCAAAAAATAAAAGGAAACAAGTTTTTTAAGGAAATCTGAGAAGAGGTTTGGCTTGAACTAAATAGTATTGCCCTGACCGATGCCACTGTGTCCTTTGAACGAACAAAAACAAAAAAAATTCTCAATAACCAAGATGTTCTCTTTTCACAGAATGGAACTTCATCAGACACAACGATGTACGTCACCGTGTACAAACCATTCAACATAGTTTGTGTCCCACATTGATCCAGAGTAGAGGAAGATTGCACAGTGGTTTCAGCTGCCCAACCCCTTCCATTTCTTCCACCTGTATGCACACTACACACACCTTCCAAATCCCCTAGGAAAACAATCCCTATAATGAGAACTGGCCAGCACTATACACAAAATGAAAAATGCAGCTGCTATTTCTGGTACTCTCATCAAACCATACGGGCACACGTTGCTCATTTTTGCTAATCACACAGCATTGAATTGTCAAACACCATTACGAGCCCTGCGGCTATAGAATGGGACTGCCTTTGGTAGTTAAGGCCATGGGATATGCTGAGGCACGTTCCATCTCCTTGGTTCCACCACAGCTTCCACACGAACCCCATATTTCCCATACTTGCTGACTATGTTTAACCCAAAGGCACCTTGTGTGATGCCACAGGGTCTTACTACACACAGAGAGAGCCTATGTGTCACAGATACTGGATACAGGAAGACTTAGGTGTCATGAGTCAATAATGAAACACCAGTTTATACCCACTGAAATGTATTGGGTGACAAGTGTACACATAAAATCATCCCTGTATTACTGCCTCCTCCTCAGATCAAACAGCGTAGTGTATTTTTAACTGTGAGGAGTTGATACTGTATTAAGGCAATCAAATGGAATGGTTTTATACAGCAAGTCTCTTTAAAGGCACTGGACACTATTGGTAATAACTTTTACAAATTGTTAGCATAAAAACTTACTCAGTACTGAGCAATGGAGAGCTGTTGATGAAGTATAAAACATTGTGAGAAACGGCTCCCTCTGAAGTGAAAGCACACATTTGTGCAACAACCTTGGGTGTTTTTTCATTCCTTATTTTCTTGCATTTTCGATGACCAATTAAGTCAAAATTTTCACAGGTTTGTTATCTGATGCATGTTGGGATACATCAAGTGAGAATACTGGTCTTTGACAGTTACCAAAGGTGTCCAGTGCCTTTACAAACCAATTGATTGATTCGCATTAATCTGAAAATGAATTTTATCATCATTTATTTTTCTTTATAAATTATGATTGGGAAGCCAAGAACTCTGAGAAAAATGTAATCCCAGGAAAGGGAAGGAAGTTTCAGTTTAAGATGTGGCTAGGGGAAAACCCAAGAAAACTGTTCCAGGGAAAACCTATGCAATCACTGAACCAGGTAGGGACTGACTGAAAACCCAAATAGTGCTCCCTGCAGTAAATGGATTCAAACCAGGGTCAATGAGGTGGAAGGCGAGGAAAGATATGCCAACCTGACCACCCAACTCACATTATAATAATTCAGAAAAATATTTGCAACACTTATGCAATTGTAGTAAATAGTAGGAAATAGCATTTGGAGAATGCCCAACCAGTAGCTTATTATGGTGGTCACAAGTACAAATAAGACCATCATGAATACACAATATTTCCCAAGAGTCAAGAAACAAACTGGTTGTCAATGTCATTATTTTAGAGAGAAAAAGTGACCATTGAATTTTATAAAATGTTCGCACAGATGGAGTTTAATTTACCCTTCCAAAAATAAGTACTTTCACCAACTTTTCAGAAGTTTACAAATCCCAAAAAATATATATATATTAAATAGTTAGACCTAGGGCCTAGTATTTACTATTTTAATTTTTATTTATTTTATAAATTTTGTACAACTAAAAATTGTGTTTATTTGAACAAATTTGAATGACGATTATCACTATTTTTTAATATCGATTAATTAACCTTTAAAAATAGCTGCACTTACTAAATTTAATTCAAAAATTTGCAAGTTGTTTAATTTTCCAATTGAGAACTTGTTATTTTTGTTTCAATTCATTGGGTTTATGACATTCATATTCAAATTTGAAATGAAACTTCTGCCAGCCAGAGCAGAATGTTATTATAAAACTTGCCACAAACCTTTTTAACAAATTAGTTAGAAAGTTATAATAACTTATTGATATTTATTTGATTAATTAAACAGACCATGGATGAGTGTAAATGTTTCGACGTACACCAGAACAGAGTGTCTGTGTGCATGTTGCTGAAGTTACTTTTACGGTTTACACACACCGCATGCTGCACGGCATAGAACCCTTGTAAAAAGTTGTATTCGTGTGCATCTAAACATGCACACCAATTTTGAAAACTTACCAACAGTTGAGTTTCTTGACATTTTCCAAATCTGAAGAATGGGCCTTGGCCATTACTTGGCCCTCTGTAAGTTTCCCCGGCATGGTGACAGCACTTTCACAAGCAATAGCTGTTTGCAGTTCTTCAATCATACGCGGTTTCAGCAGTAATCTCTGACGGAGAGGAAAAGACGGTATATCAACAGCTAAAGCTTCTGACAGCTCTTGCCTATCCAGAGAGCAGCGCAGCGCAAGGTCCCAATGCTAAATGTACACAGTTTGGGATGGGGAGACGTGTGTGTGTGTGTGGCACCGGTGTTGGTAGGTTTTGTTGATTATCACTGCTCGACCGACCGTGCGTCGTTGACGACATGCGCTGTGTGCCTCGAACTGAGGCCGTATCCGAATTGGCGGCTACAATTACGGCTACGTCTGTTGCTGAGAGTGTGTTGCTAAGATATCCTTTACTTCAACGCATGGTGTGTGGCGAAGCGACGATCCAGCCGTAGCCGTAACTGACTAGCCGTGCATTGGGCCCGAACCATTCAAACCGCGGATGCAGCATTTTCACAACGGTTAAAGCACATGCAGTCTGGGGTAGTGATAAGTTCTCCAACTACGGGGGCGGGGACCGGGAGGAGGGTGGACAAGGGTGACAATTTCCTAGTGCTGCTTTCGTTAGTCATAACATTTACGGTGTGGGATCAAGGGCCCGCTTTAGGGCCCCGAGTAAATCTTTAGGACCCCCCTCTCTAATACTATGAGCTATCGTCTTCCGTAACGGGAGACGATAGCGGAACGAACCTCATAGTTCTAGGAGTACCCCCCTCTCATATGTTGGCCTATTTCAAGCTATGATACACATTTTTTTTTTACTATGGTTATCAAAAACACAGCTCAATAGCTTCGTATCCCAATCATCACCATACCAGCATTGTCAAGGGTGGATGCAGACAAAACAATTTAGGGGGGTAGGGCAAATCTATTTAAAGGAACACGTTGCCTTGGATCGGACGAGTTGGTCAAAACAAAAGCGTTTGTAACCGTTTTTTATAAAATGCATATGGTCGGAAAGATGTTATAAAAGTAGAATACAATGATCCACACAAGTTTGCCTCGAAATTGCGTGGTTTTCCTTCTACTGTGCGAACTAACATGGTCGGCCATTTATGGGAGTCAAAATTTTGACCCCCATAAATGGCCGACGTGTTAGTCGACGAGGTAAAAGGAAAACCACGCAATTTCGAGGCATGTTTGTGTGGATCATTGTATTCTACTTTTACAACATCTTTCTACCCATATGCATTTTATAAAAAACGGTTACAAACGCTTTTCAAAGACCAACTCGACCGATCCAAGGCAACGTGTTCCTTTAAGTGGAGCGTGTTTCGGTCTGGCGGTAATTATGAAATGGACAGTGTAATTAGCAAGCAAATTTGCTTCCATCAAACAGTGCTATAAAATTGGCACAAGTTGATTCAAGTTTGATATGGGTAGTTCCTTAAATTTACCAAAAGAATTTGTGGGTTCTCATCAAACCTTTTCAACAACAAAAAATCTTCTTTGCAAACAATATTTCCTGTTAAGTTGATTCCTCTGATCCATAATGATTGCAAAATGCATGTACAAAACCACAACTGCTCATCTTTGACATAATTATGTTTAGAAATATGTTCAGAATAGAAGGTGACATTTTGTTAATGCTTCTGATTGTTTAATATTATTGTAAAGAAATAGGTCACCAGAAGTTTTACAAAATTGAGTTTCCCCCAGGGGTTCTATAGTTCAGGACTTGTGGTGGGATCATGATTGGTGGTCTACATAAAAACCAATAGGGAGAACAAATTAATTTAAAAAGCAATGCCTTAGGGAGGCTGTTGAAATACATTTTATTTCTGCAAACGCCCCACCCTCAAATTTACATCACCTCCCTGTACTGCATGAATTCTACTTTTTGAAGAACAAAATACAAGAGGAGGCCCAACATGCGGCTAGCCTCCGTCCCTGCAGTTTGTATGGTCAACTGACTTCGTATACGTATGGAGACCAAGTTTTGATTTTGTAGCCCGACTCAAATTCATTTGCACCGTACAAGTTCGCGCTTGATCAGAGATCATAGTACAGGAATCCTCATTGGCTTATATCTAGTTGAATTTCAACTTTGACCAATCGTACTTTCTGTCTTATTTACAGCGCTGAGGAATTTTCTGGCGGCCATTTTAAAGCTCACTCAACCAAAATGTTTGTCTGATATAAGTCTAATCGTCGTCTGAAGCTGAATGTTTGGTGATGCGTTTGTGTGGTAAGAATTAAAACCAATGGTTTGGATCAACAACACAACATTATTTGTGCTTATTGATAAATAATACGGAAATATTGTTTTTTTATTATCACTGATTTATCCATTACTCATTTGACATTTGGCTTTTTGTGTGGAAATTCCAGATCAGATCGTTCCGTATCAACCGTCATGACCGTCAACAAATTACAACGTCATGAAATAATTATAATGAATAAATATGATTATCGTTATGATTATTATGTGATGATTATGTGATGAACGATCGATACAAAAGTTATAACATTTTTATAGTCATGACACACTAGTTTATAGTTATCTCAATCTGGTTATGTTATGATAAATTAATTTATGAAGTGGTGGAGATCTGAAATAACTGCTGTATAGTAAGAGTGTAGACTGTGTTGTGTTATTTTTTACTTATTATTTAATCATGACATTTAATTGTTAAAGTCTAATTTGTTAATTACACTTACACAGCTGTCCCACTCCCAGTCTAGTTGCGATAACGTAACCCTCCTGCCGTCGGCAGGAGGGTTACGTTATCGCAACTACTCCCAGTCCCACTGACTCTACAGAATAAGACAGGGGGACAAGAAAAGAAATTGTAAAGATTGATGCTGTATCCTCCCTGCCACATTTTGTTCACTCCTTTTGATTTTGGCCCTAATTTTTTATTAAAAAAAAAAAAAAAAAAAAAAAAGGATCTCAATTAACTTTAAATAAATTAAATACTTACTAATATTTCATAACGAATGAAAAAAATGTTGGCAGGATAAGGATATTTTTCCAATTACCTAATGATCTGTGAAAACTGAAAGACTATTTATTTGAATTATGAAGTATGATAAGTATGACAGCATCTCAGTCTCACTACTGAAAAAGTCACAAATCACATATTTCGGTTTCGCTTCATCATTTCATGTTTTTCACCAAAAACAAAATGAAGAGCATTTGATAAAAGGCAAAAACTAATCGTTACCCTCCTCCGACGACAGAGCTACGATTATCACAACTAACGAAGGACATGACTTTATGAATGATATTGGATTGTGATAGGCCTACTTATCAATCACTGCCACTAAAATACTAAATGTTTATTTTGAATTGTGTCTCTTCTGTTTTTCTCAGGCTGTTGACACAACTGCAAGATGTAATCTGATCTTTGATTACCTGGGCTCCTTCTAACCGAGTAGCTTACAAACTGTTGATCACATCATGGAAGGCGAGAGGATTCTGCAGAGTTTAAAAGATGGCACTAATGTTGGTGACCTTGTCAGAGATTTAGAGGTATGTAGATGGCTATCATCATCAATGATAGTGGTACAATGTGAAGATAAAAGTGAAGCGGCTGGCCTCACTCGAAAATGAGTGGGTTTTTTTCAAAACATTGCGTTCTGAATGGATTTGAAATAAAAACCAGCAAAACATTTCTTGTTTGTTTGTGAGAGAAAGTCGATATTGTAAATGAAACTTGCGTTCAAATATCAGCCAGAGTTTCTTCTCTATGTTTGATAAAACAAATTTAATGTTTCTATTTTATATCTGTTTGTTTTTTTCTTTTAGATTTTTGTTGCTCCCTTTATGCGTCACAAAACTAACACTTCGCAAGAACTGGCCTCCAAGTATGGACTGTACGCATTGAAAGTACTTCGAGCTTGTGTTCAGCATATGACAGTACTCAAGACAGGTCACAGTACTATTAGTCACATCATCCAAATTGCCAACAAGAGTTATGAGTGCATCAACAGGGCAAAGAAACACACAACAACGGTATCCCTGTCACTGGAGAAGCTTTTGTTTCACATGATGGTACAGGGTATGAGCAAAGGATTCATGGCTGATGCCATGGTCTTTGCCAGGAACCTACATGAGCATCTCAGTCTGTGCCAACAAGACTTCATCACTGATGGGAAAGGCGTTGACAATGAGTTTGACACGGTGTGTAAGCAGGCCTTCAACCAGCTCTGGAAAGCCTGTGTGGACCTGGAACACTCCTCCAAGCCGGGCACCAAGAAACACATGGTCGTGCTGGACGTCCGACTGCAGGCCTTGACCTTCTTGATGCTGACAAGTTACGAGGTGTCCTGGGTGGTTGAGAGAGCTCACAGGGCTATGGTAGAGTTTAATCGGGTCAGTAGCAACTCCATCGAGGAGAACAGTCAAATATTGCAGTTCCTTAAAACTGTTCTAGATGCCTTACAAGAAGGTTGCGGTAAAACTAAGAAGGATGAGAATATGGAGGTGTCAGATGTCTTGTCTCCTATGTTTGAGCTTAGTCTACAGTTGGCATGGTGCTGTAGCCGACTAGGAAACCCTGAAGAGGCCCTCATTCAATATGAAAAACTGCAGAAGGTGGTTAGGAACAAGTGCAGCAAGAGCAGTCAGACACTTTACAGTGCTGCAGTGAGCATTATCACAGCCACTCTGCATGTGAGTGTTAAATCATCATCAAATGACATCTCAAAGCCGACAAAGAAAGCCAAATCACAAAAAGCCGTCGACTTAAACTTAATCAAAAAGCAAATCCTTGATGCCGTCAATTGCACATCTAAGGCTATTGAGAAGGGTGATCCAAACCAAGCAGCCTTGCAGTGTCTGATCGAAGCATTTGAGTTCTTGAAGAAGCGGTTTGAGTATCTCACTAATCAACGCCAGGAAGCTCCGACCTCACCCTCTGCGACCATGGTACCCGATGAGCTGATCCCAGCCGTAGAAGCTGCCGTCAGTCTCCTGATCGACTTGCTCCAGCTACAGAGAGAGCACATGCACAGGAACCCCGGGGACGCGGAATCGGCTAGTAAGGGGAAACAGCAGAGGCTGCTGCTCCAGAAGGCAGTCAACAGGCAGCTGGCATCTCTCAATCTCATGTCTGTCATCTTGCTGCATCGGATGAAACACTGCAAGGAAGACATCGTTATTGAGGATGCAGGGAGGATGGCAGAGGATGCTTTGAGTATATGCCAGCGGACATTGGGCATCATTGAGGAAGTGTCTGGTGGGGCAGGAGGAGCTGTGTCAACCAATGAACACAGATGGTTAGGTACGTCCATGAAAATAGAATGCCCACTTGTCAGTTAACATTTTCGCGGTAAAGTAAAGAAGTATGAAAAACCTACTGTGTGGTAGTAGAATATAAGTAAGACAAGTTTTCAAAAGAACATAATCTACCCAGCGAGTACATGTATATAAGTTACTGCAAACCAAATATACATTTAATACCTCACCATGCAATGCCTCAAATCTCATACATTTGTCAGTTCTTTTTCTCACCATGCAAAACCTCAAGTTCAGGCCTGATAGGCCTCCTCCATTTATTACAAAGCAGCTTTCCTTCAATAAATGGTACCTCTAATGATGGACATTTTAAACTTGTTTTTTGGACATTTCAAAGGGCATTAAGGCAATCACCACTGACCCGGGGCAAAGAGGCAATTTCATTCATGAAGTAAACTGAAGTGTCATACCTGAAAATTATTTTTAATCGTTTTTCCATTGTATAGCTTTGCAGATTCAATTTCATTGTTTAGACTCATAAAACTGTTCATTGGTCTCTCTAAAAGCAAACAATCACTGATACTTTTATTTAAAGTGTTTTCCCTTTTTCTATGTTTTTTTCCTAGGCACCAATGCATACAACTTTGGCCTCATGTGCTACAAGAAACAGTGGTATACTGAGGGGGTCCCACTGTTGACCTTGGCATGCCAGCAGCTTCAGAGGTGGTGTGTCACTAAGGAAGTCATTGACAGGGACAAAATCACAAAGGTAATATTGTTATCCTATTTGAAGGAATATCTCAGCCCTGATTTTGTTCAAAAAGGCAGTGGACTCCGCTGCCTTCCTTGCTCTTGTCTTGGCATTAGTGGTGTTCGGTATAATTGGGGATCACTTTACTCAAGAGAAATGGCGTGTCGTGACCGAGCGGTCTAGTCCTCCGGACCCAAGCTCTGGTATTGTAAGCAGCAGAGTGCAGGTTCAATACTCGGTCATGACACTTGTGCCCTTGAGAAAAAGCACTTAAACTGTAATTGCTTTGTAAAAAAATGGGAAGGTAGTGCATTCTGCTCTTCCAGCCAGGCTCTAAGAGGATGATACCCATGCCTACATCCTTACAGACTGCAGGGGGTAACCACACAATCGACATTAAAGCCAGTGGACACTATTGGTATTTGTCAAAGACCAGTCTTCTCACTTGGTGTATCTCAACATATGCATAAACAAAACAACGAACCTGTGAAAATTTGAGCGCGATCAGTCGTCGGAGTTGCGAGATAACTATGAAAGAAAAAAGCACCCTTGTCACACGAGGTTGTGTGCTTTCAGATGCTTGATTTCGAGACCTCAAGTTCTAAACTTGAGGTCTCGTAATCAAATTCGTAGAAAATTACTTCTTTCTCCAAAACTAGGTCACTTCAGAGGGAGCTGTTTCTCACAATGTTTATACCATCAACCTCTCCCCATTACTCGTTACCATGTAAGGTTTTATGCCAATAATTATTTTGAGTAATTACCAATAGTGTCCACTGCCTTTAAACACAAACTGACATCGATGCAAAAATATGAAAATGAAAAATGTTGGTAAAATTTCACAAGACTTGTAGCTCAAAATGTTTACCAGACCAGAATTTATTTCACACGACCAGAATCTTCTTATTCACACAATTTTATAGACTACATTAACTTTCACTTTCATCTACTGAACAGGTCCAGCTCTTCAGCAAGTATGAACTCCTTGTGGACTGCCAGCGCAAGGCAGGTCAGCATCAGGAGGCTATGCAGACGGCGGTCGGCTACCTCTGGGAACACGCCAGTCACCTGGCGGACCAGCGGACCACCATCGTGGAAATATTTGTGAAGGCCAAGAGGGAAGCAGTGAAGTCTACTGGGGATGATGAATTGAGAACAAGGTTAGGAGAGTCTAGGGTTGGGATAGAGGTGACAAGATGATTCATCAGGAGAGCACTGCACTTCATCTTCATCTGTGTCTATGCCCTTTAAATTATCAATGGATGACAAAAATCAATCATATCACTGACACAGGCTTATATAATCAGTCATTCATAAGCCAGGCCTGATAGTTCACGGAGGCAACGAAGGCAATTGCCACCGTTGTCCCTGGTCATTGCCTTGGTGCTCTTGAAATGCTCCAGTAGAAATTTACAATTCCCTCATAGGGTGCCCCATACCTAGGTGAAAATGCCTTGGTGCCCTTGACCTTTCAAAAATCAAGCATACAGGCCTGAGCACCTTTGCCACGGCATTCAAAGCGCTCATCAAGTTTCAGGACTCGGGAGGGATAATATTACAAAAATGTTATTTTTGTTTTTCAAGACCCTCTAATTTCATTCTTTACAGGACGGTGTTTGATGCTATCCAAGCAATAGAGGGCGCCATTCCCGACGAGGGCACAAGTCTAGTTTCAAAACTCCTAGAGCTAGAACTCAGCATCTACAAATCACAGAGGTATTATTATAAAAATCGTTGTTTCCTCATGCGCACTCGACTGTGAGGCGAACCTATCCAGCCTCGCTACTACTGGCAGTGCATCGTATCGATACCTCTCATCACTAAACCCGGGAAGGGAAATACTGACAATCAACGCTGATTGGCTAACCAAAAGCTGCTCTGCGCACACGCGTGTTAAATACATTCATAAGCTTGCAGGCTGCTTCCGGGGCACTTAGTACATGTTGTATAAATGCACCTATTTTGACGCAATACATTTAAAATGATTCATGTTTTTAGGTGGTTAACCTGAAATGCATACAGTTAGATATATCACAAGATGATGTGAAAGGGGTCTGTAGCACTTATTTTTTCTCATTTGTGCCAAATTCCATGCTTGGATCATTAAATTTCTTCTTTTTCACTACTGTCGGTTTTTCATTTGAGGTTTTATTTTAGTTCTTCGTTTAACCATTGGAAAATAGATTTCAATGTTTTTTTTACGGTTAACCTGTTAAAAGTCCCAACCTTAATTAGTCATGCCCTCTTTCTCTGCAATAACACGTTTGTATCATAGTCATATCCGACATAACGTCCTTCACACTTTAAGTGGTAAATTTTATTACAAATATTTTCCATTGAGGTGTTTACTAAGAAAATGAAGCCACTATTTCACACACTTTCCCATTAATTTTTTACAACAATATTGTCTTTTGTTGACGGCCCACCAAGCGGTAGCCGCTTCCTGCCGAATAATTCATAATTAGGTCAAAAGGGAATTCAGCGAATAATTGATTGATAAGTGACTGGCTGTAACTGATCATTAATTCATCAATGAAACACTCATGATTACGTTCATATTTGATAACTTGTTTGTCATCGGCCATTCTCACTGTGAGTCAGTGGTAAATGATCTGAAATATTTATCGCAGCTCGAAATTCACACTGGACCAGAGGCCAGTGATTTTAGCGTCGGGACCAGTAGCCTTGGGACCAGTGTACTCGGGACCCGAAAAATCCGGTGGTCTTAAGTTTTTTTGAATTGACTGAAAGTCCCTCACTGTGTAAAAAATTTCCTTAAGTATCTTTCAATTGTGTTGAGTAATGAAGCATACTTAATAAGGCAAAATTAAGGAGATATTTTTCTTCTATCTTGTTCAAATAAAAAAATATGTTCACTGCACAGTTATGCTGTAAAACAAATTTACTCTTACAAAATTGTATTTTGTGTCCTCCTAAAAGCACCAAGTAATAAGCCACAAGGGAAACTGACAGTGTGTACAGATTTAAATAACTGTGGGTTGGACAAACACAAATTGACCAGAGCTTGACTTGAACCAACTACCTCCGAATTAACATGCCGGTGCTTTACCAACTGAGCTATCTAGCCCTGTATTGGGGGATTTCCCTATTTTGTCTTTGTTCAGGGGTGCCAGTAAGAAGCCATACAACCATACAAACTGCCGTGTATACAGCAATCACACTAAAGATTCTGGTATACAAACTGAGTAGTGGCAGCAGAGGGATCACCTTAAAGGGTTACAACTTTTTTATTTCAATTATCAAGTAATAATAAGCCACTACCACTACATCTAATGTCTTGTTTTATTGACACTCAGGTATGAGACGACCGTAGAGCAGTACGCCGTGGTGTGCGACCTCCTGGGGCTGTATGGCGATGATAAGATGCGACTACACAGAGCCCACGCACACATTGAACAGGCCCAACTACTCAGAGACGGTTCTCTGGAAACAGACTGGTAATGCAAATCTCATCACTTCATACATTCACATCATAATCACAGCCAAGAAATAGTCCCTTTGAAATGCTGAAACCACTTAAGACCTCACTCCGTGGTAGTGAAGTTAATTAGGAGAAGTCCCCTCGATCCACTAAGCGAAAAATAATAGTCCTGGCTGATTTCCTACCTTCCGCCCCGGTAGTAGTTAATAAGCAGGGTAGTTCTTTTCAGAACTGAGAAGTCTCCCAAATTTTGAAAATATACTCCGCGGCAGTAGAACAAAAGGCAAGACAAGTTCTCATAAGAACATAATCTACCCAGCAAGTAGACATATGCACATGGTATTACTGCAAACCAATTTTACACTGTCCCTTATGTTTGTTAAAAAAATACAAAAATCATTCACAGGTTCTATTCTCAGGCAATACAACCTCATCGTTCTCCCTTAACAGTTTCCGCTTAAACACATGAAGACCAGTCCAAATACACTCCAAGTGGTTCAGGTGGCTAGTTCAGCATCAGACAAACCCATCTTGCTGAAAATAAACTAAGCAGCAAATCTCTTCAATCCGCTGCATATAAATCATTTTCCTTAGCCGCTCCAGGACTGTGGAACCATCTTCCCATCACAATACGCACCTCAATTTCACTGCCTATTTTCAAGAAAGCACTTAAAAAAAATCTTTTTCCTTAGTGTCTGTTTGTTGCTTTATTGTTCATTTGTTGTATTATCTGTATTGCTATTGTTTGTCTAAAGCGCTGTGGTCTAAAAGAAATGGTGCTATATAAAAACCCATTGTATTGTATATTGTATAGTTCTTAGTTGAAAAACAACCCTATTTCATTTGGGAAAAGCCACAGGGCTAGTGAAATGACAACATAACTGGTCCTGCCGTCCAGTCACTAAAAAAAAGTTATGGGCAAACCCTGAACCAAACTCTCTCTGAATATTTTGTTGTCTGTTTCCAGCTCTCCAGTGGACTGTTGTAAAGAAGCAATCCAGCTTCTTGAGGACCTTGCCCAAGACTTCCTGCAGCAGCAAGAGCAGCAGCAAGACAGCAGCAAGGACTACCTGGTGGTATTTGACTTGCTTGCTACTGCGTACTTCTGGCTCTACATCTGCGACAGTGAGGCCAATCAGGTACATGGGATACACATTTATTTTTCCTTGATAACTATTCAACTTGTGATGACTATTCAACATTAAACCATTTAACTTGTTATGACCACTCAACCTGTTATTATCAACTTGTGATAACCAATTTGTGAGATTGCCAGTACAGAACTAGATAGCTCCGTTTGTAGAGCGCCTGCAGTTTAATGCTTAATCTTTGGTTTGAATCCCACACAGTAAATTTTTTTTGTTTAACCCTAAATCAACCAGTCAACTTGTGTTCAATTTTCAAATTCAGGGCTCAAATTCTATACTTGACCGCAGGCCTGGATACCACATCTCCAATTCCAACATGCTTAAAGTTGATTAGAAAATATTTTTATTGAAAAAAATTAGATAGATTTAGAAAACAGTGCTATTTTCATCAAATTATGTATTTGATTGCAGCCAAATCAAAATTCAAGTCAAGCAAGTCTAAAAATGAATTCCATTATTTTCAGGCAACCTACATCGCTACTCAGCTCATCGACTCCAAACCAGAGTCCGTACCCGAAGCCACCGACCCCACCACCACCGACCCCACCACCACCAGCAAGAAACACAGCGGACAATCCACCAACGATCCCACCACCATATCCTACACCCTATCGGCAGAGTATTTGGCCACCGAGCCCCTGGACAGAGCTCTAGATATCTGGAGGGATCTGATGGCGGACGGATGCAACACGTCCATGTTCAACGACCCAGTGTCTACTTGTTACTGTCTTAAGGTGGCTGCGTCACTGTGTCACCTTGCCGATAGGGTAAGAGTGTTTACAGTAGGCCTGGGCGACTAGTGTCGTAGTAGACTATTGACTAGTCGCTACTACTCCTTTTCAACAACTCGCTTAATGGTGACGCCACGACTCCTACAAAAATAGTCTCGACTACCTGTTTTGTGAACCAATTGTGTCGCACTACGTGAAAAGCACTCTGACAGTGGCAATTTTTGTTTCTGTACATCAAAATAATTGCCACTGTCGTAGTGCTTTTCAATGGGGGAAAAAAACAAACCTAAATCGATTCAAAAAAGGGAATCCTGAAAAAAATTCAGAATTTTTTTTGAGGATGGCAATTCTATACTACAGAGGGAGAAAATGCCATCTTGCAACCCAACAACACTCTGATCAATCTGTTATTGGAAAAAAAGTACACAGAATTATATCTGCTTTTGGTTGATCTCTACCTATCACCACCTAAAATCACTTGGGAACTGCCTAAATTCCCATTCAACATCAAATAAAATTCACCAGATATTCTTTATAATTGAAGGTTTTGTAAATTAACTTACAATTTGCTGTGTCTGGGTGTGTGCATGGAGGGTGCTACTCTTCTCAAAGCCTTTGCAGCACCGTGGCTTCACCAGATTAAACCATGTGTGCTGTTCGCATGGGCGTTGGCAGGATAATACATGCACACTCTCTCTCTCTCTCCACAACTTGCATTGCATGTCCACACACAAACTCAAACTGTCACTAACTGTACCAATGTGCCATGCCATATGTGTTATAGAGGGAGCCCTGGTCCAGCCCCCCCCCAAAAAAAAAAAAATGTTCCCATACTCTGGCACACTCTTTTTTATACAGAAGCAACCCCCCCCCCTTCACTAAAACCCTCCAAAAATTCCAGAGACACGCCTGATATATTATAGGAGGTTCCAGCCCCCCTAATGCTCCCATTCTCTAACACATTATTCTCTCTTTATACAAAAGTAACACCCCCCCTTCACTAAAATTCCCTAAAGAATTCCAGAGACATGCCTGATATATAAAGGGCCCCCCCTAATGTTCCCCATTCACTAACACACTCTTCTCTTTTTGTACAAAAGTACCCCCCCCCCCCCTCACTAAGATCCCCTAAAGAATTCCAGAGACTCCCAGAGCACACCATGCCACATATTAAGCACCAAGCGCCTAACAATAACCCACAACCCCTTTTAAACATGTTTTAAACTATAACACCAGTATTCTGCCTGCTCAAGCCCACCAGTGACATACCAAACACATTCCTGAGGCTTGGGTCCATAACAAAAAAGAAACAGACCCTAGTAATGCCTTTGTACTTGTGCTGTTGCTGCACAGTAGCACTTGCACACCTGCCAAAACTATTAACAACAAAGTACCCGCTGCACAGTAGCACTTCTTCACCTGCCAAAACTATTTACAACACAGGAGTTGCTGCAGAGTTCAGGCATCTGAAAGCACACAAAATTGTGCATCGGGGCATTCCTGTTTTTTAGCCCAAATTTTCACAGATTTGTTATTTTATGCATATGTTGGGATACACCAAGTGAGAACACTGTTCTTTGACAATTACCAAATGTGTCAAGTGCTTAATGGAATCTTCTTCATTCCAATAATTCCTTGACCTCTTTTATCCGATACTAACACCCAGCCGATCCAGCAAATTCAAGCCCTCAGTCTCCTCATTCGTCTTGCCATTACAAACTCCTCCATGGATGATGCCATCCTAGCCTACTGTCAGATGACGCAGGCCGTGTGCCACCTTGGTGCGGGGGCCGAGGCAGAGAGCCTCCTCTCAAAGGCCCATGACCTGATGAGAGAGTCCAAGGTCGATGGGGAGGACTCGAATGGAGTGGAAGTGGCGCTAATGATCACCGAGGGTTACGTCTTACTCGGTTCCCGCAAGGTAAGACTTTTGTGACTCAAAAGCATGAGTACAACTCGGGGGGAATTTCAAATTTACAATGCATTAAGTTTACAGTCGTCATACAACTCGCAATATCAACTAGCATACTTATACTCGCTATGGTCATTGAGCTTCACTTCAGCTGCACAGTCACTATGGTACAATCTCCCTCTCAACATCCCTCAAGCTACCTCTACTGACTCATTCAAATCTCTACTAGAGACTCGTCATCTCATGAGCTTAGAAACGCCCGTATTCAGTGTTAAATGTTAGTATTATTATTATAGACTTCACTCTTGTCACATTTTGTTTTTCTAACAGATTCCAGAATTTAAAGGTCTTCTTGGGAAGACCCACCCACATAGATTAACTTCACTCCCTTCACATTTTCTTTTCTTCCTAACAGATCAGAGAATTTGAAAGTCTTCTTGGGAAACTCCTCCAGCTCCAGAGCAACAAACGCCGCTCCCGTCAGACGTACCTCCGCAACGCCTCCACCAAACACCTCCAGTCCCTCTATCTCCTCTTGCCCAACTCCCAACGCACCCAGGACGCAGCGATACAGCGTGACCTGATCCCTGATGACCTTTCACCCCTGGAGTTGAGGGCTGAGGCCATGAGACTTCAGATGGGGGTGGGCAGGTTGATGCTAGGGGAGGGGATCTACAGCAATGAGCAGAACCTTCACTGCGATGGATTCAAACATGTTTCTGCCACTGAATCTGGTAATTTCACCTTATTTATCAAGAAGTGTACTTACAGGTGGGGTCATAGAATGTTTTTTGTTGAGTTAATGCTGGTTTATTGGCAAAATATCAAGAACGATACGATAAAAGTTTTCGCTGACTACAGTGTCTACTTGTTGAGAAAACAGAAAAAAAAAATGTATCAGTATTTGCATCAAGAACATGGAATCCATCCTGTTTAGCAAAGTGATGCGGTACCAACCATATCTCTGACTGCTGCATTCACATGCGGACACCACAGAAATTTGAATCACAAAAACTGGCCTTGACTCTTGGTGATTCAAGAACAGGAATACACAATCTTAGAAGCGTTATTTCAGTATCAAAGTTTGTGGCATAAAAGCTGATATTTTGTAACATAACCACATTTCTTTGAAGTAAAATGTTTCTCCAAATGCTTTATACTATCATAGGCTGCTGTTAGCTTCTAACAAATGCTTTCCTTTGAATGGCCAGGTTGTAATGACATAGAGTTCGACCAGTGGACAGTGATGACCATGGTGCTACAGTCCCTCTATGAAGTCAGCAGTCTCTACCTCGATCAGGGCTGCATCCGTGAAGCCAAGAGCTACCTCAAGGAAGGCTTGCTACTCGCTGACAAATTCATGCTACCTAGACGGTGTGTAGCCTTCTTGCTGCAACTCTCCAACCTGTACGCACAATGTGGTCAGGAGAACGACTGCCAAGGGACTCTGTCCAAGGTCCACGCGACTCTCCACGTCTCTAACGAGGGATCTAGGCCTGGATGTCAAGATGGCGCCAGCGTCACTCAAGAGGATGACGACGACGATGATGATTTCATCCATACCAAGAGAATCTCCATCTCTAGTGAGTGCTCCTCCTCGAGAAATGCCCTCCTAACCGACACCACGTCCTCCCCGTCGCTCAGACCTCAGACCGTCAAGCTACCTGCCTACCTCAGCCATGCACTCGACTGCTTCTGTGTCTCATGCCTAGACCTGACCCTCCACGCGCAGAGCATGAGGCTGTTTCTACGTAGAGCCCAGTACCTTGAGCTCCAAGGCGACTCCACTCAGGCCATGAACTACCACCAGGCAGTGTTGGACCACGGTGCTTGGGCGACAAAGAAAATTCCATCGCTGCTGAGCAAGAGCTGCTCTCACATACAAAGCTCTGAATCCGCAACCAACAAGAAAGGAAAGAGGAAGGATGTTCGCAAGGCGGATGCTGATTTAACCTGCAACATCCACACGGAACTGATTATAGAAGCTCATATTATTCTGACAGTGTTGAGTTTTCTAGGTGGCAGTCTAGCCCAGGCAGAGGGATTCATAAAGAAAGGCCTTGATTTAGCAAACCACGCCAGCAGCCAAAGGTCCTGGCTGCAATACCTTGAAATATTAACCTCATTGGAGCGTGAAGCGGAAAGGACAGAGACAACGACAAAAGATCTCCTCGGCTCACATTGGGAAGTGCAATCAAAGACAAACAACCTGAGAGAGAGACAGACTCCAGAGGAAGATCTGGCCTTCCAGTTTGAAGGACTCGGCCTCGGAAAGTCGAGCAGTAAACCGCAGACACAGTTTCAAGACTCTGTCTTTGCCGACAGAATGCAGAGACCCGAAGTGTCTCGTAAACTGTCGGAGAAGGTGTCTGAGCTAGGCATCTTCTGTGACATGAGCGACAGTGACAACTCGGACAAGACCACTTCAACGGTGGAGAACTGCTCCGCGGATGTTAGAAGGGGAGCTGTGAAAGAGACACCAAAAACTGTTTCGCTAAATACCAAGAAAGGAGCCTTGATGTTCAGCGTTAGAAAGAAAAAACCTGTTAACAAAATTATCTGGAACGATATCGTGACACCTCAAGCTGATACAGCCTCACTGGCTGTTTTTGACTTTGATGGACCTAGTCCTCTGAAGACCAAGAAAGCAGGAACAAGAGCAAAATCTAGCGCAAAATCCAAGTCCACTAGAAGAAAGGTTGCAATTCAAACCATAGATCTTGATTCAGATATTGATGAGGTATTTGATAAGGAAGTTGAAACCATCGCACCAAAGACTGCCACAAGGACAAAAAGAACGACAGCCAAGAAATCAGCAAGCAAAGTGCAACTTGATAAAGATTCTGAGTTCTTGGAGAACGTTGACCGCTTCATAGAAAAAGTGGACGCATCAAAATCGGTTAGAAAGTCTCGAAAAGCAACAGAAGTGAGCGTGGACAGCACGGTAAAGACAAGAAAGGTGCGAAAGACTCCAGTAAACACCGAGCTACCGGAGCCCAAGGTTGTTGTGTCCGCACGACCAAAACGGGGAAGAAAACCAAATGTGGAGACCCTGAGGTCAGAGGTCATGACCCAAGTCACTTGTGATATCCTGCCTGATCTCCAACTTCCCCATCTAGAACTCGACTCTCCTAATGGAAGCCTGCCGACCATTGGAAGCAATAACCGCGGTAGTTTGAATTTAAATTTTGAGATGAACACACCGTCCGAGAGGACTGAGCAAACTTCCTCTCCCGTAACGGGAATAAAAAATTCCTTCATCCTTGAGGACCTTGATGAGATTGAAATCCCAAGAGCAGGGGGAGGCTCTGATTCGGATGAGCCTTCGACCGCTATCAACGTCCGTAGGAAAACTGCTCGGAAACCCGCTGCCTCTAGGAAGAGGGCGACCAGGAAGGGTGCCGTCGAGGAGGTAGAAGTGCTGAGAGGAGCGAATGTTTTACCCATCGATGCTAAGACAGGTACGGGAAAGATGCTGAGGAAGACTGCATCGGCTAGAAGGGGTTCTAGTGAGTCTAGCTCAATGCAATCAGGTCAGTCTCATCTTAATGTTCATCTTCTCGACTTTGATAACTGTTTGCATTTATAACCAGTCTGTTTATAACTGACCACATCGTTTTTATAAAACAAATTGTATTAGGGATATTGGTGTTGTTTCAGGTCAATTCAAATGAAACTCACATTTATTTCCAATCATGAAAATTTCCAAATTGTACATAGCCAAAACATTGATATTAGAGAAGTAACCCAAAACAAAGCAACTTTACAAGGCAGAAATTTTATTTAAGTATGGAGGCTTCAACTAGAAGCGGGGGCTTTGTAGTGAGATACCTGATGGTATCATTTGGTTACACTCAATCAAATATTTTTTATTTGAATTCTTTTTACATACAGGTAGCAATTTTGAGTCGGTGATCTCCGCTCTGGAGCAGATTCACTCTAGCATTTGTCACCTGGCCCCCACCCTGCTGTATCGCCGCGTGTGTCAGCTCCTGGCCATGTGCCTTAGTGACAGACACCCAGAGAGGGCGGCATACTACCTGAGCGAAGCGTGTGCGGTCACGTTACGTCATCAGAAGCTATCTAGCCTAACCAAAAAAATCAAGTAATTCCTTTGTCTTGTTTTACATTCATTAATTTACGGTTTATTCTCTAAGAACAATTTTAAAAAGGGTCAAATTACAGGGGAAAATACAGGGAACTCAAAACTTAAAAAGATGATATGCAGCCAACCATACCAGAAAACACTGGGGCAAACCCCTTCTCTTAAAAACAAAAGGTCTCCGGGTTCTTAAACAAACATTACACAACACATGGGACCAACTTCCTTTTTATATCCCATCCGAATGACAAAGCAATAAATGGTTGTCTTGCTTCAGGACACAAATGTCATGCCCTGGACTCGAATCTACACTCTGCTGATCAGGAGCATCAGAGCTTGAGTGCTCTTAACCACTCAGCCACAGCACAAACTTTCCAGTTACCCCCAGCCAGGGAAAAAAGTCCATACCTACTAGTTACCCCCAGCCAGGAAAAAAGTAATATTGAACATGAGTAAGTACAATATTTATACCAAGTTTTGAAATTCTTGGCCGATTTTTTCAGGAAACAGAAGAAGAAGCTTGATTCGGACAACATCCAGAGTCTCCCCGATGCCATGGCGACGATAACGCTTGACGGAGACAGCAAGGATGGATGTAAAGAGAAGGCGGATCTACGACATCTCACCGAGGAGCAAGGGTTGTTCTCCTTCAACAGGAACCCCTCCACTCAAGTAGAAAGCCTAGATGTTGTGCAGCAACTACAGAATGTACTACCAGAAGGTAAATATTGTTATGTTTTTTTTTAGGTTTGTTGTTATTTTGGTTATGGTTTTTTTTTTTTAGAGACCATAGCGGTCGGACATGGTTTTATACTGTTTATCTGTGAATGACTGTTAAATCGGATTCGAATATGAATCTGAATTATATTGTGAGCCACACAACCTAATGGAAACATCACACCAACTTTTGTAGAGAAAACAATAAAGAAATTTCAGTTTTAGACGTGGGAGGAAAAACCACTATGGGGAACACCCATGCAGTCAGGTAGGGACTGAAAAAACCAATCCCCATGCAAAGCTTCGCTCCGGGAATCGAACTGGAGTCCACAAAGGTGAAAGGCATGGACAGAAACCACTGAGCCAACCTGACCTAGAAACTTCCACTCAACCCAAAAAGGTCAAAAAAAAGGTCATGACCTGATGATTTGATTTTTCCAATATTTTCCATGTTAACAGAGTATCTATGTTTCTAAAATACTGTATAATTCTGACGCTTTTCCCTGTGAAATTGTTATCAAATTGTAACAATAATAGCAACACAATTTTGAGTATTTAGTGTGCTAGGGTATTGTTAAAATTGACTATATGAACTGGTTGGATGTTTTCTATGTGTGTTCCAGGATGGACGGTGTGTATGATGTCCGTTGTCTCCTCGAGCATTTCTCCCGCTGGTACCCTCAACGACTCAGACAGTTTACTCATGTGTCGTCTTAGCAGAGGATGTAAACCGTTGATCGTCAACCACAGCATGGTAAATCTCAAACAGCAGTTTATCCCACACTAATAAAAATAATCTAGCGATTTAGTCTTTGTGAAAACAAACACTTGGTGTTCGGGCATCATTGGGGTCAGTGTTTGAATCCGTGAAAAAATTGTTTTCAAAGAGTCGATAAAAACACAAGAGGGAGAGAGGACACCAGCACGATTCACCCTCAGCAAAGATTCTCAGCATCTGGCTGTTTACATTTAAAACAATACAACTGGGCTAATTGTTATAACAATTATATTATTATTACAGCCTTCAACCAGCTTAGGATCAGCAGCAGGTCTCGTGGAAGAGTTTACAAACATTCTGTCCGAGAGCAAGTCTAGCGTCAAAGAGACAGATAAGAAAGCTTGGTGGACCTGCAGGCAGCAGCTAGATGAACGTACTCAGGTAGGAGTCAAGTTTCCAAACAATTATAATAAGATTTTTAAAAGCAAGACTTTTCAGAACTGAGAAGTTTCTTGAAAATCCAACAAATCTGCTCCGCAGTAGTAGAATATATAGCAAGACAGTTCTCTAAAAAACAAACTCTACCTGGCAAATAGGTAGGCCTACATGTATACATTTTGTGTTACCGCAAACCAAATATGTATTATTAATAGCACGACATGATGCAATGGTGTTCTGAGTGAGTGTTTTGTTTCCCTTTCAGACTCTGACTGAAGCGATGGAAGAGACTCTGTTGGGACAGTGGAAGGGTTTGGTGCTCGGTGCAAGGACCAACCCAGAGGACAGACAGCGCCTCACCCAAACCGCTGAGAAACTCAAGACGTTGATTGAGACTATGTGCAAGAAACAGGTGGATCGCCAATTATGCCAGGTTGGTTTCATCCCAAAAAAAGTTAACCCATTAGAGACAATACAGTTGCAAGCCAATTGAGTAAAAATTTCCAGAGCGGCTGCAAAAAGCCACAATATTCAACCAACTTTTGCTCAAACAATGAGATCAAAGAAAACTTTTGGGACTGAAGTGACATTTGTCCAATGTTTTCCATGTAAACATAGAATCTACAACTCCAAAACAAAACCATGTACTTCTGTCCAACAGTGTGTCTTAGAGTCATCCAATCACCTCAGCAAACTGCAGTTATATAGCGCCCTCAGCAGTTTGAGTGGTGCCGCAACCAGCTCAGACCAACACGTAAGCCTGGTGTCATCCTTCAGGCAGCTGATACGAGATTGGCCACCAGCCACCAGCAGGGAACCAGTGATTCTGATTCTTGATAAGGTACGTGGATAAGAACTTATTTTTGTGAAAATGAAGTCGATGAAGTCAACAACAGTCCCCTCGATCAACTAAGCACAACAGTAATAGACTTGGCCGTGTTCCAACCTCCCGCCCAGGTAGTAGTTAATAAGCAGAAAATTTCTTTTTAGAACTGAGAGGTCTCCTGAATTGCGAAAATCTACACCGCGTTTGTGTAATATATAGCGAGACAAGTTCTCAAAAGAACCTATTCTACACAGCAAGCAGATATACTAAACACATGGTGTTACCGCTAACCGTATTTCAATTGAGAATGTTTTTATATTATGCAGCTCCCCCTGTTCACCTTTCTTGCATAATAATAATAATAATAATAATAATAATATTGAAGTCTTATATAGCGCACGTACAATGTATCTACCAAACAAGGTACTCAAGGCGCTGAGTATACACAAACTTTCAGAAAGATAAGTTATTGCATTGATGAATATTCTGAGACCCATACTCTGAGATCCATACTGTGCACCACTGGAAGAGATCTACAGAGAAACTTTATTACTTTTAGAGCAAGTGCCATGACCACTTTTGTGGATACCGGTGCTGTACATGACGTCATTATTATTAATAATAATAACAAAGACTTGAACCCCAAAACATGAAAGAAAAACAGACACAACAAAATTAGTCCTTGAAAACCTCTGACATATTTGTGGTATAAAGTGGTAGAGAATTCCAGACGCGTGGCGCAGCCGTACAAATAAGTATAATAATAATTAGAAGAATAAAGACCAAATTATAAAGCGCCAAACAATTGCAGATCAACTCCCCCACAAGGCGCTGGAAAGGTAACAAAATGTTGGACCAGACAAAAACAAATTTTTAAATAATATTTTCTTCCTCGACAGCAAATCCAGCAGTTACCGTGGGAGAGTATACCCATCCTGCGAGACAGCGCCGTGTGTCGGATGCCGAGCCTGTATTTCATCCTGGCTCAACTTCTCAGGTCCCCTGATGCGACCGCCACCAACCGCCTAGACCCAACCGATGCCTTCTTTGTCCTGAATCCCTCCAATGATCTTGCGAACACCCAGAAGACCTTCCAGAAGTGGTTTGAGAAGTGAGCTCTTCTTATTATTAATTTAAGTTTTCTTGGTTTTGTTCTTGTAGTTCCTTGAAAGCAAAGTCTCTTTTTCATTGGTTTATTACACCTGAAGCGTATCTCAAAGTGCTCATTATTACGACAAGGATGCCTTTCTGTAATCTCGCTCAGCTCCCTGGAGAATATACTGCCCCCGGAGGCAGGGGCGCTCCACAGGCTCTTTCAAACACAATATCAATCTCTTCCCTCGCAGGTATCCATAAATACCCCTGGGTGAAGATAATAAAAAAAGCATCTTGCTCAAGGACACAAGTGTCTTGACTAGGAAGCAAACCCTCACTGATCATTACTTAACCACCAGAATTTCATATCGATGCTCTAAACGCTCGGTCATGACACCCTACTCTCACCCAATATTTACATTTAAAATCATGGCAGGTTAGGAATAGGACCACAAGGATACCTTTTCTTTGGCACTTGTTTGGATTTTTTTTTTTTTTTTTGGGGGGGGGCATGTTTTTGTGAATTTGGGTTGTTTACATGTTCTTGTTTCCATCAACAGAGAAAATAACTGGAAGGGTGTTGTGGCTCGGCCACCTACTAAAGATGAATACAAGTCAGCTTTGACCGACCACCAACTGTTTGTGTGAGTATTTACTACCTCTGTGGAAATTGGTTCAAATTGCCTTGAAATCTAAAAATGTATTCGCCCTTTCATTAAAGTATTAAGCCTGGGCGACAAGTGCAACTATTGTCAAAGTTGTGACTAATGATTAATCGTGCCATCACGACTACTGCAAAAATAGTCACGAGTACCTGCTTGGTGAACAAATTGTGTCCCCTACGACAATTCGTGATAACATAATTTACTTACAAAACACAATAAAAGACATCAGTGGCACAACCCTTCAATCCTGTCAGCATGATTTTACTATATTGCGCCTGCGACAAACGATATGCCATAATGCATCTTGGTATTTAAAAATTAGTCGCGGCTAGTATCGAAGTTGTGGCTATTCGTGGGGCGACTAGTCGAGTTTTAAACTTCGCTAGTCGCCCAGGCCTATACAGTATGCAATTGGTCTTTCATCGATTTTCTTTTCGATTCGATAGTTTCTGCGGCCATGGTAATGGACGGGAGTTCCTGACCGGAGATGACATTCAGCGACTGAACTGCCAAGCAACGAGCCTCCTGATTGGCTGCAGCAGCGGTCGACTCCATGTCACTGGTGCCCAGGAGGCCAGTGGAATGGTTCTCAACTACCTCGTTGCAGAATGGTAAATCAAAGAATTTTTTATTTATAAATTTTATTTATTTTTTTGAAAAAAATCAAGCGTGAAATTTGTCTTTTTCAACATTCATATAAAGTGAAATTCATAATTCTCGGTTCTCGTAAACACGGGACCAACAATGGTCAAGTATCAGGACTGGGACTCGAACCCACACTCGGAAGCTGATCAAAAGCACCAGAACTTGAGTTCGGTGTTCTTAAACAACCCACTAGACCGCTCGGCCACAACATACCACTTTACAAATGTCATTTTCTTTGTTTTCTTTACAGTCCATGCCTCGTCGCCAATTTGTGGGACGTCACCGATCGTGACATTGATCGTTTCCTGGAGCATCTTTTGAGGTCGTGGCTGGCCGGTGATCAAAGCACCGACAGACAGAGGAGCTTATTGGACTACATGAGTGAGGCAAGAAGAGCGTGTAAACTACAGTACCTGATAGGAGCATCGCCCGTTGTGTACGGTCTCCCTGTGTATCTCAAACGCTAAGAATCTAATAAACTCACTGACAAAAATTCTGCTCAGCAACATTAAACAGTATTTTTAATTATATGTCTCAAAATCAAATCTTAAGACCTTTGACCTTTCAGTGCACTTAAATAACATCACACAATTGAGCAAAGTGATGGTTATTTTTATGAAATTATTTTAGATCATCTACGATTGTACAGAATCATTTTCAATTGGAAAAGACATTTGTAAACTTTAATAAAACACTATATAAAAGATACAGTCAGGGGTTTTTTAAAGTCCGAAAATTTGAAGCAATAATATTACAAAGAGAATGTACGCGACACTTTTTGTATTTAAGATCAGCGATCAATTTGTACAAAGGTCACTTTACAAAATACATCAAAAGGACATTTTTAAACAGATGGAATCAATGTTTTTTTGGACACTAGTTAAGCCTTCTGAGCCACGTTTCACTTTAGCTGCTAAGAGGATATTGATTTGCTCAGCAAAGATTTGTAGACACCAGTCAATGTACGTTATAGGATTTTTAGACAGTAAACCAGACTATGGAAGATGGATTTTTCTTTTAATGAAATTAGCATTGAGTTAATTCAATGAATTGTGATTTTCCCCCACCCCGCATTTTGTTGTCAAAGTTCAAGGGGAATGTCGTCATGTGACTGTACATTGAATTATAAACTCTACCCAACTTACTGCACATGCCCATGTATGCCATCAGGGCCCTGTGTAAGCACAAACAACTTGCTAAGCACAGAAAAGTATTTTTGAGCAGAAATAGGTTACCAGCCAAAATTACTTAAAGTTTGCATTGTTGTGGTTGGTGCCGCACTAATTTTTTGCTCAGCCAAAGAAATTTGTCAAGGAGTATTTTGTGCTTAAAGGCACTGGACACGTTTGGTAAATGTCATAGACCAGTATTCTCAATTGGTGTATCCCAACATATGTATAAAATAACCAGCCTGTGAAAATTTGGACTCAATTGGTCGTTGAAGTTGCAAGAAAATGATGAAAGAAAAAACACCCTTGTTGTACAAAATATTGTGCTTTCAGAATACATGGCTTCTGGCCAGAAGTCTTTTATTATTTTAGTGAGAAATTACCTCCTTCTCAAAAATTATGTTACTTCAGAGGCAGTCGTTTCTCACAATGTTTTATACTTTCAACAGCTCTCCGTTGCTTGTTAGCAAGTAAGGTTTTATGCTAATAGATATTTTGAGTAATTACCAAACAGGTACAGAGTCTCGAACGGCTTTATGAAATTTGGCCCAGGTCACAAAGGGCACCGTCACTATTATATTGTGATGTGACGGCCAACCTGCAGTGACTGGTTTAGAGTTTATACTTCCACGAACCCCGCTATGGTTATGATGACAAATCTCCTATATTTATTCTTGCTGTTAGACAACATTTTAAGACCAATTTGATAATGTACTAGAAAGTACTCCTGTGCATGATAGTATTTGTTTGTAAGAGAGTTTGAAACTGATTTATCTCAATGTCTGTACATGATTATAAATTTTGTAAATTGTTTCAAAAGTATTATTTGTTGTGTTGTGGTAAAAATGTTTAGCTTTAACTTGTTTAATAAATTAATTTATGGACCAAATAAAAATATTGGGAAAAAAAGATAAACTTTCCAGTCTGTCACATATCAAGGAAAAATATTTCATAAAGATTATCTCGCATCAATCAGTTACTAGACCCATATCGCACCTGATCTTCTGGTGGACATCCACATCACGGCAGGAGGAAAATGCGCTTTCCAAAAACTATAACCAAAGACAAAAATTTCAATTTAAACGAGACCCAACAACTAATTTGGGAAGCAACCTGACACCATTTCATCGAAGGATGATGATAAATGAAGATATATACAATAACTTTAACAAAAGGTGCTCTCATTTTTAAGATATTACCAGAAAAACTGGAGCGAATAATTGTCCACGCAGGAAAAATAATCCCTAAGAAACACACAACCAGAGAAGCGTTCTCCGATTCAAATTTTGGTGCATAAAAACTGACATCTCCTTACATAACCACATTACTTCAAAGTGAACATGTTGATAATTATTAATGGTTTATTCATTTGAAACAACCAAAAAAATGACACCATTCAAAACAAAGTTAAGAAAATGGTTAATTAACAATTATGTTTATCATTTTCTCCTTTTGGCTTTATGAGTTCAACTTTATTACGCCGAGTAAAAAAAAAAAAATGTTTAGCGTCCGTGTTTCTCAAAAAAGGGAAGGAGGAGGGGATTTTTATTATTAATTTTTTATTTCAAGATGGCCGCCATTCCTTTTAAAATGTCAAATATGCATTGTTTTTTCTACTGCTCAAACACACAATACATAAATGAAAAATTTTGGTCAAGACATTCTGACAAGACATTCAGATTGTTTTGAATAACCCTTTGTCCATAAAAAAATAAAAAATAAATCATTAAAAGAATAAAATTTTAAAAAGTGCATACAAAAATAAAATAAAAAAATAAATAAAAAAGGAGGCCGCCTTCAAAAAGGAAGCGAGCGGGGACGCTAAACATGTTTCTTTTTCTACTTGGCCTTAGTTGTAATAGAGCTTTTAATTATGACGTTCTGGCCTAGGCACCTGCCAGTAAAGGATGTAGTCCGTTATCCACGGAGGTATCATAGACAGTGGTTTGTAGATAAATTTGATGTCGTTTCCAGGCATGTAGCGTCGCCATGGCCAACGGGCACAGAGGGCGTGCTCCATAGCATCAGTGACTAGATGACAGGATGGAGAACATCTGTCGAGAACCATCTCAACCTTTGAAAGTACTGAGGCAAGAAGAAAATGAGATGATTCATGTCAGTCAAATATTACAAATGTGCTTTTTTTTTTTTTTTTTTTTTGCCAAACTCAATCAAGTTTATTCTTGTAATGAACAAAATTCAATTTCAGATTTAAAATATTTATTGTCATAATTAAAAATCATGAATTTGCTTCCCAAGTAGAATAAATAAAAGTATATGGGATATTAAACAATAGACAATAAGAATTGAACATCTCATAAGCTCTCTCTATATATAATAATAATAATAATAATAATAATAATAATAATAATAATAATAATAATAATAATAATAATAATAATAATAATAATAATAATAATAATAATAATAATAATAATAATAATAATAATAATAATAATAATAATAATAATAATAATAATAATAATACATTTGTTAAGCACCTAATGCAAAAAGCCTCTAAGTGCATAAAGAGAACAATAAAACAAACAATAAGAGAAAGATACAAGAAACAAATAAGCAAATTACAAAAAAGCAGCTTTAAACTGCTGCAAAGTATATATATTTATATTTCATTTATTTTATAGGGACCAAGCCCTTGATAAGCTTAGGCTTTCTCCTGGTACCCTCCTCTTGTACCTTTTGTTTGTATGTTTTGTGATTTTTTATTGTGATATTCGGAAATAAAACAGACAAATAAATAACAAAACATACAGTCACATAAAAGGGTGGGGGCATCCGGTTTATACAGAAAATAAAATATACATAAATTATGTATAAATTTCCGTTGAAGCCACCAGCCAGATATACACTTACATGCAGCTCGAACATTGGTTTGGGGCATAAAACATAAAAAAAGAAATTTGTTTCCCTTGTTTTAATTCCTTATACCATATCTCGCAAGCTCCCTCTCCAGATACAGCCTGTGCTGCAAAAAATGTATATATTTCTCTCTTTTTTTCAGGTAGATAAAATCGACAACAATTAAATGCACATTAATTAGGTGAAAAAACAGGAATGAGCAATTTACATGTATATATACAGAGGAGGGAAAAAGAAACAGCTGGAGCCTGAAGGATTGCCTAAAAGAGACACACTGTCTAGAGGCTCTCCCTGAAGAGACTAACAATAAATTGAAGTATAAAAAGATATACATATACTAACAGCCAAAAAACATTACAAATACGCATACAAAATACACATACAATTAGGGCATACAAGAAAGGTTAAAACACAAATGAAAAATACCTTAGCACAAAAGCTAAAACAATCACAAGAAATTACTCTGACTGAACAAACACCCATAGAACCTACTCCTGGGTGAAGAGTAGCAACTATAGTTCAGTGTCTTGCTCAAGGACACATATTGTGTCATCACCGGGATTCGAACCCACACCCCAACGATCGTCTTGGATACCATAAATTATATCTGGTGCACTCGACCACTCGAACATAAACAGGATGCTTGATTTAGTACGCATTCATTTCAAAACTAAAACAACAAACACACGAGTAAACAAAACAATAGGGCTTCAGATGAGAGGACGGAGCCTGATAAAGCCAAATCCAAAGCCAAAGCCGTAGATTTTAAAAGGACCTAAAAATGATACTTACACTTATCAAGATACTTTGGACCATACACTGCCTTCTCCTCTTTGGGTAGCCTGTTCCATACATTGGTCACTGACGTCAATGTAGAATCTCTTGCTACAATGTTGGTCTGGAAGAAGCCAGGCTCAAGGATGTGAACAGTGACACCAAATGCCCTGCAACTTACACTGCAGAATAACAATAACAATAACAATAACAATAACAATAAATTTTATTAACAATAACAATAAACATAAATAAACAATAAAAATAAAAATTTAAATACAAACATTTTTAAATGCTTTTTTAAAAATAGCGCCAAAATCCACCTTAACAAAATTGCTCGAGACACTTGACAGATTAAAAGTAGAACAAGCAGGCAATAACTATACCAAAATATATAAAACAACTGGAAGTATAAACAGGAATTCCGTGAACCCCTAAATAAAACTAAGGAGACAAACAAGAAGAACAAGTTGCATTATCCTCAAAGTAAAACACTTCAAGAAAGAAGAAGTAACAAATATTTAACTTAAAGGAGTTAGTTAATTAAAGACAAACAAAGATTATACTAACAAACAAAAAAAGAGAGATGCTTTAAGCACAAATAGCTAGGCAAAAATAAATTATTCTTACCAGAATAAAGTTACCAGCAAAAAAAAAAACATTTATGTACCAAGCCTAAGCTATAATGAGCAGATTAGAATTAGAGTTACAATTATAGAATTAGAACTAAACTGTTCACATAAATATATACAGACATTTAGTTTCCATTGGCACATAGATAAAACAACAGTCAAAAGCAATGGTTACATCCATGATTATAACCATGTTTAAAGAGAGTTTAAAAGAACAGAAATATACACACTCCAATAACACCAATCTAAATACGATCAAATTCACACAATTTTCCCTCTACCTTTCTGCATAAAAAATATCTTCCTCACACTCACCGTAAAGCATCGGAGAAAGCCTCCACTCCAAGTTTAGAGATACTGTATCCCCCGATGGTCGCGGGCATAACGGCCATAGCACTGGAAACATTTACAATGCGCCCTTTCGCTTGTCGTATCAAGGGGAAGAATTCATTGGTCACTTCAATGGTTCCCATTAGGTTCACGTCCAGTACTCGTTGTATTTCACGCTTCTCCAACCAGTGATAGGGAACTAGGATTCCTGCTATACCGGCGTTGTTAACAAGGCCCCACAAACCTACATCAAGAAAAAAGACAATGATTCAATTTGAATCAATTCAAATCAATTTAATCAACATATTATTTCTATATTGATTGGTGAAAAAAATTGAACTTTTTTCAAATACAGTTATTTAAGTCAAAGACAAGAACAGTTCAAAATAACATTTAGTATCTGTGTATTCAAACAACAACAGGCTTACATTTGGATCTAGGGGAACAAAAGTAGGAAAATTTTACACTGCCGAGTATTTTAAAGGGACACACCGGCTCACCGTGTACGCAGTTTAGGGCTGTAGAATCATAAATAATGTTTTTATAGACGGTTGCTGTAAAAAAAAAAATCATCAAAATGTCACGTAATTAGCGAAAAATGATTAAAAAACCCAAAAGCGGTAAAAGGCCAGCGTAAATGTGTTTCCTGCCGTTGCAACTGTCCAGTCTTCTTGACATCGTCGCATAATATTGCAAGTAGACTGGTGCTTTGTTTATAGCAACGTTTTACTACGACGCACCATAAGGATCCAGTCTATCCATAAAGTATAACCAACCAGCATATACGGATCAGGCACATCCTTCGACGATGGAGGTAGTCGTGCTTCGACGTACATCCAACGATCGTCACGAAGAACACAAAAAACTAATCCAGAATATGATGGGACAGTGACAAGCAAATAAAGCATTCCTGGCACCAACTTTCTGGTGAACTTGTGGCTGGTGGCTGACTAAATTTTTGAATAGTAAAGAAGACATTTTGTGAGCAGTATTTTCTGCTAAACAGATGAAACTGAGGGGCCCTGTTATTCACAGTGAAACATTTTATAATCTCGGGGGGGGGGGGGGGGGGGGGGGGAATCGTGAGGGATTCAAAAGCGTCCTTGTGAGAGTGTATTTTGAAATGTAAGCGTAGCTGCAAATCTTAAACCGTAAGCCTAGCTTGGCTCGGGATTGAAAGCATAATTTTTGATTTTAGCGTAACAAACCTAAATGATGTATATGGATTGTATGGATATGGAGTAGCTGCGTAGCTTGGAACGCAACCATATCTTTTGGAACGTAAGCATATCTTGGAACGTAAGCGTAGCTGGGTATCTTGAAACGTAAACGCAGCTGCGTATGGAACGTAAGCGTAACTTAACTCAGGATTGAAAGCGTACCTTTTGTATATATAGCGTAACTTGAGAAGGAACGTAAGCAAAACTTGGAATGTAAGCGTAGCTTGGAACGTCATATTTTGGAAGGTATAAGCGTAGCTGGATATCTTGGAACGTAAACGTAGCTGCATATGGAACGTAAGCGTAGCTTGACTCGGGCTTGAAAAACGTACATTATAGAGTAACTTGAAAGAACGTACACGTAGCTGAGTAGCTGCGTAGCTTGGAACGTAACCAAATAATACCTCAACAATCTCAAAAATGACACTTCATTCACAGAATTAAAAAATATTTTTTTGACAAAATTTTGCTTTGAGGGAATTTTTTTATAATATTTTTTTCAACCTTTTATACAAAACTTATTTTTCACCTGTTCTTTTTTCGATCGGGGGCTCCGGTTTTTTTAATCCTTTTTTTTCTTGTTCATAAAACATTTTTTAAGCTACTCACACTGTCAATATAACAAAATGCGGTATTCCTACGTTTTGACATCGTCAATCTTTTTTATTGTTTCCTGAAAACTCCTAGCAAAAAGAAATTAGGAGTCATGGAACAAAACAGAGTATAATATTGGAACGTTGCGATCATAATAAATAACAGATTTGACACGAGGTGTACCGACTGACAAACCCACGATGACAAACATGTACTCTGATGTCTGGCTTCCTACCCCTCCCAAGCTCACGGCAAGACCCGCAAGCCAGGAGTTCATAGCGCCCGGGATTACACCTCCAGTCCCCCACGAGACACCGCATGTGCGGTACGTGATATGCCCCGAGTCTTACGTTCCGATTGCTCCACGCTGTGGGGCCATATAACAAGCTTCCGTTACACGGACTCTTTGAATGCGAATCTTACGTTAGATTTTTCACTATTATTTACATTTTGTAGCGATAATTTGAATACATGATCTTTTTTGTCAATTACTCGTTAATAATTTTGTGAAAAAAAGATTTAAATTTGGTTTGGTAAGTTACTTTTAGACGGCTGGAAGTAAAACTAGCCCGGAAGGTCACGTGATTGTTTGTACCACTTTTTGGTTAGAACAATCACGCAACCTTCGTTTTTGTTTTAAAATGCTCACAAACGGCCAAATTTGATGATTTTTTTTAAGGACTGTTCTTCTTCATTCCTGGAAACCCGTTGAATACATATCTTAGTCTATTTTGTAGCCCAAATAGCCCAATTCGGCCGGTGTGTCCCTTTAAGGCTTGAAACTTGCCTTTGTCACCCACAATCGTTGCAACTCTATCCCGAGCCCGTTGTATACTCTCTGTGTCTGTAACATCCATGACAATGCCAGTGACAGTCCTTTTTGGGGCTTCCCTCTCTAGAGCTTCAAGCCCAGATTCGGACAGACACGCCGCGATGACATGACAACCTCTCTTCTGTCCTAGATATCGTGCCAAGAGGTTACCGAACCCCGAATCGCAGCCTGTAACAAGGATGTACTTGCCGGTGACGTCTTTGTAGACTCGGTCCATGATGTCTTGGATGATTAGTGCAATGATGACCACCAAAGCAATTATGACTAGCCATGATGCCATGGTTTTTTATTACGCTATTTAATATACTTTATTCTGCAATGAAATAGAAAAAAGAGACTTGTTAACCATTTCAAATGAAAGTTGAATTTTGCCAAAATTGTATAAAGACACCAGGTTTTTTTTTTAGGGAAGTGATCTCAGAGTTAAATGGGATAATTGTAGCTCACGCCTAGCTGGTCCCCGCGCGTCTGCAGCTATGATAATCTGTCAAATGTAGTGTTTTGTTATCAGTCCGGAGACAAATAAGGAAGGCCTGACACCTTGTTTTGGGGTTTCTCACTGATACGTTAATACTCTGCTGACAGATTTATTCACCATCCGAAGAAAACCTATTACAAACATAGATCCATAAATCTAATTAATTATCATGCATGTAACGACTAATATTTAAGATTACTTTTCCACAAGTAGCCTTCCACCTCAGTTACACTAAACAAGTCTACATAACGGAGTAACTATAGAATACAGGTACACTCGGAGCTCTATCTGCGCCTCCGCGGAGGCGGAGCCGCGGTCACGTACGTTTTAAGTAACTTGGTCGTAGCATGGAGGAAGAAAATAGCTCTTTACTACTTGATTGTATTGAGTGCAATTGATGAATACAACAGATAAAATGTTAGGGTCGTAGGGAGTCAAAGTGTGACGTGAGTGGTGAGGTAGGTGAAGCAGCTGATAGAGGGCGTTTTAGGAAGACGTGCATTTGATGCAATCGTGAAGACGGGGAAGCTGGAGGCGTGGAGGCGCGGAGGCGCGGAGTCGCGGTGTTGACAATGGCCGATAGAGGGCGTCTTTAGGAAGACGGGCATATGATGCAATCGTGAAGACGGGGAAGGTGGAGGCGCGGAGGCGCGGTGTTGACAATGGCCGATAGAGGGCGTCTTTAGGAAGACGAGCATATGATGCAATCGTGAAGACGGGGAAGGTGGAGGCGCAGAGGCGCGGAGTCGCGGTGTTGGCAATGGCCGATAGAGGGCGTTTTTAGGAAGACGGGCATTTGATGCAATCGTGAAGACGGAGAAGGTGGAGGCGCGGAGACGCGGTGTGGACAATGGCCGATAGAGGGCGTCTTTAGGAAGACGAGCATATGATGCAATTGTGAAGAAGGGGAAGGTGGAGGCGCGGAGTCGCGGTGTTGGCAATAGTATATGATGCAATCGTGAAGGCTTATTTCCCTTTTTTAAATAATCCTCTAATGGGGTCAAGTGTATGAGGCCAATATTAATAATTGTAAGGAATTCGGGCTTTCTTTCCCTTTTTTAAATAATCCTCTAATGGGGTCAAGTGTATAAGGGCAAGTTAATAATTGTACGGAATTCGGGCTTTCTTTCCCTTTTTTAAATAATCCTCTAATGGGGTCAAGTGTATAAGGGCAAGTTAATAATTGTAAGGAATTCGGGCTTTCTTTCCTTTTTTTAAATAATCCTCTAATGGGGTCAAGTGTATTAGGGCAATATTAATTATTGTACGGAATTCGGGCTTTCTTTCCCTTTTTTAAATAATCCTCTAATGGGGTCAAGTGTATTGGGGCAATAATAATAATTGTACGGAATTCGGGCTTTCCCTTTCCTTTTGTTTAAATCCTCTAATAAGGTGAAATGTATGAGGGCAATATTAATAATTGTACGGAATTCGGGCTTTCTTTCCCTTTTTCAAATAATCCTCTATTGGGGTGAAGTGTATGAGGGCAATATTAATTATTGTACGGAATTCGGGCTTTCTTTCCCTTTTTTAAATAATCCTCTAATGGGGTCAAGTGTATTGGGGCAATAATAATAATTGTACGTAATTCGGGCTTTCTTTCCCTTTTTTTAAATAATCCTCTAATGGGGTCAAGTGTATAAGGGCAATATTAATAATTGTACGGAATTCGGGCTTTCTTTCCCTTTTTTTAAATAATCCTCTATTGGGGTGAAGTGTATGAGGGCAATATTAATTATTGTACGGAATTCGGGCTTTCTTTCCCTTTTTTTAAATAATCCTCTATTGGGGTGAAGTGTATGAGGGCAATATTAATAATTGTACGGAACTCAGGCTTTCTTTCCCTTTTTTTAAATAATCCTCTAATGGGGTCAAGTGTATAAGGGCAATATTAATAATTGTACGGAATTCGGGCTTTCTTTCCCTTTTTTAAATAATCCTCTATTGGGGTGAAGTGTATGAGGGCAATATTAATTATTGTACGGAATTCGGGCTTTCTTTCCCTTTTTTTAAATAATCCTCTATTGGGGTGAAGTGTATGAGGGCAATATTAATAATTGTACGGAATTCGGGCTTTCTTTCCCTTTTTTAAATAATCCTCTAATGGGGTCAAGTGTATAAGGGCAATATTAACAATTGTACGGAATTCGGGCTTTCTTTCCCATTTTTAAATAATCCTCTAATGGGGTCAAGTGTATAAGGGCAATATTAATAATTGTACGGAATTCGGGCTTTCTTTCCCTTTTTTAAATAATCCTCTAATGTATTAGGATTCGGCCTTAATTATATCGGCAATATTAATAGTTATTAATTATTTGTACGGAGTTCCCATAATTATTGAAATAATCATCTAATGGTCTTGTGAGTTATCGTATAAAATAAATTGACAACACAGCTGCGCATTAGCTGAGCACAGTTGTGTATTTTGGAGCCTAATGAGGGCGCTGTTGTGCATCTTTCAGAGTGCCCCCTAGGTTGCCAAATATTTATAGTTAAAGGAACACATTGCCCATGGATCGGACGAGTTGGTCAAAACAAAAGCGTTTGTAACCGTCTTTTATAAAAAGCATATGGTTGGAAAGATGTTTTAAAAGTAGAATACAATGATCCACACAAGTTTGCCTCGAAATTGCGTGGTTTTCCTTCTACTGTGCGAACTAACATGGTCGGCCATTTATGGGAGTCAAAATTTTGACCCCCATAAATGGCCGACGTGTTAATCGACGAGGTAAAAGGAAAACCACGCAATTTCGAGGCATGTTTGTGTGGATCATTGTATTCTACTTTTACAACATCTTTCTACCCATATGCATTTTATAAAAAACGGTTACAAACGCTTTTCAAAGACCAACTCGACCGATCCAAGGCAACGTGTTCCTTTAAGCAACAGAGCGCGACCTCAACTCGTGTACTGTGTACGTATGAACGTCACCGCGACTCCGTCTCCGCGGAGGCGCAGTGGAAGCTTCGAAGTGTACCTGCATTCTATAGTTGTGCCTACAGGCATAACAATTACAGGTCGGATACATATCCATACAACGTGACTTCAGTTCATGTGCTGTATAATGAACAACCATTGGGCAACCATTGTTACCCAGTTTCACCCAAATTAACCCTCTAAATTTCTACTCACCAGCAACCGACACGACACACTCCTTTAGAGACCAACAACAACGAAAAAGGACGCAACAAATAGACCCCTCCGCTTAACCCGGCTAAAATTACTACGCTACACACTGATTAATTACCAAACTCACCTATAATGAGCTGAATATTGAAAATAGCATAGTGAAGATTTGTAGTAATGTGTACAATTACATTACATACAAGAATAAAGACGAGATTGAGACCCAAATTCTTTCTCAGATAAAATAATCCAAAAAGTTATGCCTTTTTGCGCCCTCTATCGTTTACCAGAGTCACTCAACAAACTTTTTATCACCGTAATTACGAAATGCCCATGAGTATCATAAAATATTGATTCATCACACAAATCACAGAGATGCCAAGCTCAGGCTCATAGTCTATTATGGAGACGTCAGTGTAATAATGTACATTAGGTGTACATTGGATTAAAACAAACTTTAGCAGACCCTACTCTTGGAACTATTATTTATGAGGTTCGCTCCGTTATTGTATCCACAGCAGACAGTGGAATGAACCTCATAGTTCTATAGGGGCATGCAAGCAGACCACTTCCCCCTAGTACTTACCATGGAGCTATCCTAGCTCTTCCTCTACCACAGTTTCACCATGGAGCTATTTAAAGGGTTTCACCAATCCAATGGGTGGCACATCGAAAATGGCACCTAGAGTCTGCATATACATGTAGGCCTACCAGCTATTGTTACATGTACCTGTACAGGTGTATTTCACATCCAGGGCAGTGCAAATAAACATTACCCTGTCTGGTTATAATAATACAGCTAGCTGGTCATAGTCGTCACTGATGAGATCAGTGGTCATAGTCCACTGGTCATGAAGAGCACCCTCTTTGTCTGAATTGGTTCAGTTCATGGAGGTAGTTTTGTGTCTACCTCCATGTTCAGTTGTAGCAAGCTATAGTCAATATAGGCCATTTTGTGAGATCACGGCTTCATGACCAGATAGATTTACATAATGTCTGGTAAACATGGTAAATAACCCTTACACAAAAGTCCATCTAGGAGGGCCTATAGGCTGCTAAATGCCTCTATAGAAACCATTAAAGGAACACGTTGCCTTGGATCGGACGAGTTGGTCAAAACAAAAGCGTTTGTAACCGTTTTTTATATAATGCATATGGTTGGAAAGATGTTTTAAAAGTAGCATACAATGATCCACACAAGTTTGCCTCGAAATTGCGTGGTTTTCCTTCTACTGTGCGAACTATCACCATTTATGGGAGTCAAAATTTTGACCCCCATAAATGGCCGACGTGTTAGTCGACGAGGTAAAAGGAAAACCACGCAATTTCGAGGCATATTTGTGTGGATCATTGTATTCTACTTTTACAACATCTTTCTACCCATATGGATTTTATAAAAAACGGTTACAAACGTTTTTCAAAGACCAACTCGACCAATCCAAGGCATCGTGTTCCTTTAAAATAGTGTTTTGTAAGATTTTTTTTAACTATAAGATCTATAAAATTCTTACATGTTTTTTTTATAGGTCTTAACATTTCCAGACCTAACAACACTGGTGTCGGAATATAGAGCACTCACCATTCGATCATTATGTCCAACAAATATTGCACTGTGAGATTATAAGAATATAAATTACACTGCAATGAATGATGAAGTTCGCTGTATCAATAAACAGCGCCCTCGTTGTCGGAATTAATTATGTGGTAAACAAACACAAGAGTCTGAAACCAATACTAATTCAATTCCATTGCCACCGATTCCATCTCATAGTTCAATTAACTCCACTGACAAAAATAGCAAAGCCATATGAGCAACCAATTGTAGAGTGTCATGGCCGAGTGGTTAAGAGCATCGAATTCAAGTTCTGGTGCGTTTTCACCGGAGTGTGGGTTCGAATCCCGGTCGTGACACTTGTGTCCTTGAGCAAGATACTTTACTATAATTGCTTCTCTTCACCCAGGGGAATAAATGGGTACCTGCGAGGGTAGAGGTTGATATTGTGAATGAAAAAGCCTTTGGAGCGATATAAACTGTTGCCCAGGTTGTATACTCCCTAGGGAGCTGAGAAACGTTAAAAAAAAAGTGATGTTATTGGCACTATGACCAGGGCACTAATGTAAAGCGCTTAGAGAATTAAGTATTAGTTATTAGGCGCTATATAAATCGAAAGTTATTATTAGTATCATTACATTCTGCTGAAAGGCACTTTTAGTTCGTTGGGAATATAGCGCAACATTCTGTGTCATGGTAACAAACAAATATAATAATAGTAATAATAATATCAAAGTCTTATAATAGCGCACGTATCTACCAAACAAGGTACTCAAGGCGCTGAGTATGCACAAACTTTCAGAAAGATAGGTTATTCCAGTGATGGATTCTGAGACTAGCACTTATAAGGGTTTATAAGGTGCTACGGTGCAGCAGCCACAGCCAGGAACACCGGGGCGAACACCTTCTCTTTTCGATAAGTGCACTGGGTTCTTTTACATGCGTTACACAACACATGGGACCAACGGCTTTACGTCCCATCTGAAGGACGAAGCAATGGTAAAGTGTCTTGCTTAAAGACACAAGTGTCACGGCTGGGGATTCGAACCCACACTCAGCTGATCACAAACACCATATTAAGAATAATATTGATTTTGTTTTCCCCCAGCAAAATGTTCCCCTCAAAGTGCCATACCAAAGTATTATTACACCTCTTGCTCAATGGAACAAGTATCTCAACCAAGGTAAACAAATAACCACTAGGCTACTCTGGCAACTTAAGCAACCAGAACTTGAGTTTGGTGCGCTAGACAACTCAGCCATAACAAATTCCTTTTGGTAAATTTCTACAAGGTATATTGCCATACATAAACAAAATCAAAAATCGATCACTGTTTTTCCAACTTTCCAAAGAAATAGGGTCATAAAAATTACATTTTAAAATTTATTTGAGAACAAAGTCAGTGGCTATATATATGCTTTGAACATTTCCATAATTTCAACATGGGGGTATAAATCAAGGACAAAACTCAATAAGCAATGTTAATACACAATACTGCTAATATTTTATTCAAGCAAACTTTAAATATTTAGCAAACATCCAGTGATAAATTAGATCTCAATCAAAGTAAATGGAAGGTAGCACAATGAAGACAGAAAATCAACTTTTTATAAAAGGCGCAAGGTCAGATTGTTAAACTAAGAAGAAATTTTGTTTAACTGTCACAGGTTCGCACACACCCACATACCCCTCTCACTAAGGTGTGGTTTCTCATTGGGAGAGTGTAGGATGCATGATGGCAAACAGAGACACCAAGTAATTTTCCACTATTCATTTTACATATATTTTTTTATATAATTTATGTGTGCACTGTAGACAAAAATCACATGCATGTTACTTGGGTAGGATTAGAGCCTACTCAACCTTTGCAATTCTAGAGCAGTTTCTTACCAAATATCTTATTCCACTGTTTACATAGTACTGAGCAAGCACACGTTCCCACAAGAACAAGGGGATGAATCCCACCTGCTGCCACCAAAGCATTTTTGAACGACATGCACGCCTTGGTATTGACCTACGGCTCCCAAAGCAATTGCCGTGGTGCCCTGTGCTTTTGCTGTGGTGCCCTTTGTAGAGTTCAAATACAAGTTCCCTATAGAAGCACAGCCACTTTTCACAGGAAAACTGCTGTACCCCTTCTAGAATTCAGGGTCTGCAATGCCTCCAAGTCAATGCGACTATACTAACAAAATAATCAGTAAAATTCAAGGCTGTAAATGTACATGAACAGTTTTAACAATTTTTTACTTGAGCAGAAAACATTAAAATCGGCACCTTGTATACTGTTTCAGAGCAAGAAACTACAATAATGACAACTAATCTTACAATGAACTAGTATTTTGAGAAATCTAAAATCACTAGTATTTTGAGAAATCTAAAATCACAACCCCCCCCCCCCCCCCCACACCACCAAACAGGCCTTGAGATAGTTAAGGACTTCCACTAGAAATTCTTCAAGAGACCCAATTTTGAGAGAACCTCCATGATCCCTGGAATTACCAGGCCCCTTCCCCACTCAAATCTCCCCTGGCAAAGATAAAACCAAATGTTACAAAAAAATACAACATTAACAGCTTTATGACAAGTATGTACTAAAAACATCTGGAGTAAATTTTACAACAGTGACTACAATGATATAATCCTTTCTAATAAAATTGGCAGTTAACAGAGTACACAGGTTCAACCCATTTTGAAGCTGCACATTATATCTTAATGAAAACAAGCTCAATAACGATTGGCATGAAACAAATATTCTTCTAAAAGGCAGTGTATTTGATTTTGATTAAAAAGAAAATAAATTCCAAAGTTAACTCCATCTTGGTTTTTAAAATGTATAATTACCTCACAGCATTTAAGGACCTGGATACAAATTTCACACGTGCGGAGTCTTTTTAAAACGCCAACAAACGTTACAGATTTAATTAGTAATTTTTTTTAATTAGTTCACAACAAGAAAAACACTTTAATCTCTAAGAGGTAAATAACTCATCCTGACCTTCCTCACAAATAACTCTACCTAAATAATAGCACCTCAAGCCGTTTTCACCTGAGATCAATTTTGCAAGGGTCCCTTGCCAAAAAATTTGGCAAAAATTTGCACAATTTTGGCAAAATTTGGCAAAAAAATACATGTTCAAACTGTCAATAACGAACAACTAATGATATAACGAAGCAAGGAACCCCCTGCTAATTTGCTCTATTGTGACAAGGGCTTTTGTTTAGGAAGGTTTTACACAGATTAGAGCCTTCATCACTCAATACATAAGCCACAAAATTAAGGAATTTGGGATAAAACAAATGGAGGGTATTTATAGTGTAAAAAGATTGTTAAAATTTACAGCTTAGATTAATTAAAATTGAAATTGCTGCTGTTTTTTTGAACAGGTGAATGCATTTAAAAAAAACACCATAATAAAAATTGACTAGAGCGGGATTTGAACCGACGACCTTTGGTTTAGCGTGCCGACGCTCTACCATTTGAACTATCTAGCCCTACGTTTGCAAACTCCCTTATATTTATAATAAAGACCATACATTACTTGAATATGTACAAAAATATCAATCGTTCACAAAGACAAATATTTTGACATCATTCAAAATACTTTTTTTTATCAAATCCAGTGCACACAAAATATCAAGGAAACTTTTCTTTTTACATTTAACAAAACTTAAGCTTTTTAGACCCACTCCATGAAGCTTATTAAGTCCATATGTTGTACTGACATTTGTTTATCTCGTTTATTGTTTTTTAACACTTGATGCAGGTTCCTTTATGTTTCAGGCATGACTTGAAAACTACCATGACAGCAAAAAAAGTGTCAAAACAATGTGGACCACTACAAGCAGGCAACAATTCCATAAAGCTGCTAAGCACACAAATTTACTCAGCACAGAAACATTCTTGCTAAGCCGAAACCAGCCAAAATACCATGACAGTTCCTGAGAATGTTTTGCTTTGAACGAACCTTTATGAAAATGGGCCCTGGTCAGCATTCAAATGTTGGTCAGCAAAAAATGATCTTGCTTAGCTGAAGCTGGCAACCATCCACACTGCCACATCTAATTATAACATTGTTGTGACTGGTGCTCTGATACATGTAACTCTGTGCTTTGTTCTGCTTAGAAGAATGTTATGCTTAAGAAGCATTCCGAACTGAGCCCAAACCTGCAGCTACACAGAGCTACAATTTTTACAATCTACACCATCACTGGTTCAAAGAAACCTTTGCACAACTCAAGCGAAAAATCCATTTTAAATATTTTGTTTAAGTTTGTCAATGACTAAACCTCTTCAGAGCAGGCTTAGATTTTAAACCTTCACTATAGATGAACCTCCTCTATTTGACACAAAACAACTCAGAAACTGTTGGTATTTACATGACATGAGAACAAAACAAAAACACTTTGAGCGAGCAATCCAGCAGGTACTTCTGTTTGGTTTACACAGGCTAGATGATAAAGGACTGGTCTCAGTTTTATGGATCTGCTTACCGTAAACAAAGAATTGGTGCTTACTGAAGCAGGGAATTATGCACATACGTCAAGCATATTTCACGGGTTAGCAAGGAATTTTTCCTTTTGCATGTGCTTCCTCAAGGTTAGTAGGCATTCTTCGCTTAACAGAAATTCTGTTCTGTGGTTGCACAGTTAAACGGATAATGGTGATCAGAACCGCATATTTTGGCGGTAAGCAGAGCCATGAGTTTTCAATCTTAGTTATACACACATCTTAAAGCACATACATTTTTTAAGCACTTCTAGTAAAAGGCTTAAACAACTCTATCTACAATTGCAAAGATTGTAAATGTCAATACTTTGTTCTGGGTTTATTTGTTCTAGATGCTACGATTTAGAAAATATATTTATTCACACAGTGATAATAAACACTAACAGCAGTTAAGCTTTGTCAAAATAGTTTTTTCGATATTTATAGTTAAATTGAAATGTTTTTCATAATTCATTGTTGTTCATAAATGTTATTTATATGAAAGTGTGAGCCCCTTATAATGAAAACGTGCCTTTGGCAAAAGAAAAATATGAAAAACAATAATCCTTCAACTTAACTTTAAAAGAAAAACTGTCCAACATGTTACCCAGATGTTCCCCAAGTTGGGACCAATGTTCCCCAAGTTAGGACCAATGTTCCCCAAGTTAGGACCAATGTTCCCCAAGTTAGGACCAATGTTCCCCAAGTTAGGACCAATGTTCCCCAAGTTAGGACCAATGTTCCATATGCATTCTAACTATGACCCAACTGAATTCACCTGATATCGATATGTAGGTCGTGACTGATATTTGAAGCAATTTCAGCAATGATAATATGCAGATATTGGCTGATCTTTTTAACCTCATTATAAACCCAAATACAATATTTTGATTAGGGGTAACAAACTTTTAATAAAAAAAATTCAAGAATTGCTCATTTTAAAATCTATCACAAAACCTTCTTCAAACAATGTCAAGAGCAGTTAACAGGGAAAAAAAACATATTATGCTAACAAGAAGCAATTTTTAAACAAAGTAAAATACTTTCTTCAAAGCCCCTCCAAGATTTACCCATCCTCCCCCCCCCCAAAAAAAAAAAAAAAAAAAATCCCTGATAATACATAGAGCTATACAATTTTGCGACTCGCTGAAATCACTGTTATAAAAAAATAGTATTCAAAAAATGAGATTGCTGTGCACTTAATGATCAAATAGATGCTATTTATGTTTTACACAATGGGATATTTTTTAACGCTAGTCGGCAGCAGACATACTGTCCCGGGTATATTTCTCTAGACCTCAACGCTGGGCGTTGAACGAGGTGCATGCTGGTCTAGCTAGCGCTCAAGTTTGATTCCCAGCTAGACCAGCATGCACCTCATTCAACAGTTTGCGTTTGCGGTTTCGCAATGGGTATTTGTGGAAAGGTCTATTGTTTACGTAGTGCTGAGCACGTGCACAGTTCTCAAACAACCTCTTAAAGAAATTAGACACTATTGGTAATTGTCAAAGACTAGTCTTTACAGTTGGTGTATCTCAACAAAATTTGAGCTCAATCGGTCGTCGAAGTTACGAGATAATAATGAAAGAAAAAACACCCTTGTCTCACGAAGTTGTGTGCTTTCTGATGCTTGATTCCGAGACCTCAAATTCTAAACTTGAGGTCTCGAAATCAAACTCGTGGAAAATTACTTCTTTCTCAAAAACTACGTCACTTCAGAGGGAGCCGTTTCTCACAATGTTTTATACTATCAACCCCTCCCCATTACTCGTAATCAAGAAAGGTTTTATGATGATAATTATTTTGAGTGATTACCAATAGTGTCCACTGCCTTTAAGCCTGCTCTGCCCCAAGACCAAGGGTCCTGAAAAAATCTTCCATCGGAACGAAGTCAAATACAAACTGCAGGGTGTGATGAATTTTAATTTTTTTACAAAATCTGAGCAACTGAGAAGCTTGCCTTTGACCCATGCTTGACTGTTCTGGCTCGTTTCTCCATACTGATATATTTTTTTCTGACAAACGACTCAATTTAAAGCTTGATCGCATCACATTTTTATCACAAAGAATATATTATCATTTCAAGCAGAAACCAAGCCTCGAATTGACCCACAACACCAATGGCAATCGCCGTGGTGCCCTGTGGCTTTTGCTGTTGTGCCCTTTAGCAAAGTTACAATACAAAGTTTACATTTTCCTCATAGACGAACCAGAGAAAAACTGCTGTGCCACTTCAGAAACGAAATTCACTGCCTGACAAACAATGCAGGTTCATTGTTAGCATTTTGATTCAGTTCCCACCAACTTCTAAGTAGAATTCTTCTAACTTAAATCAGAGTATCATATAAAAATACAACTATCCTTTGAGAGATTTTCACAAAAGAAAGTTAAGTTTCTAAGCAATTTTTAATCAGACGACGACAAGACAGCTTCCCAATAGCACAACCCACTCCACAAGCCTATTAGTGTCATTTTTCACTCAAGAAAAATATTTATTTAAACTTTTTACCTTATCACATATTCCAAGGGAATTAGTTTTAACCTCAACATTGACATTTTAGCAAACTGGAAAAAAGTCTCCATTGGTTATAATTACTCTTCGCAGTGACGAACAATACAAACACGCAAGGGATATTTAATACATTAACTCCACCAATGCTCGGTCTGGGGCCCAATTTCAGCTAAAGCTGTAAGCACGGAATTCCCTGCTTCCGTAAGGGCCGATTCTTTGCTGAAGGTAAGCACAGCCATGAAATTGGGCCCTGGTCTAACACATCCCCATCCCTCCCCCAACCTGTCCCAAAATTGTCCACTCAAGAATGTATACCAGACTAGACCAGCATGTCCGGTTGGAAACCTACCCTCCATTGCAGATCCTCCTAAAAACACTCAGCCCTCTCCTCTGAGGGCTGCCTTATGACATCAATTTTGTTTGTATTGCTTTTAATTTTCCGTTTGCATTTTTACATTGTTAGTTTATAACTTTTATATCGTTAGCTTTATTAAGTGATTATGTACATTTACTTTTTAATAATATATTAATTTGTTTATTCTTAAAAATGTACTGCAGGGTCCAAATGGAAACCAGTTATTTTTTACTGATTTGGCCACCCTGGGTAAATAAAGGATAACAATAAATTAATCAATCAATGGCTCCTTAAAGGTAGTGGACACTATTGGTAATTACTCAAAATAATTATTAGCATAAAACCTTACTTGGTAACAAGTAATGTGGAGCTGTCGATAGTATAAAACATTGTGAGAAACGGCTCCCTCTGAAGTAACATAGGTTTCGAGAAAGAAGTAATTTTCCATGAATTTGATTTCGAGACATCAGATTTAGAACTTGAGGTCTCGAAATTAACCATCTAAACACACACAACTTCGTGTGACAAGGGTGTTTTTTCTTTCTTGTTCGTTGACTGATTGAGCTCAAATTTTCACAGGTTTGTTATTTTATGCATATGTTGAGATACACCAACTGTGAAGGCTAGTCTTCGACAATTACCATGAGTGTCCACTGCCTTTAATGTTTGTGCATGACAAACCCAGCGTTCTCCCTTAACTGTGGTACCCTGGCCAAATGCCAGTTAAAACACCCGAGGACCAGTTCAAATTCACTCAGAGTGGTCCTGCCGACTAGTTTATTGTTCAAAAGCAACCCTGTTTCCTTGTTTGAAATATGGACAAGTGAAAAAGCCAATAATAATAACAATAATAAATCCGTTTTTATATAGTGCTTTGTACAACCAAACGGCGTCTCAAAGCGCTTCCAACATTAGTACCCCCGTCCCGGTGACTGGGCCATTTAATTCATTCCCATCTCAGCTCTCTGGGAGTATACAGCCTGTTCTACCAAACATGTAGTGCACTAGGCTAAATCAATCACAAGAACCATCTCTGCCCTCACAGGTACCCATTTACCGCTGGATGGAGAGAAGCAATAATAGTTAAGAGTCAGTTCAGGTAAATAGTTGACATACTTGCTCACGGTCAAAAAATGATTTTTTTTTATACTTTGTGGGTGGAAGGGCCTTGGGGTGCAAGTAAACAAAATTGCATTTTCAATTCTATATATAGCCCGTTGCCATGGTTACGGCTCATTTTATTTTTTTTGCCATTTTAGGTCGATTTTGGGGTCTGAAAAACTGGTTTTTAGCTCATATTTACAACTCTACCCCACCAAAATGCAATATTAATTCAAAAAACCTTTTATATCACTACAAAGTATCATCCTTGGCCTTCCTTGAGAAAAAAAATTATTGCTTTAAATATCACCCTTGTGCTATTTTTGCACCATGCATTACAGTATGTTTTTAGAACTTGCAAAATCGACATTTTTACCCTATTTTTGGACCCCAAAATGTCAACTTGCCAGGGGTCTCAGAAAATTTTCCTTTCGTCTGTGATTAGGGCCAACATTGGTCTTTCCATATCTGGTGTCAAAAACTTGGGCAATTGTATCCTGTTGGGCCAGTACTGCCTCAAAACTAGACTTTTTTCCCCAAAACATGAAAAATGCCTTTTTAAGGGTCTTTCCACATAATATCGACATACGTGTCCATGGTAAAAGAAAAGGAATATTTTTTTTCATACTTTGTGGATGGTAGGGACTTGGGGTGCAAATAAACAACATTAACATTTCAAATCATAATATAACACGTTGCCATGGTAACAGTTCATTTGTGTTTAGGCCACTTTGGGCCGATATTGGGGAATGAAAAACTGTTTTTTTAAGTTAATATTTACAACTCCACCCCACCAAAAAACAAAAATATTTCATAAAACCTTTTACATCACTACAAAGTATCATCCTTGGCTTTACTTGAGACAAAAAATATTGCTATAAATTTCACCCTTGTGCTATTTTAAGAACGTGCATTACAGTATGTTTTTAGAGCTTGCAAATTCAACATTTTTACCATATTTTTTGCCCTCAAAATTCCATTTTTTCAGAGGTCTCAGAATATTTTCCTTTCGGTTTTGATCAGGGCCATAATTTGTCTTTTTATTTCTGGTAAGAAAGACTCGGGCAATTGTATCCTGATGTAACAGAACTGTCTCAAAAATAGACCCTTTTCCCCGAAAACATAGAGAAATGCATTTTGAAATATTTGCTTCATTTTGAATTTATAACATGAAAAAGTTAGCTATAATTCCATCAATCTGGCAGCTTTTTATAAGCACTTTGTAGGTTTAGTGCATTACCAAACATTGATCAGGACTTGTTGATGACCTAAATCTTATAATTTGCCCCACCCCGGCCCTGGCCCAATCATATTTCTTGACATTGCATAAAATAAAATAACAGTTTTGCGAACAGCGCCTTTTTTTTTGAAAGTCACATTTTTTAATTCCCCTTGCACATCAAGAAAGTTTGTACTGTCTTTAATGTTTTGTTGGTTCTCGGAATATTTCCCTTTTTGTTTTGATTGGGCTATCATTATGGTTTGTATGTCTACTGGGGAGAAACACTTTGGTTTATTGTATCCTGTTGTGACACTTCTGCCTCAAAAATGGTAATTTTTCCAAAAACAATTAAAAATGCATTTTGAAGTTATCCCTTAGTTTGAATTGATAAAAAACAAAAACGAGCATGCTTGTTAAAAGAATATGGCACTGTTTCCATGCTCTTTAAGCCACTGAGTTCTTGTTTTGTCATAACTACTTTACCTAGTTGTACAGGTATGATTCACATTGCAAGAAGAGAAGTAGTGCGGTGAGCAATCTTTACTGTCCTTGTCTTTACATGGCCTTATAACAGTCTTCTTGGTCCCCTGCCCGCTACCGAACTAAACATTTTCATCCCATTCAGAACAAAGAGGCTCTAAAAGTGAGCAAGTACTGTATCCAAAGTATCTAACCATTTAGCCGCTGTACCGCCCAGCCGCATTATAGCGATACACTGTATGCGGTATGAGGAAACCTCGCTAGCTTGTGTTTGTAGAAAAAAAGGAACATCAAAAGAAAACTCGATAGTCATTAGTAGGTCTACGCATTTGTTAATATATCTAGTTGTTATAGATCGTTATTAATTCTCCCTTCACAGTTGACTTGTCAAAGCTAATGATGATGAAATAATTTAGCTCTTACGAAAAATAAAACGCTCATCAGTAAACAGGAAACTGTTCATCATTTATGATGATATTGTCGAAAATAACGCCTTCGCATTTAATCAGTATGAGCATTGAGCCAGACAAAAGCCTTGAAAAGCTATTGTGTTTATTTTATCCGTGCACAAAAGTATTCGCCATAAAAATTACCGTAGCCGTTTAACGAGAGGCATTTATTGTTCCCATGAGAACTTTTATACAAATATTACCGAAAGGGTAAAAAATTGTGCATACACATTAAGCCTTGGCTATCTTTTAAAATTTGAACTATGATTCCAGTAATTTACTGCAAGACTCTTGAGAAATTGGATTTCAGCAAACTCGGGCAGTGCAGGGACTAAAGGGCTAAATGGCCATTCACCTGCTTTGGCCTTCTGTAAGCAGTCCCCCCATCTATGGTGGGGTTCCTTTCAATTGTACTGTTGCAAACAATAAAAGAGTTGGTTTATTTAACGTGATAAACAACTCAATGTGATAAACAACTCAACGTTCTCAGAGACATATATAATAATTATGAATTAGTAAGATAGTGAATGGAAAAAATATCAAACTAGCCTGAATAGACTTTTGTCACTGCAAATGCATCTTACTTATTTATGTTCAGCAGGTGCAAGTTTTTACAACTTCTTTCAATGTTGTTTCATTAAAGGAACACGTTGCCTTGGATCGGTCGAGTTGGTATTTCAAAAGCGTTTGTAAACGTTTATTAAAAAATGCATATGATTAGAAAGATATTTTAAAAGTAGAATATAATGATCCATACAAGTATCACTCAAAAACATCTTTCTAACCATGCATTTTAAAACAAACCGTTACAAACGCATTTCAAAGACCAACTTAACCGATCCCAGGCAACGTGTTCCTTTTAAATAATCTCTTACGCTCATCTTGCAAATCGTTAGTATCATTGTTTTTAATAAGATCTTGGCAAACTTTTCCAACACTTTTAAGCGGGCTTTTTAATTTCCCACGTTTGTGTTGGACATGATTGGATGCTCCAAACCATCTGCCGCAAACACAGAAACTACATTGTTTATGATCTCTATCTCTAAGAAAAGTTTTACATTTGGTAGCAGGCAGGGACCAAGGAGAGTAGGCCCTGTATTAAAGACAACTTGTAAAGAATGCTCATCGCACTCTACTTGCAATGGGAATCATACCTGTACAATAGGTAAAGTAGCCAAATCAAGAACTCTCAGTGGCAAAGCATTGGTTTCGGTTTGGTTGGATACCATTATGTTTAAATAAAAACTTTGTATTCATTACTCAAAGGGCATGGAAACAGTGCCAGATTTTTAATAAGCATGCATTGTTTTTGGAAAATTACTATACTTAAGGCATCATCAGTCACAACAGGATACAATAAACACAGTGTTTCTACCCAGAAGACATGAAAACACCAATAACAACCGAAAGGGAACACTTTCACAAAAAGAGGCGCTATTCACAAAACATTGTTTTATGCAATGTCAAGAAATATGATTGGGGCTGGGCCGGGCAAATTGTAAAATTAAGGTCATCAACAGTTCCTGATCAATGTTGGGTAATCCACTAGTGCTAAGGAAAAGCTGCAAGATTGATAGAATTATAACTTTTTAATGTTAGAAATTCAATATGAAGAAAAAACAATTCAAAATGCATTTTTCTGTTTGAGGAAAAAAGTCTATTTTTGAGACAGTACTGTTAACATCAGGATACACTTGCCAAGTTTTTCTTACCAGAAATAAAAAAGACAAATTTTTGCCCTGATCAAAACCGAAAGGAAAATATTCTGAGACCCCTGAAAAAAATGAAATTTTGAGGGCAAAAAATATGGTAAAAATGTTGATTTTGCAAGTTCTAAAAACATACTCTAATGCACGTTCTAAAAATAGCACAAGGGTGAAATTTATAGCAATATTTTTTGTCTCAAGTAAAGCCAAGGATGATACTTTGTATTGATGTAAAAGGTTTTATGAAATAATTTTGTTTTTTGGTGGGGTGGAGTTGTAAATATTAACTAAAAAAAAACAGTTTTTCATTCCCCAATATCGGCCCAAAGTGGCCTAAACACACATGAACTTTTACCATGGCAACGTGTTATATTATGATTTGAAATGTAAATGTTGTTTATTTGGACCCCAAGTCCCTACCATCCTACCATCCACAAAAAAATGAAAAATATTCTTCTTTTTTTTACCGTGGACACGTATTTCGATATTATGTGAAAAGACCCTCTAGAAGGCATTTTTCATGTTTTGGGGAAAAAAGTCTAGTTTTGAGGCAGTACTGTCACAACAGGATACAATTGCCCAAGTTTTTGACACCAGATATTGAAAGACCACTGTTGGCCCTAATCACAGCCGAAAGGGAAACTTTCTGTGACCCCTGGCAAGTTGACATTTTGGGGTCCAAAAATAGGGTAAAAATGTTGATTTTGCAAGTTCTAAAAACATACTGTAATGCATAATGCAAAAATAGCACAAGGGTGTTATTTAAAGCAATAACAAATTTTCTCAAGGAAGGCCAAGGATGATACTTTGTAGTGATATAAAAGGTTTTTTGAAATAATGTTGCATTTTGGTTGGGTGGAGTTGTAAATATGAGCTAAAAACCAGTTTTTCAGACCCCAAAATCGGCCTAAAATGGCCAAAAAACAAAATGAGCCGTAACCATGGCAACGGGCTATATATAGAATTGAAAATGCAATTTTGTTTACTCGCACCCCAAGGCCCTTCAACCCACAAAGTATAAAAAAAATTCATTTTTTGACCGTGAGCAAGTATGTCAACTATTTACCTGAACTGACTCTTAAGAGTCAGTTCAGGTAAATAGTTGACATACTTGCTCACGGTCAAAAAATGAATTTTTTTTATACTTTGTGGGTTGAAGGGCCTTGGGGTGCGAGTAAACAAAATTGCATTTTCAATTCTATATATAGCCCGTTGCCATGGTTACGGCTCATTTTGTTTTTTGGCCATTTTAGGCCGATTTTGGGGTCTGAAAAACTGGTTTTTAGCTCATATTTACAACTCCACCCAACCAAAATGCAACATTATTTCAAAAAACCTTTTATATCACTACAAAGTATCATCCTTGGCCTTCCTTGAGAAAATTTGTTATTGCTTTAAATAACACCCTTGTGCTATTTTTGCATTATGCATTACAGTATGTTTTTAGAACTTGCAAAATCAACATTTTTACCCTATTTTTGGACCCCAAAATGTCAACTTGCCAGGGGTCACAGAAAGTTTCCCTTTCGGCTGTGATTAGGGCCAACAGTGGTCTTTCAATATCTGGTGTCAAAAACTTGGGCAATTGTATCCTGTTGTGACAGTACTGCCTCAAAACTAGACTTTTTTCCCCAAAACATGAAAAATGCCTTCTAGAGGGTCTTTTCACATAATATCGAAATACGTGTCCACGGTAAAAAAAAGAAGAATATTTTTCATTTTTTTGTGGATGGTAGGATGGTAGGGACTTGGGGTCCAAATAAACAACATTTACATTTCAAATCATAATATAACACGTTGCCATGGTAAAAGTTCATGTGTGTTTAGGCCACTTTGGGCCGATATTGGGGAATGAAAAACTGTTTTTTTTTAGTTAATATTTACAACTCCACCCCACCAAAAAACAAAATTATTTCATAAAACCTTTTACATCAATACAAAGTATCATCCTTGGCTTTACTTGAGACAAAAAATATTGCTATAAATTTCACCCTTGTGCTATTTTTAGAACGTGCATTAGAGTATGTTTTTAGAACTTGCAAAATCAACATTTTTACCATATTTTTTGCCCTCAAAATTTCATTTTTTTCAGGGGTCTCAGAATATTTTCCTTTCGGTTTTGATCAGGGCAAAAATTTGTCTTTTTTATTTCTGGTAAGAAAAACTTGGCAAGTGTATCCTGATGTTAACAGTACTGTCTCAAAAATAGACTTTTTTCCTCAAACAGAAAAATGCATTTTGAATTGTTTTTTCTTCATATTGAATTTCTAACATTAAAAAGTTATAATTCTATCAATCTTGCAGCTTTTCCTTAGCACTAGTGGATTACCCAACATTGATCAGGAACTGTTGATGACCTTAATTTTACAATTTGCCCGGCCCAGCCCCAATCATATTTCTTGACATTGCATAAAACAATGTTTTGTGAATAGCGCCTCTTTTTGTGAAAGTGTTCCCTTTCGGTTGTTATTGGTGTTTTCATGTCTTCTGGGTAGAAACACTGTGTTTATTGTATCCTGTTGTGACTGATGATGCCTTAAGTATAGTAATTTTCCAAAAACAATGCATGCTTATTAAAAATCTGGCACTGTTTCCATGCCCTTTGAGTAATGAATACAAAGTTTTTATTTAAACATAATGGTATCCAACCAAACCGAAACCAATGCTTTGCCACTGAGAGTTCTTGATTTGGCTACTTTACCTATTGTACAGGTATGATTCCCATTGCAAGTAGAGTGCGATGAGCATTCTTTACAAGTTGTCTTTAATACAGGGCCTACTCTCCTTGGTCCCTGCCTGCTACCAAATGTAAAACTTTTCTTAGAGATAGAGATCATAAACAATGTAGTTTCTGTGTTTGCGGCAGATGGTTTGGAGCATCCAATCATGTCCAACACAAACGTGGGAAATTAAAAAGCCCGCTTAAAAGTGTTGGAAAAGTTTGCCAAGATCTTATTAAAAACAATGATACTAACGATTTGCAAGATGAGCGTAAGAGATTATTTAAAAGGAACACGTTGCCTGGGATCGGTTAAGTTGGTCTTTGAAATGCGTTTGTAACGGTTTGTTTTAAAATGCATGGTTAGAAAGATGTTTTTGAGTGATACTTGTATGGATCATTATATTCTACTTTTAAAATATCTTTCTAATCATATGCATTTTTTAATAAACGTTTACAAACGCTTTTGAAATACCAACTCGACCGATCCAAGGCAACGTGTTCCTTTAATGAAACAACATTGAAAGAAGTTGTAAAAACTTGCACCTGCTGAACATAAATAAGTAAGATGCATTTGCAGTGACAAAAGTCTATTCAGGCTAGTTTGATATTTTTTCCATTCACTATCTTACTAATTCATAATTATTATATATGTCTCTGAGAACGTTGAGTTGTTTATCACATTGAGTTGTTTATCACGTTAAATAAACCAACTCTTTTATTGTTTGCAACAGTACAATTGAAAGGAACCCCACCATAGATGGGGGGACTGCTTACAGAAGGCCAAAGCAGGTGAATGGCCATTTAGCCCTTTAGTCCCTGCACTGCCCGAGTTTGCTGAAATCCAATTTCTCAAGAGTCTTGCAGTAAATTACTGGAATCATAGTTCAAATTTTAAAAGATAGCCAAGGCTTAATGTGTATGCACAATTTTTTACCCTTTCGGTAATATTTGTATAAAAGTTCTCATGGGAACAATAAATGCCTCTCGTTAAACGGCTACGGTAATTTTTATGGCGAATACTTTTGTGCACGGATAAAATAAACACAATAGCTTTTCAAGGCTTTTGTCTGGCTCAATGCTCATACTGATTAAATGCGAAGGCGTTATTTTCGACAATATCATCATAAATGATGAACAGTTTCCTGTTTACTGATGAGCGTTTTATTTTTCGTAAGAGCTAAATTATTTCATCATCATTAGCTTTGACAAGTCAACTGTGAAGGGAGAATTAATAACGATCTATAACAACTAGATATATTAACAAATGCGTAGACCTACTAATGACTATCGAGTTTTCTTTTGATGTTCCTTTTTTTCTACAAACACAAGCTAGCGAGGTTTCCTCATACCGCATACAGTGTATCGCTATAATGCGGCTGGGCGGTACAGCGGCTAAATGGTTAGATACTTTGGATACAGTACTTGCTCACTTTTAGAGCCTCTTTGTTCTGAATGGGATGAAAATGTTTAGTTCGGTAGCGGGCAGGGGACCAAGAAGACTGTTATAAGGCCATGTAAAGACAAGGACAGTAAAGATTGCTCACCGCACTACTTCTCTTCTTGCAATGTGAATCATACCTGTACAACTAGGTAAAGTAGTTATGACAAAACAAGAACTCAGTGGCTTAAAGAGCATGGAAACAGTGCCATATTCTTTTAACAAGCATGCTCGTTTTTGTTTTTTATCAATTCAAACTAAGGGATAACTTCAAAATGCATTTTTAATTGTTTTTGGAAAAATTACCATTTTTGAGGCAGAAGTGTCACAACAGGATACAATAAACCAAAGTGTTTCTCCCCAGTAGACATACAAACCATAATGATAGCCCAATCAAAACAAAAAGGGAAATATTCCGAGAACCAACAAAACATTAAAGACAGTACAAACTTTCTTGATGTGCAAGGGGAATTAAAAAATGTGACTTTCAAAAAAAAAGGCGCTGTTCGCAAAACTGTTATTTTATTTTATGCAATGTCAAGAAATATGATTGGGCCAGGGCCGGGGTGGGGCAAATTATAAGATTTAGGTCATCAACAAGTCCTGATCAATGTTTGGTAATGCACTAAACCTACAAAGTGCTTATAAAAAGCTGCCAGATTGATGGAATTATAGCTAACTTTTTCATGTTATAAATTCAAAATGAAGCAAATATTTCAAAATGCATTTCTCTATGTTTTCGGGGAAAAGGGTCTATTTTTGAGACAGTTCTGTTACATCAGGATACAATTGCCCGAGTCTTTCTTACCAGAAATAAAAAGACAAATTATGGCCCTGATCAAAACCGAAAGGAAAATATTCTGAGACCTCTGAAAAAATGGAATTTTGAGGGCAAAAAATATGGTAAAAATGTTGAATTTGCAAGCTCTAAAAACATACTGTAATGCACGTTCTTAAAATAGCACAAGGGTGAAATTTATAGCAATATTTTTTGTCTCAAGTAAAGCCAAGGATGATACTTTGTAGTGATGTAAAAGGTTTTATGAAATATTTTTGTTTTTTGGTGGGGTGGAGTTGTAAATATTAACTTAAAAAAACAGTTTTTCATTCCCCAATATCGGCCCAAAGTGGCCTAAACACAAATGAACTGTTACCATGGCAACGTGTTATATTATGATTTGAAATGTTAATGTTGTTTATTTGCACCCCAAGTCCCTACCATCCACAAAGTATGAAAAAAAATATTCCTTTTCTTTTACCATGGACACGTATGTCGATATTATGTGGAAAGACCCTTAAAAAGGCATTTTTCATGTTTTGGGGAAAAAAGTCTAGTTTTGAGGCAGTACTGGCCCAACAGGATACAATTGCCCAAGTTTTTGACACCAGATATGGAAAGACCAATGTTGGCCCTAATCACAGACGAAAGGAAAATTTTCTGAGACCCCTGGCAAGTTGACATTTTGGGGTCCAAAAATAGGGTAAAAATGTCGATTTTGCAAGTTCTAAAAACATACTGTAATGCATGGTGCAAAAATAGCACAAGGGTGATATTTAAAGCAATAATTTTTTTTCTCAAGGAAGGCCAAGGATGATACTTTGTAGTGATATAAAAGGTTTTTTGAATTAATATTGCATTTTGGTGGGGTAGAGTTGTAAATATGAGCTAAAAACCAGTTTTTCAGACCCCAAAATCGACCTAAAATGGCAAAAAAAATAAAATGAGCCGTAACCATGGCAACGGGCTATATATAGAATTGAAAATGCAATTTTGTTTACTTGCACCCCAAGGCCCTTCCACCCACAAAGTATAAAAAAAAATCATTTTTTGACCGTGAGCAAGTATGTCAACTATTTACCTGAACTGACTCTTAAGTGTCTTGCTCAATGACACAAGTGTCATGACTGGGATTAGAACCCACGCTCTGTTGAACAGAAACACCAGAGCTTGACTTCGGTGCTCTTAACAGCTCGGCCATGACCAGTGAAAAGGTGACAGAAATGACAATGACAAGCTAGTTGGTCCTGCTGGACAGTCACTTAAGGGCAAACCCCGCCCACCAATAACTCACACGAGACACTTTTTTGTTGTTTTTCTTTTTTTTTCATTTCAAACTTACAGGTTCAACCAGAACCCTTAGGATGTACATGGTCAATGGTCAATACAAGACAAAGTGCAAAAGCAAATAATATCGACCATCGGGTAAACTCTCCCTGTGTATCTCAAACGCTAAGAATCTAATAAACTCACTGACAAAAATTCTGCTCAGCAACATTAAACAGTATTTTTAATTATATGTCTCAAAATCAAATCTTAAGACCTTTGACCTTTCAGTGCACTTGAATAACATCATACAATTGAGCAAAGTGATGGTTATTTGTATGAAACTATTTTAGATCATCTACGATTGTACAGAATCATTTTCAATTGGAAAAGACATTTGTAAACTTTAATAAAACACTATATAAAAGATACAGTCAGGGGTTTTTTAAAGTCCGAAAATTTGAAGCAATAATATTACAAAGAGAATGTACGCGACACTTTTTGTATTTAAGATCAGCGATCAATTTGTACAAAGGTCACTTTACAAAATACATCAAAAGGACATTTTTAAACAGATGGAATCAATGTTTTTTTGGACACTAGTTAAGCCTTCTGAGCCACGTTTCACTTTAGCTGCGAAGAAGATATTGATTTGCTCAGCAAAGATTTGTAGACACCAGTCAATGTACGTTATAGGATTTTAGACAGTAAACCAGACTATGGAAGATGGATTTTTCTTTTAATGAAATTAGCATTGAGTTAATTCAATGAATTGTGATTTTCCCCCACCCCGCATTTTGTTGTCAAAGTTCAAGGGGGAATGTCGTCATGATGATCACTGGAGCCTTGTGACTGTACATTGAATTATAAACTCTACCCAACTTACTGCACATGCCCATGTATGCCATCAGGGCCCTGTGTAAGCACAAACAACTTGCTAAGCACAGAAAAGTATTTTTGAGCAGAAATAGGTTACCAGCCAAAATTACTTAAAGTTTGCATTGTTGTGGTTGGTGCCGCACTAATTTTTTGCTCAGCCAAAGAAATTTGTCAAGGAGTATTTTGTGCTTAAAGGCACTGGACACGTTTGGTAATTGTCATAGACCAGTATTCTCAATTGGTGTATCCCAACATATGTATAAAATAACCAGCCTGTGAAAATTTGGACTCAATTGGTCGTTGAAGTTGCAAGAAAATGATTAAAGAAAAACCACCCTTGTTGTACAAAATATTGTGCTTTCAGAATACATGGCTTCTGGCCAGAAGTCTTTTATTATTTTAGTGAGAAATTACCTCCTTCTCAAAAACTATGTTACTTCAGAGGCAGTCGTTTCTCACAATGTTTTATACTTTCAACAGCTCTCCGTTGCTTGTTAGCAAGTAAGGTTTTATGATAATAGATATTTTGAGTAATTACCAAACGGGTACAGAGTCTCGAACGGCTTTATGAAATTTGGCCCAGGTTACAAAGGGCACCGTCACTATTATATTGTGATGTGACGGCCAACCTGCAGTGACTGGTTTAGAGTTTATACTTCCACGAACCCCGCTATGGTTATGATGAAAAATCTCCTATATTTATTCTTGCTGTTAGACAACATTTTAAGACCAATTTGATAATGTACTAGAAAGTACTCCTGTGCATGATAGTATTTGTTTGTAAGAGAGTTTGAAACTGATTTATCTCAATGTCTGTACATGATTATAAATTTTGTAAATTGTTTCAAAAGTATTATTTGTTGTGTTGTGGTAAAAATGTTTAGCTTTAACTTGTTTAATAAATTAATTTATGGACCAAATAAAAATATTGGGAAAAAAAGATAAACTTTCCAGTCTGTCACATATCAAGGAAAAATATTTCATAAAGATTATCTCGCATCAATCAGTTACTAGACCCATATCGCACCTGATCTTCTGGTGGACATCCACATCACGGCAGGAGGAAAATGCGCTTTCCAAAAACTATAACCAAAGACACAAATTTCAATTTAAACGAGACCCAACAACTAATTTGGGAAGCAACCTGACACCATTTCATCGAAGGATGATGATAAATGAAGATATATACAATAACTTTAACAAAAGGTGCTCTCATTTTTAAGATATTACCAGAAAACCTGGAGCGAATAATTGTCCACGCAGGAATAATAATCCCTAAGAAATACAAACCAGAGAAGCGTTCTCTGATTCAAATTTTGGTGCATAAAAACTGACATCTTCTTACATAACCACATTACTTCAAAGTGAACATGTTGATAATTATTAATGGTTTATTCATTTGAAACAACCAAAAAAATGACACCATTCAAAACAAAGTTAAGAAAATGGTTAATTAACAATTATGTTTATCATTTTCTCCTTTTGGCTTTATGAGTTCAACTTTATTACGCCGAGTAAAAAAAAAAAATGTTTAGCGTCCGTGTTTCTCAAAAAAGGGAAGGAGGAGGGGATTTTTATTATTAATTTTTTATTTCAAGATGGCCGCCATTCCTTTTAAAATGTCAAATATGCATTGTTTTTTCTACTGCTCAAACACACAATACATAAATGAAAAATTTTGGTCAAGACATTCTGACAAGACAGTCAGATTGTTTTGAATAACCCTTTGTCCTTAAAAAAATAAAAAATAAATCATTAAAAGAATAAAATTTTAAAAAGTGCATACAAAAATAAAATAAAAAAATAAATAAAAAAGGAGGCCGCCTTTAAAAAGGAAGCGAGCGGGGACGCTAAACATGTTTCTTTTTCTACTTGGCCTTAGTTGTAATAGAGCTTTTAATTATGACGTTCTGGCCTAGGCACCTGCCAGTAACGGATGTAGTCCGTTATCCACGGAGGTATCATAGACAGTGGTTTGTAGATAAATTTGATGTCGTTTCCAGGCATGTAGCGTCGCCATGGCCAACGGGCACAGAGGGCGTGCTCCATAGCATCAGTGACTAGATGACAGGATGGAGAACATCTGTCGAGAACCATCTCAACCTTTGAAAGTACTAAGGCAAGAAGAAAATGAGATGATTCATGTCAGTCAAATTTTACAAATGTGCTTTTTTTTTTTTTTTTTGGCCAAACTCAATCAAGTTTATTCTTGTAATGAACAAAATTCAATTTCAGATTTAAAATATTTATTGTCATAATTAAAAATCATGAATTTGCTTCCCAAGTAGAATAAATAAAAGTATATGGGATATTAAACAATAGACAATAAGAATTGAACATCTCATAAGCTCTCTCTATATATAATAATAATAATAATAATAATAATAATAATAATAATAATAATAATAATAATAATAATAATAATAATAATAATAATAATAATACATTTGTTAAGCACCTAATGCAAAAAGCCTCTAAGTGCATAAAGAGAACAATAAAACAAACAATAAGAGAAAGATACAAGAAACAAATAAGCAAATTACAAAAAAGCAGCTTTAAACTGCTGCAAAGTATGTATATTTATATTTCATTTATTTTATAGGGACCAAGCCCTTGATAAGCTTAGGCTTTCTCCTGGTACCCTCCTCTTGTACCTTTTGTTTGTATGTTTTGTGATTTTTTATTGTGATATTCGGAAATAAAACAGACAAATAAATAACAAAACATACAGTCACATAAAAGGGTGGGGGCATCCGGTTTATACAGAAAATAAAATATACATAAATTATGTATAAATTTCCGTTGAAGCCACCAGCCAGATATACACTTACATGCGGCTCGAACATTGGTTTGGGGACAAAAACATAAAAAAAGAAATTTGTTTCCCTTGTTTTAATTCCTTATACCATATCTCGCAAGCTCCCTCTCCAGATACAGCCTGTGCTGCAAAAAATGTATATATTTCTCTCTTTTTTTCAGGTAGATAAAATCGACAACAATTAAATGCACGTTAATTAGGTGAAAAAACAGGAATGAACAATTTACATGTATATATACAGAGGAGGGAAAAAGAAACATCTGGAGCCTGAAGGATTGCCTAAAAGAGACACACTGTCTAGAGGCTCTCCCTGAAGAGACTAACAATAAATTGAAGTATAAAAAGATATACATATACTAACAGCCAAAAAACATTACAAATACGCATACAAAATACACATACAATTAGGGCATACAAGAAAGGTTAAAACACAAATGAAAAATACCTTAGCACAAAAGCTAAAACAATCACAAGAAATTACTCTGACTGAACAAACACCCATAGAACCTACTCCTGGGTGAAGAGTAGCAACTATAGTTCAGTGTCTTGCTCAAGGACAAATATTGTGTCATCACCGGGATTCGAACCCACACCCCAACGATCGTCTTGGATACCATAAATTATATCTGGTGCACTCGACCACTCGACCATAAACAGGATGCTTGATTTAGTACGCATTCATTTCAAAACTAAAACAACAAACACACGAGTAAACAAAACAATAGGGCTTCAGATGAGAGGACGGAGCCTGATAAAGCCGAATCCAAAGCCAAAGCCGTAGATTTTAAAAGGACCTAAAAATGATACTTACACTTATCAAGATACTTTGGACCATACACTGCCTTCTCCTGTTTGGGTAGCCTGTTCCATACATTGGTCACTGACGTCAATGTAGAATCTCTTGCTACAATGTTGGTCTGGAAGAAGCCAGGCTCAAGGATGTGAACAGTGACACCAAATGCCCTGCAACTTACACTGCAGAAGAAGAAGAAGAAGAAGAAGAAGAAGAAGAAGAAGAAGAAGAAGAAGAAGAAGAGGAGGAGGAGGAGGAGGAGGAGGAGGAGGAGGAGGAGGAGGAGGAGGAGGAGGAGGAGGAGGAGGAGGAGGAGGAGGAGGAGGAGGAGGAGGAGGAGGAGGAGGAGGAGGAGGAGGAAGAGGAGGAGTAGGAGTAGGAGTAGTAGGAGTAGTAGTAGTAGTAGTAGTAGTAGTAATTTACCTTTGATAATTTACAGTTTAGTTCTAATTCTATAATTGTAACTCTAATTCTAATCTGCTCATTATAGCTTAGGCTTGGTACATAAATAAACAATAAAAATAAAAATTTAAATACAAACATTTTTAAATGCTTTTTTAAAAATAGCGCTAAAATCCACCTTAACAAAATTGCTCGAGACACTTGACAGATTAAAAGTAGAACAAGCAGGCAATAACTATACCAAAATATATAAAACAACTGGAAGTATAAACAGGAATTCCGTGAACCCCTAAATAAAACTAAGAAGGAGACAAACAAGAAGAACCAGTTGCATTATCCTCAAAGTAAAACACTTCAAGAAAGCAGAAGTAACAAATATTTAACTTAAAGGAGTTAGTTAATTAAAGAAAAACAAAGATTATACTAAAACAAAAACAAAAAAAGAGATGCTTAAAGCACAAATAGCTAAGCACAAACAAATTTATTCTTACCAGAATAAAGTTAACAGCAAAAAAAAACATTTATGTACCAAGCCTTAGCTATAATGAGCAGATTAGGATTAGTTACAATTATAGAATTATAACTCAACTGTTCATCACATATCATAAATATATACATACTTTTAGTTTCCATTGGCACATGGATAAAACAACAGTCAAAAGCAATGATTACAACCATGATTATAACCATGTTTAATACACACTCCAATAACACCAATCTAAATACTATCAAATTCACACAATTTTCCCTCTACCTTTCTTCATAAAAAATATATTTTCCTCACACTCACCGTAGAGCATCCGAGAAAGCCTCCACCCCAAGTTTAGAGATACTGTATCCCCCGATGGCCGTGGGCATAACGGCCGCAGCACTGGAAACATTTACAATGCGCCCTTTCGCTTGTCGTATCAAGGGGAAGAATTCATTGGTCACTTCAATGGTTCCCATTAGGTTCACGTCCAGTACTCGTTGTATTTCACGCTTCTCCGTCCAGTGATAGGGAACTGGGATTCCTGCTATACCGGCGTTGTTAACAAGGCCCCACAAACCTACATCAAGAAAAAGACAATGATTCAATTTGATTCAATTCAAATCAATTTAATCAACATATGTTTCTATAATATTGGTGGAAAAACTAGAACTTTTTTCAACAGTTCAAAATAACATTTAGTATCTGTGTATTCAAACAACAACAGGCTTACATTTTGCTCTAGGGGAAAAAAAAGTAGGAAAATTTTACACTGCTGGGTATTTTAAGGCTTTAACACCATGAAACTTGCCTTTGTCACCCACAATTGTTGCAACTCTATCCCGAGCTCGTCGTATACTCTCTGTGTCTGTGACATCCATGACAATGCCAGTGACAGTCCCTTTTGGGGCTTCCCTCTCTAGAGCTTCAAGCCCAGATTCGGACAGACAGGCCGCGATGACATGACAACCTCTCTTCTGTCCTAGATATCGTGACAAGAGGTTACCGAACCCCGAATCGCAGCCTGTGACAAGGATGTACTTGTAGGTGACGTCTTTGTAGACTCGGTCCATGATGTCTTGGATGATTAGTGCAATGATGACCACCAAAGCAATTATGACCAGCCATGATGCCATGGTTTTTTGTTACGCTATTTAATATACTTTATTCTGCAATGAAATAGAAAAAGAGACTTGTTTACCATTTCAAATGAAAGTTGAATTTTGGCAAAATTGATACAAGACACCAGGGTTTTTTTCAGGGGAGGGATCTCAGAGTTAAATGGGATAATTGTAGCTCACGCCTAGCTGGTCCCCGCACGTCTGCAGCTATGACAATCTCTGTCAAATCACAGAGATGCCAAGCTCAGGCTCATAGATAGTCTATGGAGACCATGGCAGTGTAATAATGTACATTGGGTGTACATTGGATTAAAACAAACTTTAGCAGACCCTACTCTAACTATTATTTATGAAGTTCGCTCCGTTATTGTATCCACAGCAGACAGTGGAATGAACCTCATAGTTCTATAGGGGCATGCAAGCAGACCACTTCCCCCTAGTACTTACCATGGAGCTATCCTAGCTCTTCCTCTACCACAGTTTCACCATGGAGCTATTTAAAGGGTTTCACCAATCCAATGGGTGGCACATCGAAAATGGCACCTAGAGTCTGCATATACATGTAGGCCTACCAGCTATTGTTACATGTACCTGTACAGGTGTATTTCACATCCAGGGCAGTGCCAATAAACATTACACTCTCTGGTTATATAATACAGCTAGCTGGTCATAGCTAGCTGGTCATGAAGAGCACCCTCTTTGTCTGAATTGGTTCAGTTCATGGAGGTAGTTTTGTGTCTACCTCCATGTTCAGTTGTAGCAAGCTATAGTCAATATAGGCCATTTTGTGAGATCACAGCTTCATGGCCAGATAGATTTACATAATGTCTGGTAAACATGGTAAATAACCCTTACACAAAAGTCCATCTAGGAGGGCCTATAGGCTGCTAAATGCCTCTATAGAAACCATTAAAATAGTGTTTTGTAAGATTTTTTTTTAACTATAAGATCTATAAAATTCTTACATGTTTTTTTTTATAGGTCTTAACATTTCCAAACCTAACAACACTGGTGTCGGAATATAGAGCACTCACCATTCAATCATTATGTCCAACAAATATTGCACTGTGAGATTATAAGAAAATAAATTACACTGCAATGAATGATGAAGTTCGCTGTATCAATAAACAGCGCCCTCGTTGTCGGAATTAATTATGTGGTAAACAAACACAAGAGTCTGAAACCAATACTAATTCAATTCCATTGCCACTGATTCCATCTCATAGTTCAATTAACTCCACTGACAAAAATAGCAAAGCCATATGAGCAACCAATTGTAGAGTGTCATGGCCAAGTGGTTAAGAGCATCGAATTCAAGTTCTGGTGCGTTTTCACCGGAGTGTGGGTTCGAATCCCGGTAGTGACACTTGTGTCCTTGAGCAAGATACTTTACTAAAATTGCTTCTCTTCACCCAGGGGAATAAATGGGTACCTGCGAGGGTAGAGGTTGATATTGTGAATGAAAAAGCCTTTGGAGCGATATAAACTGTTGCCCAGGTTGTATACTCCCTAGGGAGCTGAGAAACATTAAAAAAAAGTGATGTTATTGGCACTATGACCAGGGCACTAATGTAAAGCGCTTAGAGAATTAAGTATTAGTTATTAGGCGCTATATAAATCAAAAGTTATTATTATTATCATTACATTCTGCTGAAAGGCACTTTTAGTTCGTTGGGAATATAGCGTAACATTCTGTGTCATGGTAACAAACAAATATAATAATAATAATAATAATAATATCAAAGTCTTATAATAGCGCACGTATCTACCAAACAAGGTACTCAAGGCGCTGAGTATGCACAAACTTTCAGAAAGATAGGTTATTCCAGTGATGGATTCTGAGACTAGCACTTATAAGGGTTTATAAGGTGCTACGGTGCAGCAGCCACAGCCAGGAACACCGGGGCGAACCCCTTCTCTTTTCGATAAGTGCACTGGGTTCTTTTACATGCGTTACACAACACATGGGACCAATGGCTTTACGTCCCATCTGAAGGACGAAGCAATGGTAAAGTGTCTTGCTTAAGGACACAAGTGTCACGGCTGGGGATTCGAACCCACACTCAGCTGATCAGAAACACCATATTAAGAATAATATTGATTTTGTTTTCCCCCAGCAAAATGTTCCCCTCAAAGTGCCATACCAAAGTATTACTACACCTCTTGCTCAATGGAACAAGTATCTCAACCAAGGTAAACAAATAATCACTAGGCTACTCTGGCAACTTAAGCAACCAGAACTTGAGTTTGGTGCGCTAGACAACTCAGCCATAACAAATTCCTTTTGGTAAATTTCTACAAGGTATATTGCCATACATAAACAAAATCAAAATCGATCACTGTTTTTCCAACTTTCCAAAGAAATAGGGTCATAAAAATTACATTTTAAAATTTATTTGAGAACAAAGTCAGTGGCTATATATATGCTTTGAACATTTCCATAATTTCAACATGGGGGTATAAATCAAGAACAAAACTCAATAAGCAATATTAATACACAATACTGCTAATATTTTATTCAAGCAAACTTTAAATATTTAGCAAACATCCAGTGATAAATTAGATCTCGATCAAAGTAAATGGAAGGTAGCACAATGAAGACAGAAAATCAACTTTTTATAAAAGGCGCAAGGTCAGATTGTTAAACTAAGAAGAAATTTTGTTTAACTGTCACAGGTTCGCACACACCTACAGACCCCTCTCACTAAGGTGTGGTTTCTCATTGGGAGAGTGTAGGATGCATGATGGCAAGCAGAGACACCAAGTAATTTTCCACTATTCATTTTACATATATTTTTTTATATAATTTATGTGTGCACTGTAGACAAAAATCACATGCATGTTACTTGGGTAGGATTAGAGCCTACTCAACCTTTGCAATTCTAGAGCAGTTTCTTACCAAATATCTTATTCCACTGTTTACATAGTACTGAGCAAGCACACGTTCCCACAAGAACAAGGAGATGAATCCCACCTGCTGCCACCAAAGCATTTTTGAACGACATGCACGCCTTGGTATTGACCTACGGCTCCCAAAGCAATTGCCGTGGTGCCCTGTGCTTTTGCTGTGGTGCCCTTTGTAGAGTTCAAATACAAGTTCCCTATAGAAGCACAGCCACTTTTCACAGGAAAACTGCTGTACCCCTTCTAGAATTCAGGGTCTGCAACGCCTCCAAGTCAATGTGACTATACTAACAAAATAATCAGTAAAATTCAAGGCTGTAAATGTACATGAACAGTTTTAACATTTTTTTACTTGAGCAGAAAACATTAAAATCGGCACCTTGTATACTGTTTCAGAGCAAGAAACTACAATAATGACAACTAATCTTACTATGAACTAGTATTTTGAGAAATCTAAAATCACTAGTATTTTGAGAAATCTAAAATCACACCCCCCCCCCCCCCCCCACCAAACAGGCCTTGAGATAGTTAAGGACTTCCACTAGAAATTCTTCAAGAGACCCAATTTTGAGAGAACCTCCATGATCCCTGGAATTACCAGGCCCCTTCCCCACTCAAATCTCCCCTGGAAAGATAAAACCAAATGTTACAAAAAATACAACATTAACAGCTTTATGACAAGTATGTACTAAAAACATCTGGAGTAAATTTTACAACAGTGACTACAATGATATAATCCTTTCTAATAAAATTGGCATGGCTTACCACATTATTCTGCGCTTATGGAAGTAATGCCATGATTGTGGGCCCTAAGCAAGAAGACAAAATAAGGGTTTCTTGGTTCTTGTGGGAGATGGCTGATATTCAAGGAAGCACTTTGGGAAGCACTTATAGTCCAAAGCTGAAAGACATCACAACTCCTTCAAAGGAAAGTTCTATCATTTTTCCCTAGTAAGCATTGCCATGGTAGTGGGCCCAAGCAGGAAAAAACAAAGAAGCATTTTTTTGTCGGGAGGGTAGGGGGGCTGAAATTGCTGAAACAAAAAGGAAGCGCATTATAATACTGCTTAACAAGTTTCTTTGCTCAGCAAAACATTGAGTTGGGAACCAGTGGCAACCGCATAAACAGAATGCAATTTTGGCTGGTAAACTGTTTAAGCTAAGCAAGATGTTTGTCTTTGCTTAGTAAAAGTTGTGCTTTGTAGAGGCTTAATGCAATAGGGCACCGAGTAGCTAACTGTTATGGACACTTCTTGAATCCTTCTTATTAGTCTTTCACAAACTGCTTTACCTTCCCCCTTTCCACAAATAATCTTACGTAACAAAACACTTACGACATGGAAGCACTACATCCTTGTATGCAAAACTACACAGGTACTATTATTATCAAAAATACTGCAAAAAGTTTAATGATAAGCAAAAAGCAGCTTATGCACACATTAACCATGGAATGAGGTGCACGCTTTTCTATATAATTATAGACCACTAACAGTAACACCATAATATAAAAATAATGATAGCAGTAACATCTGGGACCAACTGCATAGAGCTACTTACACATAAACATTTGCTAAGCACAAAACAATTGTGCTTAACTGATAAAGGTAACCAGCCAAAATGTCATTTCATACCATTATTGAACTGGTCTATTTCCACATAAGCAGCCATGCTTAAGCGAACAAGGTTACCAGCCAAAGTACAACATCATACCATCTGTGACTGGTATCCAACTGATGCTTGCTCAGCAGAAAAAGTTGCTTAGCAAAATATGTTTAAGCAATATTTTTACTATATTTGTAAGCTCAATAAAATTGGACTATTGGTCCTAGTTAACCTGTAATACAAAGTGGTCAAATATAACAGCTGCTTTAACTGGTCTAAACCAGGTTAATGAAAGTTCAACTTAATCCTAGTTAACTTAATCCCAGTTAACAGAGTACACAGGTTCAACCCATTTTGAAGCTGCACATTATATCTTAATGAAAACAAGCTCAATAACGATTGGCATGAAACAAATATTCTTCTAAAAGGCAGTGTATTTGATTTTGATTAAAAAGAAAATAAATTCAAAAGTTAACTCCATCTTGGTTTTTAAAATGTATAATTACCTCACAGCATTTAAGGACCTGGATACAAATTTCACGCGTGCGGAGTCTTTTTAAAACGCCAACAAACGTTACAGATTTAATTAGTAATTTTTGTTAATTAGTTCACAACAAGAAAAACACTTTAATCTCTAAGAGGTAAATAACTCATCCTGACCTTCCTCACAAATAACTCTACCTAAATAATAGCACCTCAAGCCATTTTCACCTGAGATCAATTTTGCAAGGGTCCCTTGCCAAAAAATTTGGCAAAAATTTGCACAATTTTGGCAAAATTTGGCAAAAAAATACATGTTCAAACTGTCAATAACGAACAACTAATGATATAACGAAGCAAGGGACCCCCTGCTAATTTGCTCTCTTGTGACAAGGGCTTTTGTTTAGGAAGGTTTTACACAGATTAGAGCCTTCATCACTCAATACATAAGCCACAAAATTAAGGAATTTGGGATAAAACAAATGGAGGGTATTTATAGTGTAAAAAGATTCTGTTAAAATTTACAGCTTAGATTAATTAAAATTGAAATTGCTGCTGTTTTTTTTGAACAGGTAAATGCATTTAAAAAAAACACCATAATAAAAATTGACTAGAGCGGGATTTGAACCGACGACCTTTGGTTTAGCGTGCCGACGCTCTACCATTTGAACTATCTAGCCCTACATTTGCAAACTCCCTTATATTTATAATAAAGACCATACATTACTTGAATATGTACAAAGAAATCAATCGTTCACAAAGACAAATATTTTGACATCATTCAAAATACTTTTTTTTATCAAATCCAGTGCACACAAAATATCAAGGAAACTTTTCTTTTTACATTTAACAAAACTTAAGCTTTTTAGACCCACTCCATGAAGCTTATTAAGTCCATATGTTGTACTGACATTTTTTTATCTCGTTTATTGTTTTTTAACACTTGATGCAGGTTCCTTTATGTTTCAGGCATGACTTGAAAACTACCATGACAGCAAAAAAAGTGTCAAAACAATGTGGACCACTACAAGCAGGCAACAATTCCATAAAGCTGCTAAGCACACAAATTTACTCAGCACAGAAACATTCTTGCTAGCCGAAACCAGCCAAAATACAATGACAGTTCCTGAGAATGTTTTGCTTTGAACGAACCTTTATGAAAATGGGCCCTGGTCAGCATTCAAATGTTGGTCAGCAAAAAATTGATCTTGCTTAGCTGAAGCTGGCAGCCATCCACACTGCCACATCTAATTATAACATTGTTGTGACTGGTGCTCTGATACATGTAACTCTGTGCTTTGTTCTGCTTAGAAGAATGTTATGCTTAAGAAGCATTCCGAACTGAGCCCAAACCTGCAGCTACACAGAGCTACAATTTTTACAATCTACACCATCACTGGTTCAAAGAAACCTTTGCACAACTCAAGCGAAAAATCCATTTTAAATATTTTGTTTAAGTTTGTCAATTACTAAACCTCTTCAGAGCAGGCTTAGATTTTAAACCTTCACTATAGTTGAACCTCCTCTATTTGACACAAAACAACTCAGAAACTGTTGGTATTTACATGACATGAGAACAAAACAAAAACACTTTGAGCGAGCAATCCAGCAGGTACTTCTGTTTGGTTTACACAGGCTAGATGATAAAGGACTGGTCTCAGTTTTATGGATCTGCTTACCGTAAACAAAGAATTGGTGCTTACGGAAGCAGGGAATTATGCACATACCTTAAGCATATTTCACGCGTTAGCAGGGAATTTTTCCTTTTGCATGTGCTTCCTCAAGGTTAGTAGGCATTCTTCGCTTAACAGAAATTCTGTTCTGTGGTTGCACAGTTAAGCGGAAAATGGTGATCAGAACCGCATAATTTGGCGGTAAGCAGAGCCATGAGTTTTCAATCTTAGTTATACACACATCTTAAAGCACATACATTTTTTAAGCACTTCTAGTGAAAGGCTTAAACAACTCTATCTACAATTGCAAAGATTGTAAATGTCAATACTTTGTTCTGGGTTTATTTGTTCTAGATGCTACGATTTAGAAAATATATTTATTCACACAGTGATAATAAACACTAACAGCAGTTAAGCTTTGTCAAAATAGTTTTTTCGATATTTATAGTTAAATTGAAATGTTTTTCATAATTCATTGTTGTTCATAAATGTTATTTATATGAAAGTGTGAGCCCCTTATAATGAAAACGAGCCTTTGGCAAAAGAAAAGTATGAAAAAAATAATCCTTCAACTTAACTTTAAAAGAAAAACTGTCCAACATGTTATCCAGACGTTCCCCAAGTTAGGACCAATGTTCCATTATGCATTCTAACTATGACCCAACTGAATTCACCTGATATCGATATGTAGGTCGTGACTGATATTTGAAGCAATTTCAGCAATGATAATATGCAGATATTGGCTGATCTTTTTAACCTCATTATAAACCCAAAGACAATATTTTGATTAGGGGTAACAAACATATAATAAAAAAAATTCAAGAATCGCTCATTTTAAAATCTATCACCAAACCTTCTTCAAACAATGTCAAGAGCAGTTAACAGGGAAAAAAAAACATATTATGCTAACAAGAAGCAATTTTTAAACAAAGTAAAATACTTTCTTCAAAGCCCCTCAAAGATTTACCCATCCTCCCCCCCCCTCCCCCCAAAAAAAAAAAAAATCCCTGATAATACATAGATCTATACAATTTTGCGACTCGCTGAAATCACTGTTATAAAAAAATAGTATTAAAAAAATAAGACTGCTGTGCACTTTATGATCAAATAGATGCTATTTATGTTTTACACAATGGGATATTTTTGAACGCTAGTCGGCAGCAGACCTACTGTACTGGGTATATTTCTCTAGACCTCAACGCCGGGCGTTGAATGAGGTGCATGCTGGTCTAGCTAGCGCTTAAGTTTGATTCCCAGCTAGACAAGCATGCACCTCATTCAACAGTTTGCGTTTGCAGTTGCGCAATGGGTATTTGCGGAAAGGTCTATTGTTTACGTAGTGCTGAGCCAGACACAGTTCTCAAAATCGGAACGAAGTTCAATACAAACTGCAGGGTGTGATGAATTTTAATTTTTTTACAAATTCTGAGCAACTGAGAAGCTCGCATTTGACTGTTCTGGCTCGTTTCTCCAATCTGATATTTTTTTTTCTGACAAACGACTCAATTTAAAGCTTGATCGCATCACATTTTTATCACAAAGAATATATTATCATTTCAAGCAGAAACCAAGCCTCGAATTACCCAACAGCACCAATGGCAATCGCCGTGGTGCCCTGTGGCTTTTGCTGTTGTGCCCTTCAGCAAAGTTCCAATACAAATTTTACATTTTCCTCATAGACGAACCAGAGGAAAATTGCTGTGCCACTTCAGAAACGAAATAATTCACTGCCTGACAAACAATGCGGGTTCATTGTTAGCATTTTGATTCAGTTCCCACCCACTTCTAAGTAGAATTCTTCTAATTTAAATCAGAGTATCATATAAAAATACAACTATCCTTTGAGAGATTTTCACAAAAGAAAGTTAAGTTTCTTAGCAATTTTTAATCAGACGACGACAAGACAGCTTCCCAGTAGCACAACCCACTCCACAAGCCTATTAGTGTCATTTTTCACTCAAGAAAAATATTTATTTAAACTTTTTACCTTATCACATATTCCAAGGGAATTAGTTTTAACCTCAACATTGACATTTTAGCAAACTGGAAAAAAGTCTCCATTGGTTATAATTACTCTTCGTAGTGACGAACAATACAAACATGCAAGGGATATTTAATACATTAACTCCACCAATGCTCGGTCTGGGGCCCAATTTCAGCTAAAGCAGTAAATACTGCTTAAGCAGGATACCAGTCAAAAATTGTACGTTACATAGTAGTTTGACTGGTAAGCATACTTTTGTTATGCTTAGCTGGTTTGTGTGCTTAAACAGCTACTTTGTGTGCTTAAGCAGCTGTATGAAATTGGGCCCCATGTACAAGTATACAGTTTACATACACAGCCAGACCTTTATATTAGTATAGTTTGACTAGTACAAGTAGCAGTCTGTACATAACTGTTTCTGCCTAACCAGATTCAGGTTATTACAATTTTGATGGTCCACCATTCTTAACGCTTAGCACATATTTACGGGTAATGCTCTTGTTGATATCCAGGCCTGATACTTCCTGGAAGCAAAGAAGGCGATTGCCTCCATGTCCAGTGGTCATCGCCTTGGTGCTCTTGAAAGTATACTATAAATTTCCTCATGGGGTGACCTTGACCAAAGAAGAGAAAGTGCCTGGATGTCCTTGCCCTTTCAAAAATGAAGCATACAAGGCCTGGATATCTACCGTCTGCATCTGGAAGCCAGCCGCCGCCGTCAGCGTTCCTTCGGTTAAACTAGGAAGTCATTTCGTACTTCAGAAGATTGTTCTCACCGGGCTCAAACTGAAGACCCTTCAGCAGCTCATCAAGGTCAGGGGTCACCATGGAATCTTCTTGGTCATAATCGTCAAATCTGCCATAAGGTAAAGTAAGAGAAGGAAAATACTTAATGGTTAGTATAGATGAGCATGGTAGGACTTCTTCGCCTCGAGGGTTGATCCAGGGTCCGTTTATATAAGCTCAGAGGCGATTTGGGAAAAGTTAAACTACACCATGACCTGGGCCCAATTTCATGTCTCTGCTTACCGCCGAATTGCTGCACAAGCTGTGTAAGCGAAGAATGCCTAGTAACGTGGAGTACACACAAGCTAAAAACTCCTCGCTTACCCGTGAAATGCGCTTGCCAAAAGCACGGAATTCCCTGCTTCCGTAAGGGCCGATTCTTTGCTGAAGGTAAGCACAGCCATGAAATTGGGCCCTGGTCTAACACATCCCCATCCCTCCCCCAACCTGTCCCAAAATTGTCCACTCAAGAATGTATACCAGACTAGACCAGCATGTCCGGTTGGAAACCTACCCTCCATTGCAGATCCTCCTAAAAACACTCAGCCCTCTCCTCTGAGGGCTGCCTTATGACATCAATTTTGTTTGTATTGCTTTTAATTTTCCGTTTGCATTTTTACATTGTTAGTTTATAACTTTTATATCGTTAGCTTTATTAAGTGATGATGTACATTTACTTTTTAATAATATATTAATTTGTTTATTCTTAAAAATGTACTGCAGGGTCCAAATGGAAACCAGTTATTTTTTACTGATTTGGCCACCCTGGGTAAATAAAGGATAAAAATAAATCAATCAATCAATGGCTCCTTAAAGGTAGTGGACACTATTGGTAATTACTCAAAATAATTATTAGCATAAAACCTTACTTGGTAACAAGTAATGTGGAGCTGTCGATAGTATAAAACATTGTGAGAAACGGCTCCCTCTGAAGTAACGTAGGTTTCGAGAAAGAAGTAATTTTCTATGAATTTGATTTCGAGACATCAGATTTAGAACTTGAGGTCTCGAAATTAACCATCTAAACACACACAACTTCGTGTGACAAGGGTGTTTTTTCTTTCTTGTTCGTTGACTGATTGAGCTCAAATTTTCACAGGTTTGTTATTTTATGCATATGTTGAGATACACCAACTGTGAAGGCTAGTCTTCGACAATTACCATGAGTGTCCACTGCCTTTAATGTTTGTGCATGACAAACCCAGCATTCTCCCTCAACTGTGGTTCCCTGACCAAATGCCAGTTAAAACACCCGAGGACCAGTTCAAATTCACTCAGAGTGGTCCTGCCGACTAGTTTATTGTTCAAAAGCAACCCTGTTTCCTTGTTTGAAATATGGACAAGTGAAAAAGCCACAGGGGTAGGTAGTGAAATGACAAACATAACTGGTATTGCTTGCCAGTCACTCAAAAAAGTTAAGACAAGTGGCCAGACTGGCTAGTTCAGTTTGAAAAACTTCCCTATTTCATTTGAAATATGGACCAATAATAATAACAATAATAAATCCGTTTTTATATAGTGCTTTGTACAACCAAACGGCGTCTCAAAGCGCTTCCAACATTAGTACCCCCGTCCCGGTGACTGGGCCATTTAATTCATTCCCATCTCAGCTCTCTGGGGAGTATACAGCCTGTTCTACCAAATATGTAGCGCACTAGGCTAAATCAATCACAAGAACCATCTCTGCCCTCACAGGTACCATTTACCGCTGGATGGAGAGAAGCAATTATAGTTAAGTGTCTTGCTCAATGACACAAGTGTCATGACTGGGATTAGAACCCACGCTCTGTTGAACAGAAACACCAGAACTTTAGTTTGGTGCTCTTAACTGCTCGACCATGGCCAGTGAAAAGGTGACGGATATGACAATGACAAGCTGACTGGTCCAGGCCTGCTGGCCAGTAACTTAAAAAGTTAAGGGCAAACCCAGCACACCAATAACTCACTCTAGACACTTTTTTGTTCAATTTTTCTTTTTTTTCATTTCAAACTTACAGGTTCAACCAGAACCCTTAGGATGTACATGGTCAATGGTCAATACAAGACAAAGTGCAAAAGCAAATAATATCGACCATCGGGTAAACTTGCCAGCGTTATCATCAAATAAAACTACATAAGGCTTCCAAAAAAAGCAAATTTTATTAAGCAACCAGAAAACAGACATTGTACAGATTAACACTTAATAATTAAAAAACATGTACAATTGATTACCTATTATTTCCTTATAATACTTGTAAATGTTTTAACATTTCAAATAAAAAAGAATTCTGGTTTTGTTGGATATTAAATATATATAGAAGATGGCAATCAGTAGTACAAAGTGTTTTACATTTACACTACTACTACGCAAAACTATGAGATAATATCGGACATGATTCTGTTTTTGCAATTTAATGTCACACTCTCTAAGCACCATTGAAGGGGATGTCAGTTTTCCTTTTATAATAAAGAATTATCGAAAAATACAAAACAGTTATCAAACAGACGTTCCAAAATGTTTAACTCTGATCAGCCTTCGCTTTTCTGTTGCGTTTCATTGATGCATTTATTTCAATAGAGGGCGCTATGTAGTTGTTATAGACCCTTTCGCAAGTACACATTGCGCAAGCGCTAACTGTTGAATGAGGTGCATGCTGGTCTAGCTAGTCCAGCATGCAACTCATTCCACACCTATCGCACACATACCGAGTGGGCATTTCACAACACGATCATGGTTTCTTATCGATTATGGTTTATGTTTTCCTTTATCAATCTTGACTGGTAGCAATCAGTTGCGACGGGGGTCAGCGGGTCAGTCTCCCCTTCCTGATCCCACTTGGGATCAAGGCTCCACGAAGCTGTTCTATCCAAGGTGGCCTTGACAAATGGCTAACAAACCAAGTGGCAAATCATTCATAAGTAAACCCTACTATCCCGAAACGCAGGAAGAACCCTGGAGGATATGTACATGATGACTCCTATGCAATTTCAGGCCTGAATCAACTATGGTCAAGTTTGAGCGAGGCACTTAAGTCAACCATTTGGCGATTTTGCCTGGTAACCAGGATGTGTTGCCTGCGTAGATAACCGTCAAATATTGACGAGTGGTTGAAAAAATGGTCGCTACTCGAACATGCCCTCTGCCTGCCCAGCTGGATATGCCTCAGATTTGCTTTCCTCATCAGAAACGACTGAATGCACAGCAGCAAAACAATTAACTAAGAAACCCAAAAAAATTCCAACTATAAATCCCCCCCCCCCTTGCTTAATGTGTTTCGTCTTAGACTTAAAGCGTCGGCAAGAGGGCTGTCTTAAAGGCAGTGGACACTATTGGTAATTACTCAAAATATTTATTAGCATAAAACCTTACTTGGTGACAAGTAATGGGGGAGGTCGATAGCATAAAACATTGTGAGAAACGGCTCCCTCTGAAGTGACATAGTTTTCGAGAAAGAAGTACCAGGGAATTTTTCACGAATTTGATTTCGAGACCTCAGATTTAGAATTTGAGGTCTCGAACAACTTCGTACGACAATGGTGTTTTTATTTCATTCATATCTTGCAACTTTGATGACCAATTGAGCTCAAATTTTCACAGGTTTGTTATTTTATGCAGATGTTGAGATACACCAAGTGAGAAGACTGGTCTTTGACAATTACCAATAGTGTCCAGTGTCTTTAACTTGATACTGGATCTTTACTACCAACTTAATCGGACTAGCAGACAATAAATTAGATAAACGTTTCAAAAATATAAAAATCCGTATACAGTGTAAAAGATGGCACACCTACCAATAGTCTAGAGTCCTTCCTTCTAACCTATTAAGTACTCTCATTTTTGAGACAACATCGTCGCTGATTGGCTTGCGAGGCAAGTCATGAAAAGTATTCAGTTCAGTTTATAAACATCACCAAAAAAAAAAAAAACATAAGCTTCATTCTGTCAAATTTGTGCACACCTATTTCGATCAGAGTTGTACAGATTCATTTTAGGATTTGTTTTAGAAACTGAAAAACAACAAGTCATCTCAAAAACTGTTTCTTCGAAGACAAAAGAAAATAATAATCATCATATTATTTATAAAATATATAAAACACCAACAACTGGTATTATATAGCTACTACGGCCCAGCAAACACATTTATAGGTCTTTGTGGCCTTTAACCTTCATTTCATCCCTAAGCCCAAGGCCAATCTCATACAGCTGCTTTAAAAAGCACAAAAGAAGCTAAGCATAACAAAATTATGCTTACCCGAATATGGTTACCAGCCAAACTACCATATCACTTGTATATGTGACTGGTATCCGGCTCATACCTGCTAAGCAGAATTCTTAAGTAATATTTTGTGCCTAAGCAGCTCTATAAACTCGGGCCCGGGGGATTGACAACTGAGAACATTACATATCTCAGGCTTGTCAGTAGTAAACAGAAAAAAAAATCTCCTTTAAAAATTACATTGAAACATTGGAGCTTTGCTCCGCTATTTATCTCTTAGAAGGGAACATCCAACAAGATGTAAAAGCTCTAAGTGCCACCTTATTTGGTCTTTATCCTTATTTTTTTACTTACTTGTTTTACTGCAGCACACAAGCAACATTCACATTAAATATATAAAAGTGTTTTTAAAGCATTTATTTACATGATTAACTTTGAGGAGAAAAAAATAAACTTAGGGTCAAATATAAAAAGTGTGTTAAGCAAAAATATTTTCCTACAGAAGCACCGACAACATAAATATAAGGGTTTTTTTTTTCAATGATTACCGACAGAGTTTTGTGGGGAAATAGTCAGAGCAGATGCTTAAAAGTGTCAGCGTTGGCTTACATGTATTAGCATCTTAGATTTAAAATCTAAGTCATGCATAGACAACTGAGGGGCACACTCTTTCGAGATTAAATTTTATGGGTGATGCAGCAAGAAAGTTTTAAAACACCCTGTTGAACTGGAGTGAATTTGCTTGTTTATCCGTGGCAATTTCTTCAAACCTTTTAGAGACCAATAATTTCTGTATAATCATCGCAATACACCCAGACATGTTGATTTTTGTACACTGTTTTGTCAGTTAAGACGCTTCTCTAAATGAAACAGGAATTCTGTTTTGCTTTATAAAAAGGACATCAAACATGGAAACATTGGAGAATGCAGGCGTTTATGCTTCGTTTTTGAAAGGGCAAGGGCACCAAGGCATTTTCTCCTTGATCAAGTGCACCCTATGAGGAAAACTGTAAATTTCTACTGGAGCATTTCAAGGGCAGCAAGGCAATGACCAGGGGCCATGGAGGCAATCGCCTTTGTTGCCTCCAAGAAGTATCAAGCTCTGCTCTTTTAATGATTTGAGAAGGTTCTCAGAGACGATTAAGAATCATATTCTGGAATTCCACTGAAAAAGTGAGATTCCCCACGTGACAATAGACATGAGGACGTTTGAGTAGAGCACCCTCGCCTTAAGGTCAAAAAGAGGCTGTTAATTGGTTAATCCTATGCGCCACGCATACAAAAAATGTGCGTTTCCATTAGAGTTTACCTCTAAGACAACGGCTGGATGACGTCAATGAATAAGGTCTATGAAGCCAACTGAACCAACCAACACTATCATTTACAGGAGGAAGTTTTTGATGAGAACCATCAGAAGAAATCGTCCTCGATTCCCCCGATGTGTACAGCGCGTACACACTCAGGGTGTCGTTCGAGTTTTTGAGTGTGTCGTTCGAGTTTTCATCAACCCAAAGGAATACTCAATGAGTCTCACAGCTTTGAGCAAGTGTGAGTGTCCACCATGGTCAACTAAAAGTTTACTATTTTGACTCCAACCTGGGCTGGTCGACCATTGGTTGACTACTGTGATCGACCATTTGAGACCAGCCTCATGAGCATGGTTTCTTCACTGGTCCCAATAGCCTGTTCCATACTAACATGTGTAAAGCACAGAGGGGAACCAGTGATTCTAGGCAAGGGAGTGTTGAATACCGTGGTACTGATGGTTGACTAGGCTTCCAAACAAGTCGTTCAAGTGCATCACTGCGCATGTACGTCACTGGTCAGTAATTGACTAAAAAGTGTGCACTCGAACTTGCTCCTTGATGTCTCACATGATTCTCATGATTCCTTCCAATATCCCCCTTCTGACGGTAGCAAAGGGGGGGTCAGCTATGAGATCCAACTAGCGACAGTAAGCTCAAAACACGGGGGAGTGGCAAAGTTGATTGGGGGGGACGTAGACTTTTTCATCTTTTACTTTTTTTACAACAAATCTATCTCACATGAACAGCAAACATCCCAGCTAGCTTCCAGGCAAAGAACCCTCCATTGCCCTGCAGCAAAAAAACAGAGAGCCAAAAAGCATTCTTTTACTATTCATAAGAATTTGTTTTAAAATCCAAAGGAAAAATTGGGAAAATGATGATAAATATTTCTGCTTGGTTTTGATTTTCTTTTTTTTTTTTTTTCTTTTTTTTCTTTTTTAATGAAATTTTGTTTCTCTTCATGTTGATTCATCTTATCATACAGATTAAAGAATGTATTCTAATTTTTGGTTTAAAAAAAAAAGTTCAGCAAAATTCGTCGCCTGACTGCATGGGATGTTTGCCATTCAATAGATTATACAGGTGTTCAGCTCATTCACCAATCCCCACAGTGGTTCTACCTACCTACCCCCAGGCTAGCATGCTACACTGCAGGTAGGTCTTGCCACTTTATCTCCCAGCGCTTGTTTTGTTTTGCTCTTGATTTTCTCTTTTCGTAATTTCTTTTTTTAAGGTGGGTGGGAACATTCTTGATGTATGATAAAATGCATCTATAGTGAAGACAAATAAACAGTGTTTCTTTTTTTTTTTGGCTTAGGGAAAGCTTGGAATGGCTTCCCCTGAAATAGAAACACAGAAACAACTTCTCCGGGGTTCTACCCAGAACCTAATTTATAATGAAAACCGGCTGAAAGCCAACTCCAACTCCAAGACCACTTAAAGGCAATGGACGATATTGGATATTGCTCGAAACAATTGTTAGCATACAAACTCCATTGGTTACAAGCAATGGAGAGCCGTTGATAATATACATTATAGTGAGAAATGGCTCCCTCTGAAGTAACACAGTATTTGAGAGAGGTAATTTCTTACTCAAAGAATAAATGACTTCAGCTGAAGCCTTTTATGCATCTGAAAGCACACAGATTTGTGCAACAAGGGTGTTTTTCTCTTTCAACTTTTATGACCAATTGAATGAAAATGTTCACAGACTTGTTATTGGGTGCGTTCGTTAAACTCCCTGGGTCGACCCCGGTGTGTGGCAGGGGTTTTTTTCCAGGACGAATGTGTGCAGATAATTACCCACGTTCGTCCTGGGGAAAAAAAACGTCACACACAGAGAACCCATAGAACGCAATCCTAACTTAGGACTGGTCCTATCTCTTAGCATTGCCTAGGACTAGTCCTAAGTTAGGACTACCTTTGTGAAATCCACCCCAGGTCTTTGACAATTACAAAGGTGTCCAGTGCCTTTAACCCTCTAAAGTTTACTTGACAAAAATGCCTAATCTCTTAAGTGGACGAATGAGATATTCACATATATCATTATACAACATTGGCAAGGATAAACATATCATTGTGGAATATTAGCCTGAAAATATAAGATTATTTTTACTTGTTTGACCCCAAATCAATTTCCTCCTGAAATGAAGTCATATTCAGGAAAATAACTGAAGACCTAAACAAACAAAAAGGACCAACCCAAACTAAGGACAGTGTGTTTACATTATAAGAGAAAACCAAAATCACAGACTATTTTATGAGAGCCTTCAGTGGCTTTTGCTTGGCTAAGTAACGGTTTCATTCAGACAAATTTCGGACTTACCGACAGCAAATCAGGCCTGTATGCTTCAAATTTGAAAAGACAAGGGCACCAATGCATTTTCTCCTTGATAAAGGGCACCCATGAGGAAGTTGTGAACTACTACAGGAGCATTTCAAAGGCACCAAGGCAATAACCAGGGGGCATGGAGGCAATTGCCTCCAGGAAGTATCAGGCCTGGCAAAGAGCAATATTGTGCTCTGTGACCATCAGAAACTTGGCATAAAAGCAAGGACGACTCTCAAGACGACTCTCAACAGTCGATGAGTTGTGAACAACTCTTACATTTTCCTGTCAAGTCACTAATATGCGGAGTCTCAATAAGCCATTCGCGTGTTAGATTTGAATATTGTCTGGTACAATGACTTGCTTGATCACAAGGTACCACTGTAATTTGAATTCATCAGACTTTATTAAAATCTATTGGACTTAGAATCCTTTCTGTTTTTTGGGAAGGCACAACTGGTTTCCAAATTGATGGAAGGCTACTCGTCGGCAACATTTTTTAGCAATATGTTTTTATCACACTTAAAGGGTCTATGTAACTTTTGTAGGACAAAAAACACAATGTCGACAGATTTACACTAAACTTACACAGTTTGAAGATAATGATAGTAGAAAGCTTCCCTGAAAATATTACGTGCTGAGGTGCTGTAGTTTTGGGGAAATGAGTAAAACAATGCCATGAAAATAATTTTCGTCTCATGAGACGAAAATTATTTTAATCATTTACAAACGTATTTTCATGACATTGTTTTACTCATTTCTCAAAAACTACAGCACCTCAGTAGGTAATATTTGAAGGGAAGCTTTCCACTATCATTATCTTCAAACCCTGTAAGTTTAATGTAAATCTATGGACATTTTGAAAAGGTACCCAAATCCTTTAATAATGGTACAGACTAACCGGTCATCAGTGCTCTAATTTGCACTCAACCCAGACTAAAATCCAACCTTACAGAGAGAGAGCAATTATTATTAGAAATGACCCCCCTAAAAGTATTTTTGGGAATAGCCCTCTAAGAGTAATTCGGGTGTTAAGAACCTTTCCCTATGTGGGTAACAAAGGCACCGCTGGAGGGCCTGGGTACTTTTTTGCAGGACACAAAACACATCGTCCACAGATTTACATCAAACTCACACAGTTTAAAAATAATAATGGTAGAAAGCTTCCCTTGAAGTACTAATTCTGAGACGTTGTAGTTTTTGAGAAATGAGTCAAAAAAGTCCCGAAAACTATATAAAACGTGTTTTTCGTGACAATGTTTTACTCATTTCTCAAAAACTGCCGCACCTCAGCAATTAATTTTAAGGTAAACTTTCTACTACCATTATCTTCAAACAGTGTTTATTGACATCTGTGGACATTGTGTTTTGAGTTACAAAAAATACCCAAATCCTTTAAAAAGAAAAATAATTAACCCAATTCAAATGGAATAGTTCCTTTTATTTGTGAATATGGTTCAGATATTTGTGCCCATTTGTGCTGGAAAATGAAAGATATCCACAATGGTTAGTTAGATGAGCAAAACAAGACAAACTATAGAACTATCTGAAATTGTTAACTTACGTATTAAATTCTTCAAAGTCCTGCTGGTTGTGTATTTGTTGCTGGGGTGAGGCTGGCTCCACAGAACCACTCATGGGGGTACCTGGGGCATCGTATGATGCGTGTGGAGGTCTGTCAACATCAATCGAAAAATAAATTTAGGTGTCGTGGCTGACGAGTAGTCAAGTGCGACAAACTTTACACAAATTCATGTGAAACTTCAATCCTCCTCAGGCCTTGAAATATTATTATTAATCATGGTTTATACAGGGAAGGTACACGTTTGGTAATTGTCAAAGACCAGTCTTCTCACTTGGTGTAAATTTGAGCTAAATTGGTCATCGAAGTTGCGAAAAAATGATGAGAGAAAAAAACACCCTTGTTGGACGAGTTTGTGTGCTTTCAGATAGGAATAAAAGACTTCTGGCTAGAAGTCTGTTATTATTTTAGTGAGAAATTACCTCTTTCTCAAAATCTATGCTACTTCAGAGGGAGTCGTTTCTCACAATGTTTTATACTATCAACAGCTCTCCAATGCTCATTTAATACCAAGTCACTCTTTAAGTTAATATTTGTTTTGAGTAATTACCAAACGTGTACCTTCCCTTTAAAATACTGCGATTCAGCGACCAATAGCCGAAATGTACAGTTTACCAAAAAAAACTCAGTAACAATATAAAAAAAGCACCAGCAATGTTACAAAAAGACGGAAATACAAAATAGTCGTTACGAAAAAAACAGACAAATTTTTGACAGTACAATATTCAACAAAGCACAAAATATTTTGATTCAATTAAATGTCATCCATATTGTTATCTTTGAAAAGGTTGACATAGACGTGACGGTTGTGGTGTTTAAAATACTTACTTGAGTTGAGGGATCCTACTGACAAGCACTGAACTGACATAACCACCACCAGGCTGTGGTAACTCCTCTGAAAATCAGAAAACAAGGTCAAGAAGTTTGGTCAGTACTCTGTGAAAGCAAACAGTTGCTGCTTCTGTCGCGCATATATTTGTCAATCGACGCCAAAGGCCCTTTAAACATACAGTGTTTTCATGCAAGGTATATGGGACATTGTAATGGTTTACAAGTGTCGTGGCGCAAAATGCTGCCAATCAAACCAGGAACACCGGGGCCCACCCCCCTATCTTTTTAATAAGTGAACTGGGTCCGAAGGACCAAGCAGGCCAGCTATGCCTTTATCAAAACACATCTTGACAAACGAATCATGACCATCTTGCTCACTCCTTCTTCGTATTTCTTTTAAGCGCAAGTTGAATTCTTTTTCAATTTGCTGTTTATTGCTGTGGCCACTTGGCTCTTAGGTTTGTTGATTTTTTTGTAATTGTATTTAAGTAACAATTTAATGCGATTTTTGTATCTTTTAATTTTGTACATTGAATCGATTTTGGCCTTTGGGCCACCTGTTTCAGTTTTAATATGCTGATGATAAATATACCAGAAATAGGCTACAACATATCCTATCGGACAGACATAACAACTAAACACAAGAGGCGTAATATTCAATGTGATTAATTTGACTTACTATCTTCAGGGGTATACAGATTGCCGAAAGCAGTATCCTTTGGAATATCAGGAAACAGGTGCGTTAAATGTGGCAAGTCGTGGATGCGATCAGCGAGGGAGCGGATGTGGAAGTCCTCGGAGGCAAACGGCAATAGATTCAGCACTTGCCTTTCACCTACAATCCATAACAAGAAAAACACAAATTTATTATTAAGACTCAAGGGCCAGTCACACAATAGCGATAACAAAAACGATAATGATGCAAAGAGGACGCATTCTCTTGGTTGAATTGCTCCGTGCAGAATACCTGCACGCTTATTCTACCAATCAAGGGCGTGCATTGCTAACAATCTCATTTTCCTTCTCGTTATCAATGCCTTTGTGTCTGCTGCCCCTTAACAGTGGGCAGCCAACAACAACATGATAATAAGTAAGAACTTTGAAACTTTGCATGGTGGAAGCATAGCGAGGCGAGGTTTGCAGTAACACCATGTGAAAAGTCGCTTTTGAGCAGTATTGGTTCTGAAAAGAGCAAGTGGTTGATAACTCATCATTTCGATCAGTATGCGCTGAACTTCTTCAGGAGAATGCTGGACTCTATTGCTGGATGCTGCTAAAGATTAATTCCAAATACTAGGCCAAAGGTATAGCCGATTGACTTGTACTATAACCACACACCACATAAATTTCTCAAAAGAGAAAAAAAAACCTTAAGCATTCTTTTATGAGGAACTTTTGTTGTCTTTACTTTCTGAAAATTAATCCAGCGGGTGAGGACAGAAAATTTTCAGAATGTCTAGCAATCAGTGGTTAACACACAAAGCATGGCAGTATAAAAAGTGCACTGACCTGTGTTGGGATCCTCATTGACCCAAGTGATGCTAATGGCTCCTATCTTGGAGTCACTAAAGCGTAACAAGAAGGTTCCGGTCTGCTTGGTCAAGAGAAGCTCCTGAGCCTGCTCCTTACGTATGAACCCCAAGATGGACCTGCAAGATAATATTAATAATAATATTAATAATAATATTTTTTTATAGTGCTTATCACACCCTTGTAATCTCAGCCCAATTTCATAGAGCTGCTTAAGCACACCATTTTCCTTAAGCAAAACAATCCAGAAGTTCATGAACAAACAAGTGCTATCGAGAAATGTGATGCGTTTTATGACACCTTGCAATCCAAAATAGACTACTACTTCCCTACAAAAACCATGACACTCCATAGAACCGACAAACCTTGGATGACCACCTACGTCAAACGTCTTATCCGGAAGCGCCAACACGTTTTCCACCACGAGCATCGTTCTTGCAAATGGAAACGACTACGAAACAAGGTCCGTCGTGAAATCACCAAGGCCAAAGAAGAACATTTCAAAACGAGAGTCCAACGACACAAAAAAGCTAACCCAGCAGAGTGGTATAAGCAGATTAAGCTCATGGCTAACTTGAACAACTCTCAATCATATATACAACCTCCTCCAGGCGTTGACTCCCAAGATTTTCAAGCCATTGCTAGCGGTATTAACGACACCTTTGCTTCGGTTGCTAAAGATCTGGAAGCCCTCGACACTTCTCAACTCCCTGTGTATCGACCTGATCAACATCCCTGTCCCATTGTTCAGGACTACGAAGTTTACGACATGTTGAGGAAGACAAAGCCAGGGAAAGCCCCTGGACCTGATGGTATATCTGCACGGTTAATCAGAGAGTTCGCGTACGAACTTAGCAAACCCCTCACGAGCATCCTCAATCAATCCTACCATGAAGGTATTGTCCCACCTCGATGGAAGAGAGCTGTGGTCGTCCCTATTCCCAAATCTAAACCAGCGACTTGGGACAAGTTAAGACCAATATCCCCGACTGACCACTATGCGAAAGTTGCGGAAGGCTTCATGGCTAAGTGGCTGCGCAAGGACTTGGATAAATCTATTGACCCCAACCAGTACGGTAATTGTAGGGGAGTCTCTACCACTCATTACCTGGCGAAACTTATGGACACTTTGCTCATGAATTCTGATAAGCCTGGTCACGTAAGCTCTGTTGTTATCACTGATTTTAGCAAGGCCTTCGATCTAGTTGATCATAATGTTCTCCTGAGAAAACTCATCTCCCTCGACGTTCGGCCATCGGTTGTTACGTGGGTTGCCAGTTTTCTCACCGAAAGAGAACAATGTGTTCACTACCAAGGTGAAACCAGCGATTGGATCAAGTTAAATGGTGGAGTACCCCAAGGCACTCGCATTGGCCCACTTGGTTTTGTAACCATGGTGAATGATGCAGCCTCTGATACCTCCCTTACATCCCTGAAGTACGTTGATGATCTAACATTGATTGAGACAAGAGCGCATAAAGAACCATCTGTCATGCAAGATCATCTGGATGAACTTGAGAACTGGGCCGCAGTGAACCATATGAAACTTAATCCTGAGAAATGTGCTTCCATGCAAGTATCTTTCATGAAACACAGCCCCGTTCAACAATCTCCCAAAATTGCCAACGTTACTTTACAGACTGTGGAAGTTGCAAAAATTCTAGGTGTTCACATACGGTCTGATTTAAAATGGGATAGTCAGATTGCAGAAATGCTTAAAAAGGCTAATGGCAGATTGTATCTACTGAAACTTCTTAAGCGCTTCAAATTGCCAATGGATGATCTTATCACCATCTTCTCTGGTTTCGTACGTCCCCTGGCAGAATATGCTGCCCCTGTGTGGCATCCTGGTCTTACTGCCAATGAGAGCGCTGCACTGGAACGAGTTCAGAGAAGGGCTTGTAAGATCATCCTTGGCAATCAGTACACACAGTATGATGAGGCACTTGAACTCTGTAAGTTATCCACATTGTTTGATAGACGAGAACAGCTTTGCCTTAATTTCTTCAAATCACTAATGAAATCAGAGCGTTTCCATAGTTGGGTCCCTCCAAAGAAGAGTACCATCCACAATAGAGACCTAAGGAACTCAAACAAACTGTCCGTTCCTAGATGTAGAACAACTCGCTGTCAGAAAAACCCTCACATATATATGGCTAATATGTGGAACAACAGTTCTGTTTGACTTTGATTTATTTTTCAAATGTTTTTTTTTTCCCATCCGGACCCCATAATTATCCGGCCTGTGCTTATGACTCATGGCTTGTTGTATTTTGTTACCTGGTTCGATTTGTACAATATTAATTAATTTTTTATTGCATTCCGTTTTATAAAGCTCTTTTGGTCTTGTTTGTGTTGCAGAGTTCTTGTAAAATGCTGTTTTTGTTTAGTCCAAGTGTGTACATGCGTTTTTGTTCCTTTTTGTGTGTGCTGGTGTGGTGTGTGTCTTGCCGAAGGTGTGTGGTTGCTGTTTAATTTTATTCCCCTTTTTTGCTTGTGTATTTTATATAATTATTTTTGTATATAAATTGTTGTTCTTTTAATGATGTCCTTTTAATCTTTTTAAAATATTGTATCATAGTTGCAATTCAGTTTTTATGCTGTGATGGCTATTGTCAATAAACCTTTTATCTATCTATCTATCTATCTATCTATCTATCTATCTAATCCTTGCTTAGTACAATCAGATTACTGGCCAAGACTCAATTCAATTTTGGCCACTAACATGTGTAAAATAAGCAAGCTATTTCCATGCTTAAGCAGCTCTATGAAATTGGCCCCTCCACATGAGGGGATGGCTGTTTAGGTACTAGTGTACATAGGCCCCTTTTGGCTTGTGCTTGGCTTTGTTTACCTGGGCCCAATTTCATAAAACTGCTTCAGCAGAAAATATTGCCTAACAAATTCTGCTTGGCAAAAATAAGCAGGGAGCCAGTCACAAACTGTTCACATAACACGATACTTTAGCTGGTAACCCTTTTCCAGTAGGCAAAATCGCTTAGTAAATTTGGGATTTTAAGCAGCTTTATGACATTTGGCCCAGAGTGACACCGAATAAGGAAAATACATTTTTCAAAATAGCTGGCGGGGTCCCAGGCACAGCCTTAGCCCAACCCTTGGTTTAAAGAGAGGGTCATAGAGTTAAAACCTTACCCTTCTTTCCATGGGATTCCCAAGTGTTTTCTCGTCAACTCCAGTACTCCATGAAACCATCGCCAAAAGGTAAATGCACAGCCAGGCAAAGGATCCTGAAACCAATCAATCAATAAACACATCTAGTTTCAATTATTTCTCTCTTTGAAAAACAAATTGTCTCTGAAAGTGTCTCTGTTTATACTCAGAAATCATTGTTTGCTGCTTAATATTATCATTCAATGTGCACAAAACTTGTTCAAAGGCTTAATATTTTGCTTAGCAAGAATTACCAGATGATAACGTTCCCCGGTACGGAAACGTTTTTTTAGGGGGGGGACACACTCTCTGTCATATCGGGCATTGAATAAAAAGCTTGGTTACCCTACCCTATTGAAGTTACTCCAGGTGATGTACATGGTGGAGAAGTCATCTGTCTGCACACTCTGGTCTGTCAATGATAAAAAAAGGGATACGGATTGAAATTACCATGTCTACCTTTTTAAATTTTGGCCTGAAAAGTAATATGGAAACCAGGGAGCAATGGCAACTGTTTAATGTTCTGGCTAGTAGGGTAAGGGTAAGGTTATTTTATTTGCAACCACATACGGTTGGATTCATTATAAAAATACTAATACTTACAATATACATAACAGAAACTTTAAAATCATTAATCTATACATGTATTTACAAGATGAAGGTAAGCTACATGTAGTAACCTACATTTGCATTGAAAACAAATTTGTTTTGTGCTTAGAGCAAGTTTTTATAAAATTGAACCAAGATTATCATGATCATGAAGGGTCTGAAGGTCAAAGGGTAACACCACAATATGTGACTTACTGCTGAAGGCCTTCATGGCAAGGTACTGTAAGTTGTCGTTGGACAGGCTCCTCCCGTTCGCTGCCATAAACTTTGAGTTGAGGGCGTTGGCCATCAGCGGCCATGGGACTTTGTCTGGGATGACAAAGGGAACTCTGTCCTGGTGGATACAAACATACACATCAGCATTAGCTCTGATCAAAATAATTGAAGGCCCACAGGGCTTGAATTGTATACTTGACCACTGGCCCCCCCGAGGCCAGTAACCTTTTTTTCAAGGCTCACGCGGCGGCGGCACCCTAGATGTCACGCATGAAAAAGACCAGGGCAAATGAGGAAGCTGCAGAGCGCCTTTACCAACTCGATTATCTAATCAGTTATCCATGATCATGAAATATTTATATATGCATTTTCTGTGTGTTGCCCTCAGCACGTGACTTTTTGCACGTCCATATCCATGAAGAACCAGGAATAGTTGTGTGTGGATAGCAGCGCGTTGCAAACTGATCTGGTAATTATATTTTATATCTTAGGAAACTGTGTCTTCTTATTGGCCAACACTCATCACGCTAATGCATTACAGATGCATTACATTTCTCCTACCAACATGACCAAAATCAGTAGCAAAAAAAAGGAGGAGTTGGTAAAGGCACATCAAGGCTTTAAGGCGCACCACAATGCAAAAGGTACATTGTTCATGTAGTAAGGGTACATGATGACCCATGCAAGAAATCACCTTCAAAAAGTAAAACCATTTCTGATCTTTATGGCAATATCAATTGACATTATAAATTTAAATCTACAAAAATGATCAAAACTGTTACGAGATCAGCCGTCGATTTCACCAAACTCTTTCTAACTTAGGATTAATCTTAGGACTTAAGACTGGGTCAGTTCCGTATCCAATGCATTGAACCCATCCTAAGTTAGGACGGATTATTCATCCTAACTCGAGTTAGGATCAATCCTAGCGTTTTGTGTAATTGGCTTCTGCCCCTCTACATGTACTTGCAAGATGCTGCCTAGAAATGCAGCTAAAAAAATTATTTCTGATCAGTATGGCACTATCAATTACAATTTCTTGGTAATTTTAGATCTTCCACTTTAATAGGATATTTCTATAAGATGGCCTTTTGTAGTGAACTTCCCCCTCTCCAGTGAACGTAACAGAACAATGTGTAATATAGGATTCAAACTGCCTCTAGCTACCGAGCGATCTCGGTGGTCTAGATGGTAAGACACTTTTCTAGAACTGCAAAGGTCTTGGGTTCAAAATCCCACCCGAGTAATATGCCTGTGATTTTTTTTCACAGAGCTCAGGAAAGTACTGAGTAGTATACACATCAGTGTATACGGGTAAAAACCAACATTAACATTCTTTATCCCTGATGCAAATTTAACATCTGTTAAATCTTCCAAATTGTACAACACTTATATAGGATCGGCGCTTCTATAAGACGGGCCTTTCGTAGTGAACTTCCCCTCTCCAATGAACTGATCAGAACAATGTGTAACACAGATAACTTACTGGCTCTGCAAAAGCATTGTCCCACAACACAGTGGCCAATGCGTTGGACTCCTGGTTACCGTGGACGATCACCACGACGGGTAGTGACAGAGTCTGTGAAGACATGGGGGGGAACCTGTTAACATGCTGACTAGGCTACAAAAGACGACCGCTCCGTGACGACGGACAACAACAACCATCTGAAAGACACCTCTGCTTTTTGCTTTCTCCACTTTTTAAATTTGGTTTTACTATTTATAAAAAACAACCTTGCATACACTGCAAACTGTATGAAAACTGAACATGCAGGTTGAAATATGTTTTGCAAATGCAAAATGCTGTTGGAAGGATGGGAAGGATTTGATATGGAGATGGATCGACAAGCAGCTTATGTCTATCAGAGTGAGAAGCGTTATAAAGCCCACAAAGGCTGGACAGGTCCCTGACCAGCCATGCTTAGCCCGCCCGTCGTCACAAGAAAAGCGGCCGTCGGGCAAAGGGGGGAATAAACTTACTGATGTGCAGTCACCAAAACCATTATCCCACAGAATAGTAGCTAATGCATTGCATTCTTGGTTGCCATGCGACACCACAACTACAGGTAGCGAAAGGGTCTAGAATGCAAAAAAAACAAATAAACCAGACAGAAAACAAACAAGCGGGGAGAAAGAAAAGAAATAAGCAGTTGCTGTCTTCCTTACATTGGCATTTTTTTTTCTTTTTTAAGAGGGTGCAAAAAAAGATTGAAATGAAAGCTTTCCTGCGGAGATTCCAAGATCATGGTTAGGTTTTTTATACCAATGATTTATGCATCAAGCGCTCACAAAAGAATAATGCTTCACTTCTTTGCAACTTGACCTTAAGGAGAGATGGTTAAGATTTTTCTTGATAATGTAACTGGTTTCAGATTTAGGCTTCCCAAGAGCAAAGCACTGATGATAAAAAAGATTGTTGTGGGAAGCAAGTGTTAAATACTGATATGAGCTATTTGATACCTGTTAGGGTTTCATGCACGCATCGATTAAACAGGGAGAAAGTTTCCAATCGGAAAACAAAATGAGCAAGCAAGTACATGAACTTTCAGCCATTTTTAATGGTAATGAAAAGCCAGGGTAGTAACGATTAAAGTTATAAGGGAGAAGGCATTGGGTGTTTCATGTAATAAATGGTAACAATTTTTCAGGCCTGGAATTACACAGAGACAAAGGTTCATTGCCAAGGGCCCAATTTCATTAGAGCTGCTAAGCACAAAAATTTGCTAAGCATGAAATTTCTTCCCAGATCAAAACAGGATTACCAGCCAAATTTCCATTTGTTGCATAGTGCTTGTTTTGTTACTGGTATTCAGCTTTTGTTTGCTTAACCTGAAAATCACATGGAAATTTGGTTGGTAAACCTGTTTTAATCAAGGAAGAAATTTCATGCGAAGCAAATTTTTGTGCTTAGCAGCTCTATGAAATTGGGCCCTGGTCTTGGGCCTTGGTGCCCCTTCAAATGCTTCCAAAAGACTTTTAAGATTTTCAAATGGAAGTGCCTTTTGTAAAATGAAAATGGCCATGCCCACTAGTGCTAATGCCCACTCAAAGATGAAATTCCAGACCGGATATTTGGTTCATGGTTGAACTTTAAAGCCAGGTTGCACCCTATGCATGGTGAGCATGCATTATTAGGTGAAAATCTGAAGCAACACACACTCATTTTTCAGGCAGAAAAATATGTATTGTCCCAAATTAAGTATCCCAAATCATGACAAGCACATTATAAAATAATCTTCATTAAAGGCAGTGGACACTATTGGCAATTACTCAAAATAATTATTAGCATAAAAACTTACTTGGTAATGAGCAATGGAGAGCTGTTGATAGTATAAAACATTGCGAGAAACGACTCCCCCTGAAGTAACGTAGTCTTTGAGAAAGAGGTAAGTTCTCACTCAAACAAAAAAAGACTTCAGCTGAAGCCTTTTATTATGCATCTAAAAGCACACAAAGTGTTATGCAACAAGGGTGGGTTTGTTTTCTTTTATTATTCTCTTGAAACTTATAATAAGACCAATTGAGTCAAAATTTTCTCAGATTTGTTACTCTATGCATGTTGGGATACACCAAGTGAGAATACTGGTCTTTGACAATTACCAAACGTGTCCAGTGCCTTTAAATACTGAAGCATCTAAATTTAAAGCACATTATTGTTCAATTAATTGAGATGAAGTAAATTTCAGGCCCACAACAACATGATTGCAGCAAAGTCTGTACTTCACTAAAATGGAAAAGGCATTACAAATGTATCACTATACAATAAAGATATGTCTGCATAGTGCATAGTATGCAATGAACACAAAATTTGAAGGTTGAATGCAAGTTTATGTCGCTTTTTAATTGCACACTATGGTAAAATATTGAAATAGAATTGAAATGAATTGAATATATAATGCAAGAAAAATGTTTCACAAGTGAATGTGAAGAAAAAAATACCCTACTTTTGAAAAAAGAAAGACATTGTTTTTTTTTAATTCAAATTTTCGACCATCAAATTACGAATCCCAAAGCTCCTTAATCTATAATAGTTCCATCTGGGCCAGACAATAGAACCTTCTGTTGCAATGTGGCTGCATTTACAAGTTTTCATTTGGACTGTGTAACCAGAAAACCCCTGATGCAAGGCTCCCCTTCAGACAAACAGGCCAAGCGCAGAAATCGTGCCATCCAAAAATAATTTAACAACCAAAATATCACCTCACTGCTAGAGACTGGAGACTTGCTAACTTTTGCTAAGCAGATGAAATTGTCAAGAGATTTTTCTTTCTCAACCTCTATGGCCGAATTTCAAACAGGTGCTTGTAAGCAGGAAAAATTGCTCAACAAGTTTCTGCCAAGGAAACCGGAGCAGCACACCAGTCACAAATGGTACACATGACATGGCATTTTGGCTGGCAACCTTATTCCAGTAAGCATTATTATTCTGTGCTTAGCTATTTTTAATGTTTAAGCAGATTGGAGCTTGATTATAAAATTGACTTACCATGACTTTGAAAGCCAGCTCACCACTAGACACTGTGAATTTACACTGGTACAGTACCGTAAACTTCTCCTCCGTCACAAACTGTAAAATAAAATAAAATGAAATAGAGTTGAAGCCAGTTACAAACACGCCAAAATTAATAAAAAGCACCCATTTTGCCTCTGTTGCGCTAGTCTTGACCTCGGTACCCCTTCATAGGTTTTTCAACAGAAGTGCCCTTGCAAAATGAAAAATGCCCTCCCTCTCAAAGATAAAATTCCAAGCCTACTTTAAGTTTATTAATTTCCTCCACCCCCTTAAAAAATATCTAAGAAATGCAAATGTAAAGCGCATTAAGACGTTATTGTAAAATGTGCTATATAAGAACTAAGTTATTATTAAATCTTTGCTTTTGCACATATCCCAGCAGAATTGTCTCGCCTCCTTGGCTAATCATAGTCCAAGTCCGTCAAGAACCGTCTGCTCCTCAAATCTTACCTCTGCGCCTCGTCTATCTGCTCTCTTGATTTTCTTTAGTGACTGCAAGACAAAAAGGTGAATACATAATTAAAAGGAAAGAAGAAAACACAGGCAGTCTGCGCTACAGAAATTGGTTGAGCTGTGACCACATTGAATCAAACTCAGCAGAAATCACTTGAGACCAAGATCAAAGATTGAGTTTCGGGAGGGGAAGTTAAATGGGCCCAGTATACTCACCATATTTCTAAATGATACATTCAAAATTCCTGTGTCTCTATGGTATTCCATGATGCCAGAGTTGTTGAGGAACTCTCCACTTGTTTCATCCGGACTCAAATTTTCATTACTCAGCAGAGCTTTGGCCTGCATTTCGCTGGAAAATAAAGCATCAAAAAAGTGTTTGTTTTAAATTCAGCATCTATTTACAGGAAAGTCGTACATTTAGCTGTAACTTTTCCTACATGTTATATACTAAAGGCCTAGTTAAACAGGCCCCGATAACGTGAACGAAAACGAGAACAATAAAAATGCAAGCCCTCGGTTGGTTGAATGAGTGCTGGCGAATTCTGCGTGGAGCATTTCAACCAATAGAATGCGTTCTCTGTGCGTCATTATCGTTTTCGTTTCCGTTATCGCTGCAGTGTGACTTGGCCTTAAGTCGGGTACGCTCAGTGGTGACTGTCCCTGCCTTTCACCTCGGGGGACCCCTGGTTGAGCCCGGGCCCGGAGTCTTGCATATGGATTTGGTTTTTCAGTTTCCATATTGGGGTTTTTTCCCATGTCTTAAATATCTTCGTTGACTTCTCTTCACAAAGTTGGTGTGACGTTTCCCTTAGGATGCTTTGCCGACTATATAATTAAGATGCAGAAGTAATTGCTAGTTAGACGAAGCCATATCTTGCAATGTTAACATTCCTGTGGAATTACCTGATTATCGTGGCCTTCACTTGTGGTGGCTCCATGTGAACATTCAGCTTGCCCCCTACCAGCAATCTGGGCCATTTAAAGAAAACAAAAAACAGTGTGAAATTCTTATGCAACTTTGAACAAGAAATACCAAAAGAGTTGTACAGACAATACATCTTCACACTTTGAACAGACAAATTTAATGTAAGTAACTTGCAGCCCAGTTATGATTTATACACTAAACTTGTGAGAATCTATCATTTATGAAGATTAGTTTGTAGTTTAAATACGCCTTAAACCTTTCTTTGCAACAGCCTAGCCTAACCGCCTTGTCACACGTTGGAAACTTTTACAGACAACTTCGAGACGACCAACTGCAGTGAATGCTACAGAACCACTTTGGTAGCACATGAGTAAGTTGTTAAACAATGTCCTCTAATCACAAAGAAAAATATCTTGAAAGCCTTTCTTCTCGGAGATTGCCTGAAACTGCTGGACTTTTTAATTGGCCCGTATGTCAAGGGCCTATCAATGAAAGACCCCATCATTTAAGTAAGAGCCTAGAATTTGAAATCAATACAGATTGCTTGGAACTGGTTGCCTGTAAATTGCCTTGTGTGGCAAGGGCCTATCAAAAGTGAAGAAGTCTAGAATTTGAAAATTAGTACACCGGCAATCAGCGATGCACTCACCTGACCGACGTCTTAAACTTTGTTTCTTTCTTGAGCACTTGCGGTGGTTGTTTCTCGATAATGAATGTGGACGGGACGAGCGCCGATAATAGTGCTGTAAAGCTGCTGTTAAGGTTTTGGGTTGGGTCTTCGGCTGGATTCGCCAAGGGGAGGCGTGTCTTCAGGATTTCAATGTGCATGATTTGCTGCCTGTTTTGCCAGATGATCTCAGCGAGGGATTCACACCTAGAATTGAGAGAAGCAATCAAGTTTATTATTTCTCCCTCCTAGTTTTACAATATTTTTTACCCCCTGAAAAATTAGTTTTCTGACCCGATTGCATTCGTGCAGGGCAAGCGACTAGTCACACACATTTTGATCAAAATTGTTAACTGAATGCAAGGACCCAACAACCAGGGCTCAATTTCATGCCACTGCTTACAGAGGAATTCCGTGCTTACGACCCATAAAATAACATACTTTACAGGGCACTCTTTGCATTATTTGTTGGAAACTGTTGATACCTTTGCATAATATTGTTATATCTTGGATTATTATTATTAGTAGTAGTTAAAGTCTGTCCCAAGCCAATATGGCTCCTCGGGGATGGTGTTTATATCCGGTTTCCTTGGCATTAAACAACTCAGAATATTTCTATTCCCCCTGGGACAGGAGGCCACTCAGGTTACTCTTCAGCTCTAGCCGCTACCCAGTGGTACTTCTGGGCAGAGAGTTGCAATTATGATAAAGTTCCTTCCTCAAGGGTACATGTGTCAAAACTGGCCAGGACAGGATTCAAACACACATTCTATAAATTACAGAAGACGATCAGGGCATACTGATCGAAACGTTGAGTTAATCCAACGGTTCTTTTCAGATCAACCCCAACTCATTTAGAGATTGTTATTACATGGTGTTACCGCAAACTCTTCTATATTTATATAAATTACAGAACTTGAGTCCACCGCCCTAAACCACTCGGCCATGACACCCACCACTAGTAGTAGTAGTAGTAGTAGTAAAGATCAAAATTTGTGTTTGTTTGTTTGTTTGTTTTTGTTCATGTGCACGAATCAGAGAATCGTTTGGACCTACCATGACTGCAGAGTATCCAAAGAGCCCTCTTGTGGGCCTCCAATGCCAGCGAGTTGCTGTTGACGCTTCCACTTGTTCAGCTCGTCCTTCAACACCCGAGACTGCACTTTAGCCAACAGCATGTAGATTTCCCGATGATGCTCGGCCATTTGCTGCGGTAATGATAAGGAAAGATTATCAAACATAACCCACTGCAGTTGTGTATTTTTCATGAACAGGGCCTAATTTCATAGAGCTGCTTAAACAGAAAAAGTAGCTGAGCAAAACAAAATTATGGTTATCAGAATAAGGTTACCAGCAAAAGTACCATGTCACTTGTACAATTTATGACTGGTATCCTGCTCAATTCTGCTAAGCAGACAATTGTTAGGCAATTTTTTGGGCTTAAGCAGCTCTATGAAATTGGGCCCTGGGGCCAGAGTCAATGCTGACAAAAAAGTCTAAAACTAGGACCCAAATTTGAAAATGCCACGTCACTCTGTTAGTAACCCCCGGGTTTAAGACTTCTTAAAGCTTTTAGCAGGCCTGTGAGAGGACCCTTAAAAAAAGAGCTGAAACACTACATGATGTAAGAATGATTGTGTAACGTCAAGTGAGCGCGCGTCACGCATTTACTCTGGTCGATTAGGGACACCCCTTTTATCCATTAACTAGGCTTAGCTGACATTATTGTATTTGTACATTATTGTTGGCAAGCTTTTTAAGGCATGCCATGCTTATATTAGGAGGGGAAAGGGAAAAAAAAATTGGGAATGTTTTTTTTTTTTAATTATGAAACAGTGTGCTCAGCACTGCAGTAATACACCAAAGAGCCGAATGTCTTTAAAATGTGGGGGGAAAACAACCCTGATTTTCTTCAACAGGCCAACTTAAAAAGTCAACACAGACTCAATGTATTCAACTAGTTTGTTAACACAAAATATGAAAGTGACATTTTTCTGCAAACATTTCTGCGACGATGATCGCACAGCTGGACAAGTGAAAAAGTGGGGTTTTTTTTTTCAGGTAGCGGGGATTGGGCGTAGGGGAACATACCATTCTCAAAGCCATCAAATGTTGGGCATCTCTGTTGATAACAACTTTCATCTCTTCCTTTCTCTGGTTTAAACGGACCTCTTCGTTCCTACTACTGGTGTTATCTGTTGGCACCCCCTGAAACTGTTGCTGACTGGCAGAAAGCTTACCTATGACGGGTCAAAGGCATAAATTTAGAAAACATGGCAGTGTATTTTGCTAGACCAATTTTAGTGGTGGGCTCTTAATTCAATTTAATCCACCAAGGGTGAGCAATTCAACAAAATTATTAATAATAAGATGAGGGGCAATCATTGGCTGAAGTGCAACCTGGGGGAAATCTGTGCTGGGCAGCACAGTGTATTTTGCTCAGAGTGCTGGGTGAAATTTGCTAGGTCTGGGCAGGCTCGCCCGTCACCGCCTACTACTTGTGTTGTGACATCGCACTTTGCTTAGCAGTTCAGATAAATACACAGTTGAGATCACTCTGAGGTATGTGGGAAATCAACCCCTGGACATAAGAATGTTTTCAAAAATATATATAACTATTCAAATTTTAGTGAACTCACTCTGTATCATTTGAAACTCTTGATATTTTACAACGAAGAGTTCCTGCTTTTGTCGCATGTCACTCAACTGTTTCTCCCCAACCTGTTTAATAAAGAAAATACAATATTACATGAACATGAACCAGGCAGCAAGTGTTATATTACTAAGCTCATTTGCTCACAATTTCATGCTTACAAACACCCTATATTTCACTTTATTAGTTTTTTAATGGAATTATAAAGGATTGGTAGTGTTGACAAAATAATTGCAGACAGTGTTGCACCACAGGACCTTGTAAAACCATTACACGGTGCTTTACAAGAATAGGTCTCATACTTCAAATCGTAGCTCCTTACACCTTGCATGAAAGATACTGTGGGCATTGATACGCCCCTTTAGGGATGTGAAAAGGCGCTATATAAGAATTGAACAGGTGACTACTTGGCAATACGAAAAACCACCCAAGTGTTGTCCATGTGGTATGTAAAATAATTTACAAAACTTGTGATTCAAAGACAGAGACAAGACTGGGAATTTGACCTTTGAGAGGGCAAGGCCAAGGATTGAACTGATACTAGACTTTGTTCTACGTTACCTGTGTTTTAAATTTGAGGGTTTTTAAGACACTTTCTATCTCCTGATGAGAGTCTGGAATGGGCATGGCCTGCTCCATGGCACCTTGAACTCCACTCTGCATAAAACAAATAAAAAATAATAATAGAACTGTTATGATTCGATATCCTTAAGCATAATTTTCTAGGTCCCAACTCAAAAGTTCAGCATCGACAATCAATACATGAAAGGAGCCAAGCAAACTTTGCTTTGATGATATCCGAGTCAAGACTTTTGAGATGCTAGGATTAATCCTATCTCGAGTTAGGATGGGTTCAATGCGTCCCAACCTCTATGGATACGGAACTTCACTCGTCATTAGTCCCAAGATTTATCCTAAGTAAGGAAGAGTTTGGTGAAATCGCCGGCAAGTCTCAAAATTTATGCTGGACCACAGGTCAGTGATTTTAGCCTTAGGCCAGTAATCTGAGGATCGGACAAGTCCAATGGTCTTCTGTGTTTTTCTTTATTTTTCAAATGTTGAGTTTCAGTCTGATAAATATCTTTTAATTCTGTTCAGTATTGAAGACCGCTTACCCATATAATTCTTCTCTGAGTGCTTGTTCAAGGTAAAACAGTTAAAAATATTAAACTGTGTTGATTTTCTCACAACAATTTTGGTCTTGTGACAACAATTATAGTCCATTGAAAACAATCTGGTCCCCCTTAAGCTTTTGAGCTACCATCCCTTGGAACTTGTGGATTTTTACCCAAATTTCGCGTCCTGAGTACATTTCTGGTCAAGCTGTATACTTACATTGGACTGCTCAATTATCCGCCATTCTGACTCAAGACAGTGACGGACCACACGAACAAACTTCAACGGGTTGTTTCGGTAGTTTTTCTGTATTTATGTATGAAAACAAAAAATATAGTAAACGAAAAGCAGTCACAATGTTAGCAACACAAAGATCACCCCTGATAAGCTAAAGGTTCTATCAGAGTCCTAATTAGAGTCCCAGTTCTAATGTCAGAGTTTGCTTCACTAAAACTCGTGGGGACCCTCTATAATGGACTTGTGTGGCTGTCTACCCGTTGAGTCTGAGGACTGAGGACCATAACAAAAGGGATTCAGATATTTTGACAGAGCAAGAACATCCTTGTTTGTTTTCGAGGACATGTGACAGTAGCAAAAAAAAGTTCAAAAGCAGAACAACAAAAAGATCTGAAATTACAAGGTTGACAAACAATGTGTGAATGTGTATTTGTAGGGACATTCAAACCGAGGACCTAAAGCAAAGAGACAATTAATCCATGGTTGCTATCATAAAGATAAAACAAAGAGTTGAACAAAGGAGGTATCAGGATTGGAAACCGCCCAGTGTGTATGGGGGGGGTTCTCATAGACAAGAATACTGATTTTCCAGGCATGCACCTGCTGCTTGTGGAAAACAAAGAGGGAAGTGGCAGGCGCAGCACAATTTGTTCTGTGTTTTTTATTGGCAAAGCTGAGAAACCAAAAACAAGGAAATCAGTGGAAAAGATACATGCTTGTTTCTCAGAAACGACTTATTTACAACTGGTAACAAGATACATTGCGTGTGGACCGAGGACAGAATTGAGTTCCAAAAACATCAAAGCAAACAAGTTGTTGACATTCTTATTACCAAGACCACATATCACTAACAATCAAAATTCTTGTTTCGTTCAAAACTTTAATTGTGAAAAAAATGCAATAAAAAATACATGTTCTTGGTTTCAAAGTAACTTTGCCAATTCAGTATTGCTTGCAATGATTATCATGCCTGTATTGCTTTGTTTTTTTGAGAGGGCAAGGGCACCAAGCCCTTTTCCTCTTGATAAAAGTATTATTATTATGTGGCATGTTTGTTCCCGCATGGTTCTGTCAACAAGTCGATGGACATACAATGTACACAATGTCCTCTTCCAAGAACCAATTAATAGTTTGGGAGGCTAATCATCCTTACTCGCAGCTAAGAGCTGATTTGCGAAGGACGCTGCTGCAACGTGTTTGAGAAGCAGGCATGCAAGGGCGCCTTTGGCAGCCAGCCAAATTAACCCATTACGACCACGGAGCACAGCCAGAGATTGCATATGGCCCTGGCCGGGTATTGAACCAGGGTCACCTTGGTGAGAGGCGAGCGCTGTACGCACAAGCCAACCATGCCTCCCAAATAAGGTTACTTACGTAAAAGTCATTGGCAAAGTCTTTAAGTTTCAGCCTTGTAACAAACAAGTCGTCTCCGGAGAGCTCCTCACTCTTTTGATTGATCTCTTGGATGAGTTGCTGCAACAGCATACTAGCAGCAGGCTCACTGCTTTGGCTGTCAAGGTCAAGACTTGCCCTGAAAGGTAAAAACAACACAAAACTTCTTAACTTGATCTAGATGTCATCTTGTTCTCTTCCGTTTTTATGTCTATAATTCGTCATACTTCATGGAGTTGTAGGGTTGTAGTGGCCAGGCGGATAAGAGCATGGAACTCAAGCTCTGGTGTTTCTGTTCAGCAGAGTGTGGGTTTGAGTCTCCGGTCATGACACTCTGTCATTACACTAACTTTAAATGCTTCTCTCCACCAAGGGGTAAATGGGTACGTTAGAGGGCAGGGATGGTTCTTGTGATTGATTTAGCTAATAGTAGTGCATATTTGTTGCACAGGCGGTATACTCCCCAGATAGCGGAAATGGTTTAAGGATTGAATTAAATGGCCCAAGTGACCAGGAGTAATAATGTTCGAAGCGCTTTGAGATGCCCTTGAGTGTGAAAAGCGCTGTACAAAAACTGGTTATTATTATTATTATTTTTATGTTGACCAACGCAGCTATCGTTTACATGTATGAATGGGTGTTCACAAACGCATAACCTAGAGAATCTACCATTCATTCACATTTTGCCTTCAGACACTTGCAGGCCTGGAATTTAATCTTTGAGAGTGCAGGGCCATTTTCATTTTGCAAGGGCCCTTCCAGTAAAAGTTCTTCAAGTCTTTGGGAATGTCCCAATGGGTATCAAGGCCAAGAACAGCACATTTTATATGCATTTTAATCACAGTTTTAATACTGATTCGAGCAGAACCCTTTTTAATCGCTGCAATTTGAATAAATTACAATGTATGCAAAGTATGTTTGCAAAGTTTGCAGCACATACTTTTAAAATTTTACTGACAAATGCAGTTCTAAATCAAGGAAATTTCAAATTTGTAGAACAAAGATAACAACAAGAAAAACAAAATCTTACCATTGTTGACTTTCAATCCATAATCCGCAGTAGTAGCGAACCTCTACTGGGAACCCTGTCTCCTGATACAAGAGGGTAAGCTGCTCCAAGTCGGGCCCCTTCAACTGTTGCAGCTGAAGAATCGTGGACATGGTGACAGAATAGTGTGGCACCCCTTGGACAGATCCTTGGGGTGTTATGTCAAGGAGTTGACTTCAGGATCAGAGTTAGATGGAGATGAGTAAACCACTGACCAACACTAAAGAAAGGAAGGATGCAAACATTAGGTACCTCACACTACGCCTTGCCCTTGAACAACTGGTATTTTTTTTATTTGGCCTAAATGTTCGGGCTTGTAATTTGTATGCTTCTTTTTTTAAAGGGCAAGGGCACAGATGCATTTTCTTCTTGGTAAAGGGCACCCTATGAGGAAATTGTAAATTTCTACAGGAGCATTTAAAGGACACAAAGGCAATGACCAGGAGGCATGGAGGCAATCGTCTTTGTTGCCTCCATGAAGTATCTGACCTTTACGTTCAAACCTGCTTTGGGTGAAATTTATTCATAACATAAAATGCAAGATTTAGGCAGACAATGCTCTCCAGGTTAGTTTTTTAGTAAATTTATGCCGATCAGGTCAGTAACTTGCATTTTCATTGATGCCCACATTGATTGTGAAAACTCATTCAGCCTTTGGTAAGTTTTGGTCAAATTTGTCAGCAAAATATCTTCTCCATGATGTTTTGAATGTTCTAAATCTAAATTGATTCAGTACACAATCTTTACAGACCAAATAATTTTTTATATAACGTGTACTGTGTCATAATTTTAGAACTTGTAAAGATTTGATATTTCTTTTGAATAGACGTGATACTTCATAACCCTCTGGTCTAAATCGTCAAATAGTCTACTTGTATGATATACAGTTTAAAACATGACCATTCTTGTATTGAACACATGATGACACTTTCATATTGGGCAAAATGATTTTAGTCTTCCAAACAAATTGATGCATTTTGTTTTCCATTTAATTGTTATTTAATCAAAATTTAGCCCCCCCCCCCCACCCCCCCCAATCCTATTCAAAACTTCCATTGTGTCTGATGTAACACTAAAGTAACAGTAACAGTTACATATTAATAATTTAGGCTAATTAACAATAACATAATACATACAGGAAACTAGGATTAATCTCAGCTTTTTTATATAAAGTGTATTTACACAAGTGTTTGTTTACATGAAACATCAAAGCTTTTTTCTACAGCGAAAACACAAGAACTTGAAGAGATAAGTTTTTACTTTTTGTCCGAAATACAGAGAATGTCACCCTTGTTTGGCTACACATTTAGAGGTAGAAATTACCCTCATGTCTACAGTCCACCATCATGCAATGTCCGTGTTCATGTTGTTAACCAACTATCAAAAATTATCATTGTATGTTCATCAGTGTTCATTGATTTCACGAAACGCCATGTTCTTTTTCACCCTTATAACATGCACACACACATTACATGTGAAAATACACTGTATACCGAAATATCCATGCAGCTCTCACTCAGAATGCAAACATAGAACGACCCAAAACAACTTGCAACAACAAAATAATAGGCCATAAAAATGTTACTACTTACCTCTATGCAGTTTCAGCAGTTCCACTCTCAATTAACGAATCATATGAATGAATCAAAACCCATGAAAAAACTTACTACACTTGGGCCGATAACGGGATTTCTCAGAAAAAGCATGCATAATATGACCACTCGTCGTAAAAAACACTTCCGTGGTCTGCAGCTGCGCCTGTGACGTATGGTCACGTGAGGTCGTATGCTAGATCGTCGATTTGTATTGGTCAGTGACAGATTTCCTTGCGATATTGTCACAACTGATCAACCAATCACAGGGCAAGTGGCAGGCGTACCTGGAAATCATGTTTTATTCATAAGCTCCTGGAAATGGAGCAAGAATTTTCAGAAACAAGACGACCTCACCAGGTTGACTCCTCACAGATTATCGGAAACTAGGTCAAACCACAAAGTATTTAGTTTGTAAATAGCCAATGCCTCATATAACTTATTAAGGGATTTGTTTAGTTTTGATTTGCCAATTTACTGACATGACATTTCAAACTTCTAGTTAATTGACAGACTATGATAACTGTTGATGATTCCTTAATGGGGATTTCTAATTTATACATTGATGATAATTTGTTTATGCTAAAAAGTAGTAGCCCGAAGTAGTAGGACAAACGTAACACAATGATTAAGGGCTACAGTTAGTGGTGGCGTCTTATCGTAAATCTGTTCTTAGTGGGTGCACTTGAATTATGGTGTCTTCAAGCTATACTGGTGTCTTCATCTTCTTCTTTCGTCGAGCATATCATCTATCTACATCATGATCATCTATATATTCTTCAAAATGTTTGGTCAGGTTTGGGCACACCTCACAGAAAACGATAGTGTGTTCAATTTCTTAAAGGCAGTGGACACTATTGGTAATTACCCAAAATAATTATTAGCATAAAAACGTTGTTGGTGACGAGTAATGGGGAGAGGTTGATGGACGATAAAACATTGTGAGAAACGCCTACTCCTTGTGAAGAATCGACCTCACGGGATGTATTATCGCGTTGTGCAATGACGTCACGCCCAAGTTTGTGTTTACTGTAAGCACATTTTCTACTAACCCAGAAAATTATGTTTATGCAAAAGTGTAGTGGCAGGAGATTCTCATTGCCTCGTGTGACAAGGCCCTTACACTTAGATTTTCAACACATTTCTAAGCATAAGTTTTTGTAGTTTACACGTTTAACCTAAAACATAAAAACAATAAAACAACAGTGTATAGTTGGTTGGGCGAATCTCGAGGGAACACTTTTTGTATGGGGTGGTATTAGCGTGACGCATTAGACGCGTTTGTGTGTCTAGCTGGGACATGCCTATATCATGGCGTTTGCCAAATAGTGTCTGGAGGCAGTTGCGTGAATTAAATATCATTATTATAATTCACGGGAAAGGCTAATAATTATCGGGCTAAATAAAAGCTAACAAGAAAACATGTTCAGGATTTTCAAAGGTATTGCCTTTTATTGAACTTTTGTTCAAAGGAACACGTTGCCTTGGATCGGAGGAGTTGGTCAAAACAAAAGCGTTTGTAACCGTTTTGTATATAATGCATATGGTTGGAAAGATGTTTTAAAAGTAGAATACAATGATCCACACAAGTTTGCCTCGAAATTGCGTGGTTTTCCTTCTACTGTGCAAACTAACACGGTCGGTCATTTATGGGAGTCAAAATTTTGACCCCCATAAATGGCCGACGTTTTAGTCGACGAGGTAAAAGGAAAACCACGCAATTTCGAGGCATGTTTGTGTGGATCATGGTATTCTACTTTTACAACATCTTTCTACCCATATGCATTTTATAAAAAACGGTTACAAACGCTTTTCAAAGACCAACTCGACCGATCCAAGGCAACGTGTTCCTTTAAAGAAGAAAACAATCTGGTCAGAGAATTAGACTTTTCTTCGATGCCTATTCTTCCAAGCTTTAGGACTTCCTTGTATGCCTATTTTGTTTATCCGTAATCTTTCTTTTTTTCTCTGCAATACTTTCTAGTTCTAGTTTTTTCTTTTTATTCCAGTTTTATCCTTGTATTTTGTCTTTTTCTGTCAAGTTTTTAAAATAGTTTTTGCTTCTCTGCGCACTGCGGCCGAGCCTATTGTATTCTGCCAACTACAGGATACACTATGGCTTAAACAATAGCAAAACAATATCTCAAACAATGGTTCAAACTATAGCCTATAATGACTCAGACTGCCTTCTCATTAACTGGTATACGTTTGTCTGCATCGTTAGTGTCCAACTTTTGGAGCCTTTGTTTTATGCGTTAAGAGACTCCCCAGCAGGCCCGATTTCCATATAAGACACAATGTCGACATCGGACACTGTCAAGGCATGGTATCCTCGCTTTCGCCCCAGCGGTCTGTAAACGTAAAAACAAAACAACTGTTCAATATATTTTTCCCGAAACACGTGAAAAGGGCCTTGTCACACGAGGCAACTTTTACATTTGGGCAACCGACTTCAGTGCACACTGAAAACATCACATAGTCAACCATTATTTGTGCATCTTATACAGGACCACTTTGGAAGCACATGACTATCAAACAATGTCTTGAGAGATCCCAAATAATTTTAACATTGAAAAAACTTTATGAAATTGCAAAACTCAACAAAGCTCAAGTTTAGTTTTTAATTCAAAATAAAAAGGAATCTTATTTTTGCTATCGTCCAGACTATATAAAAACACACATACAATAGGCCTATTCTATATTATAGGCTACTCACATTCTAGGGACACAAGGCCGGTACGGACGTCGTGCTCCTGGTGGCGGAATGATGTCCGAGGATGCGTTTCGGGCAATAACTCCAGTTTGCCGGTCCTCGGGTGTCGACGACGGGCCACTAAGCTGAGGCTGCACGGGTGCCTTCTTACTGCTGTTCTCCTCCTGTGCGTTGTTACTTCTTTTCTCCTCCGGATGTTGATCAGAACTTTCCTCCTTGAATCGTCTGTATGGAGTCTCACCGGCCATATCCGTTCAAGCCGACTTTTTAAAAATACAAATTACAACAATTTCATCGTTTTTGAGGCACTGTGGACAGTTTGGTATTTAAATCAAAATATTACTTTAGATTGAAAAAACCTTCCTTAGTAAAACTAGATTACCAGCCTGTCAGCCAAGACTACACTCAATTATTATGCTAAGTAAACAACAGTAAAAACCAGTCACAAGCAATGTTAATATGGCAGGCATGGAAGGTTTTTTTTCTACTTCTACGTGATACTCGGCAATGTCCTTTTGGCCAGTATATAGCGTGTAAAAAAAGAAACAGGAATTTTCCTGGAAATTATTTTGCCCCTGGTTTTAAGACACCTGATGGGATACCAGGAAGCGTTTTTTTTTTTTACCGTGGAAGAAGATATATCACGATGCTTCACACAATCTATTTCTATATAAACCAAAACATTACAAGAAGTGGTGAGCAATAATTTAGACTTGTAAATTTGCTCCTTCCAATAGTCTAGACACATGTTGTACATGGCTTCCCTTTGCTTGGCTTCCTTCCCTGGGAAAAACTTTGGTCCAAATTTCCTACAATTAGCAGTTTCTAAGAAAGCAGCCCCTGGTATATCTCACTAGTCAGGACGCGTGGCTGTGGTTTCCTTTTCCCGGAAAACAATCCTTCCGTATATAATGCTTACATTAAAGGAACACTTTTGCCGTGAATCGGACGAGCTGGTATATATTAAAAAAGCATTTGGTTAGAAAGATGTTGTAAAAGTAGAATACATGTACAATGATCCACGCAAACATGCCTCGAAATTGCACGGTTTTCATTTTACCTCGTCGACTAACACGGTTGGCCATCTCCCAAATTATGGCCGACCGTGTTAGTTCGCACAGTAAAAGGAAAACCACGCAATTTCGAGGCAAAATTTGTCTGAATCATTGTATTCTACTTTAAAAAATACCTTTCCAACCATTATGCATTTTATTAAAATAAAATAAACAGTTACGAATGCTTTTTATATGACCAACTCGTCCGATCCACGACAACGTGTTCCTTTAAAGGCAGTGGACACTATTGGTAATTGTCAAAGAATATCCTTCACATTTGGGGTATCTCAACATATATGCGTAAAATAACAAACATGTGAAAATTTGAGCTCAATCGGTCTTCGAACTTGCGAGATAATAATGAAAGAAAAAACACCCATGTCACACGAAGTTGTGTGCGTTTAGATGGTTGATTTCGAGACCTAAATTTCTAAATCTGAGGTCTCGAAATCAAATTCAAGTTACTTCTTTCTCGAAAACTACGTCACTTCAGAGGGAGCCGTAAGTTTCTCGCAATGTTTTATACCATCAACTTCTCCCCATTACTCGTCATCAAGAAAGGTTTGCTAAAAATTATTTTGAGTAATTACCGATAGTGTCCACTGCCTTTAAACTGAGATGCAAACTGTCTACTGATTCACCTTTTTGGGTTCATGTTATAGGCCTACTTCCATAATCTATCTGATTGTTCAAGAAAAAAAGCAAGACTGTTATAATTATTCTGTCTCCCAGGATGACACGAAAGTGTAATGCCGCCAGTGCTAACACTGTTAAAAGTCACTCATAAAAATATTATTACTCTGGTGGGATAAAATAAAATTTAATGTTTAACAAAACGTAAACTCTTTTGTAATCAAATCAAAGTAATAAATTATAAATGAGACCTCCAGCCAGCTTAATTTGCCAAAACCTACTCCACATAACCCAAAATGATTAAACTCACTTCAAAAAAAATATGCAAATCGTTGCAATAGCTGTACTTCCTTGCTTTTGAAGTTTCTAGGAAATCACTCCGATAATAATATCAGATACAGTTTCAACTTTTAGTCCAAAGTGTGGTGTGTGTGTGTGTATGGAATGGCGGTTCAATAATTAATTTTCTGATTCAGACGCTCGCTGTTTAGAAGACACAAACGCATTCGTGCGTCCCACAACGCGCACCCCGTAATAATTTTGCGTTTGAAACTCCCTCGATTTTTGATAATTATTTATTAGGCGCTTTTATTAGAAGCGCGCCCCCTCGACACTCAAGTCCGTCTCACGCACCGAACTAGATTTGATTCAAGTCCCGTTCTCGTGCGAGAGGTCTCTGAGCACAATAATATTATGCATTTTTAAGGCAAATTAATATTATTTTCCGTCAAAATGTAGCAGCTATTCCATGCACTGCAGGTTTGGAAAATTTTCTGACGTAAATACTAGGCGATGGGACTCAAAATAAAAGGACCTTCACGGGATTGGGACTTGAGCCAAGTCTAGGATAGTTTTTAGTTTCTACACGGCGCTCGACTGGTGGCGCTATGCTATTTTAAAAATGGCGGCGCCCATACGAAGTATAATCTTTCCCTCCGTTCTTCTATTTTTGTACATTTCAGTTGGAATAGGAGCTTTTAATTCAGATATTGACCCATCGGACAATGTGGCATTTCATTCAGGAAACCAACAAAATGTACAATTTGGAGCGGCAAAGCCAAGAAGGTTGGTAAAGTTACTGATTTTTATTTTAGATTTTAAATTTTTAAAATTAAATTAAAAAACAAAACAAACTGACAAATAATTTTTCAGAAATCTAAACAAAAAAGTGCACACTGCAATTGGGGGGGGGGGGGGGGGCGACTGCAAGTACTGTGCCTGTGCGGCTGTGTAACTTAAGGCCAAGCGTAGAATGCCTATTTAATCTCATTGAGGTAAATTAGATTATATTATTTTCATATCGAATGAAAAAGTGGTGGCGCCATACGGAAACTTTTCCTAATTGTATGCTCAAAAAGTAACGTGGAGTACGCTCAACATTGCACAAAGTAGTTGTGATAATGTAACGGCTGTCGGGAGGAGGGTTATGTTATCGCAACTAGTGCACAAGCCACTGTGCATTCACTGCATGGCATTGGCAGCCACTAAATTATAACTATTATTATTTTAAAAGGGGGGGGGGGGTAGAAAGAAAAGGAAACCCAGCAGTAAATACAAACCAGGGAAACAAAGTCAACTGAGCTTTTAATTAGAACTTTCCCATTGCATATAATAATACTAATACAGTAATAGTACATGTAGTTAGTCCAAGTACTGTTCAAAGACAACAAAGCAGTGTTACTAACATTGTTTTACTTACAGTTTTACTTGCCGGCAGTTGTCGTCAGGCTTTTAATGCATCCACCCTCTTGCACGTGAACTATATAACTTATTAGTGATCTTTGTAACCGTCTCATTTAAAAACCAAGGTTTCTCCTCTACGATGTCAATCACGGTGAGGGTTTCAACCTAAGGCGAGATGTCTACATGCGGATAGCCAACCTGCTGAGAAGGCTCAGGCAGGATGAAGACTGGGTGCTCGTGCTACCCCCTTGGGGGGGCCTGTACCATTGGAAGACTCGCTCCTTGGAGCAGATCAGAATTCCCTGGTCAACCTTCTTCAATGTGGAGAGCTTGAATCGCTTCATCCCAGTGATCGAGTTTGATGAGTTTGTGAAAGGTGAAATATTACAGTTGTAGCTTGACATGCCGCAAGGGCGGCGGTTGGCCCTACCTCTAATTAAAAAGAATGAGCATTCTCTAAAATACTATGGCGTATTATGGCCTAGCGGTTAAAAGAGCACCGGATTCAAACTCTGGTGTTTATGATCAGCAGAGTGTGGGTTAGAGTCTCAGTCGTGAAACCAATGTCCTTAAGCAAGACACTTAATATTTACATCCAGCTCTGTTTATATATCCCTGTCAAGAACATGTCTTTCCTAATGCAGACCTTGAACTTTGCTCTTGAAGGGGCACAGCAATTATTTTTCTCTGGTACGGAGCACTTCTATAGGGAAAATGCGAGTTTGTATCGGAACTTTGAAGAGGGCACCACAGCAAAAAGCACAGGGCACCACAGCAACTGCTGTAGGTGCCAGGGATTATTTTTAGGGGCCTGCTACTGCAGCTTGCAATGTTGAAAGTTGAAGGCGGGCTCTGCAAAATTAAAAACAAAGTTCTTTAAAGGCAGTGGACACTATTGGTATTTGTCAAAGACTAGTCTTCACAGTTGGTGTATCTCAACATATGCATAAAATAACAAACCTGTGAAAATTTGAGCTCAATCGGTCGTCGAATTCGCGAGATAATAATGAAAGAAGAAAAAAAATCCTTGTGTCACGAAGTTGTGTGCTTTCTGATGCTTGATTTCGAGACCTCAAATTCTAAACTTGAGGTCTCGAAATCAAATTCGTGGAAAATTACTTCTTTCTCGAAAACTACGTCACTTCAGAAGGAGCTGTTTCTCACAATGTTTTATACCATCAACCTCTCCCCATTACTCGTAATCAAGTAAGGTTTTATGATGATAATTATTTTGAGCAATCACCAATAGTGTCCACTGCCTTTACCTCATTTATTTATTGACCATTTCTCAGAATCTGGCCAGGCAGTGATAGACCAGATTCTATACCTCCAGGGATACAAGGAGGGTTGGACCAACGGCAAGTGGGAGGAGAAGATTGACGAGCGAGAGTGCATTGACCCGCCCTCGTACCAACCAGATGGAAAGGGTCTCTACAGAGGCTGGTTTTGGGGGTACTCGGACGTCTACGCCAAAGCATTCAAATGTTTGTCAGTGCAGGGGATGGCTGGTATAATGGCGCCGATTCTATTGCACAATGTGACTACCAGAAGGTCAGTAAGAAAAGCCAAAGGTTGTGAAGTCGAGCCCATCTGTCATATTTATCAAATTCTGATTTGAATTTGTCAAGGAAAAGCTTGGGGGAAAATAGATGGGTGATTTTTTTTTTAAAGATCTTGCTAGCTACTGAAGACTCTGATAATTTCACAGGGTTATTTTTGTATATGTTTTGGTCAAAAGTGCTGATACTGGTCATTGACAAATTTTTAAACGTTGGCCAAAGGGTATTATATAATCATTCCCCGACTACTCCTTTTAAAAAGTGTTGAATTTATGTCTTTTAAAATGGAACTAGGTCAGTCTTTGTAGATAGGGGAGAGAAGTTGCTGCATGACCGCTATGGGGATGCTTCTTATTGGGCCGTAAGTACACTAAGAATTTTGACTTTATTACGTTGTCAAACATTGTACCTTCCTTTAGGTCTGTGTTCATTGATCGTGCTGAGGAAATGCTCCATGATTACTATGGACAAGTGGATTACTGGAACGTAAGTGGCCATACTTCAACAATTGCTGGAAAAAATTGTCAGTAAAATAGTCCCACAAAAAACGGTTTGTTTATGGACATACTTAAAACATTTCTTGAACAAATGTTGGTAAAATAGTACCCACGAACAGCTTGTTTTTGAAGGATGGTATATTTCATCTGATCAGTTATCTTATTTGATCCTGGGTCCTAGCTTGGATCCATGTATCAAACAACCCTGTTATAAAACTCTTTTCTGAAGCATGGCCATGCATTCAAATTCTGTGGCATTTTGTGGTCTAGGCCAACGGACCTCCAGCTATGATGTTGTCAGCAGCAGAGTGTGAGTTCGAATCCCGCTCATGACACTTGCCCCCTTAAGCAAGGCACTTTAATAGCTTTCTTGGGAAGGTAGTGCATTCTGCTCCACCAGCCAGTCTCCTACTAGATAATACCCATGCCTACATCCTTGTGAATTGTGAAGGGGAAAACCCTGTTCCAGACCCTGGTGTTAAATGGCAACATGCCCCTGGGGCCCCTGGGTTGACTACCCGAATCAGTGCAGCCCCAACCTTGAAGTGGCCGTCGGTGACCTTGTGATGCTAGGCAACCTCTCAACAACTAAAATCCAAACAAAAAACACTTCCATCTTCCACCTTTGAGGGAGCCTAATAAGTAATGAGCTCATCAGAATTTTCAAGGTTCCATGTTTGTTTACAGGAATCAGGAAGGCATACATTTTTTTTAACCTAAAAAGACATTACAGTCAACACGTTTTTTCAAAACTAGATGTTCTTTGATTGATGTGATTATTTTGTTTTGTACAATCTGTGTGCGTTTGTCTTTTCTGTGATTTGTTGTTTGTTTATTATTTTTCTTTTGTAGGCAAGGAGAAGTATGAGATTTGCCAAACATTTACGAGACATCGGGGACGAGTTCAGAGCAAATAGTCTTGAATCTACGGATGAGAAGGACAAGACTCAAACAACAGAAGACTGGAGGGAAATGAAGGTAAGGTCGAGTGCAGATACAATTATTTTCTTGATTTGGGGTTGAACAAAGAAAAAATTACTAGAGATGGACTTGAACCAAAGACCTCCAGATTAACGCCCTGGCTCAGTTAAGTGTAGCCGACATCTTGGAGTGGACGTCCTTGGGCTTGTTATGTTAGGGGATCTCCCATAAAAGAAGTGTATACAAATATACATCATGATGCATTTAGTGCCTTTGGAAAAGGTTCAGGTTGGGAATATATCTAAGCTTCCAAAAACCAACGATGATAATAACTTCGTTTATCGTTTATGTCCACCTATAATCACCATTCTACTCTAGGTCATTTTCAGCAGCATCAACCCTGGTGAGGAACATTTATCTCCATCTATGACAACATTCAAGCTAAACATAAAAATCTGGCCTGTTCAAACAAGCATACTCACACAATCCTAATTGGTCCTCCTCCTCAAGCGCCATGAGCACCCATTTAGGTGAATACCTGCCCTATATTATAAGTTTTCATGATTTTATTATTGTTATCTTATTCCCCCCGCCCTCTCCCCCACCCTTTCTTTATTGACAGCCGAAACCAGGCTCTGCACTCGGAGGGCCCTACCTTGCAGTCCACTTGCGACGAGAAGATTACGCTCGGAGTAAAAGAAAAGAAGTTGCTACATTACCGAGAGCGGCTGAACAGATTAAGGCGGCCCTAATTAAGTATGATCTGAGGAAGGTCTTTGTAGCTACTGATGCTCCTAAGCATGGTAAGTTTGCTATACAGTCTGGAAAAGTGTCTGGTGAGAAAAAAAAAACCAGCAAGGGGCAAGAAAAAGACCAAGACCAACCGCTCGTGAATTAATCCAGACCTCTTGAAGTAAATAACTTGATGTGAGGAATTTATAAATATTTACCATCCTAATCACTTACATTATTTTTACCAACCATTTTGAAACCATTCGATTACATGGGCTGTCACAGTGTATAGTGGCAAAATAGAGCACATAACAGATTTAAATTTGTATTGTGTACGATACATATACTGAACTGCATGGCAGTGAACCAAAACTATCCACTAAAATACAACAGCTTCGTCTAAGAACTAGCAGGGCACTCTCATACAAAAACACCAAATAACCTGTCTCTCAGCTTATCACCTGGTCACCAATAAATAGAAGGAAAAATAGGGAAGACAAAAGCTCAGCTATACAGATGTAGTTACCAGGGATATCGCGATGCTTGCATTTGATCTTCCTAACTAAATGAGCGATAGACAAGAATGGGCAAGTCTCATCATGATTCCGACCTCGGTCGGCTAGAGAGAGAGAGAGAGAGAAATGTATATCTATTTACCACATGATATCATAGTTCAATTTGGCATGGTGTGTATTAAAGGGAAGGTACACTATTGGTAATTGTCAAAGACCAGTGTTCTCACTTGGTGTATCTCAACATATGCATAAAATAACAAACCTGTGAAAATTTTAGCTCAATTGGTCATCGGAGTAAGGGAGAACATGATGAAAGAGAAAACACCCTTGTTGGACGAATTTGTGTGTCTCAGTTAGGAGTAAAAGACTTCTAGCTAGAAGTCTTTTATGATTTTAGTGAGAAATTACCTCTATTTCAAAATCTATGCTACTTCAGAGTGAGCCGTTTCTCACAATGTTTTATACTATCAACAGCTCTCCAATGCTCGTTACCAAGTCAGTTTTAAAGTTAATATTTGTTTTGAGTAATTACCAAACGTGTACCTTCCCTTTAACCCTTTTGCACTCGTATCACATGTGGTGTCTGACAGTCTGTGCACAGGAACCATCTCTGGACACAAGAGGGTGCTGTTACCATACCCCATAATCTTGACTTGCTATAGCCTTTAAAAAAAAATGTTGATGAAACTCCTACCCACAGAAATCAAAGAATTGAAAAAGCTGTTACCAGACTACAAAGTCTACAACTATGTTCCTCCAAAAGGCATTCTGGAGAATTTTAAAGATGGCGGAGTGGCCATTATAGATCAATGGATATGTGCTCATGCAAGGTTAGTTGTTAAACTGTTTAGCTGGTTCTGAAGTTTGTTCTTTAACTTTGAAGGAGCACAGCAAACGTGCCCAAACTAAACTATGGTAGACCGTGTCCAAATTAGCGGCCACAGCCCTGGCTACAGCTCTGGCTACAGCTAGATTTATGCATCACCATGCCTTGAGGTATAGGACGTCCTTTAGCCGTAGCCGCCAATTCAAATTTGGCCTTAGACGTAGCCAAGTGGTAACTACACCGTTTTCCCTGGTGACATCTAGGGATGTTTTAAAGGAATGACATATCTGACCTAATTTACATTAGATGCTTAGGTCTTGAGAAATTTTGTGATATGTGTGACTCTCAGTGCCAAACGAGGCATGTCCTGCCAAAACTGGGTTTTTATAGGCCCTTCCAGTAGATTAGAAGAAGAATTTTTAACAGCACCCAGTTAAGGCTGATTGGGTATTAATGTCTCTCAACATATGAAATGTCAAATCATTTGTGTGTATCATTTCCAAATTGTGTTCCATTTTCCCGTCAGTGTCTTGTTCTAGTACCTAGGATTTTTACCCTATACATGTATTTAGAACCAAAAATTATAAGTAGTACTAAAAACTTAAATCATGTTTTGTTTCAACAAATGTACGTCCACAGGTATTTTATGGGAACGGGCGGGTCCACCTTCTCATTTCGCATCCAAGAGGAGAGACAGATTCTTGGGTTTGACACGAAGATGACCTACAATCGTTTTTGTGGTGACACAGAGCCAGAGGATTGCGAGCAGCCGTCAGTCTGGAAGATAGTCTACGATTAATGAAAGCTTTTTGTCCACTTATACGGTGGTCAAACGGCAAGTTTATTTTCTAGGTAAAAACTACTTTTTCGGTAGACGTATTTATTTTTGTACATCTTGGCACGATTATATTGAGCTACTTAACCAAAAATATTTTCTGATAAACTGAGCCACCACTGTATTTGTGAATTAGGCCGTGTCCGAAACGGCAACTTCGGCTACAGCTACGGCTAGATCGCGCGCGTCTGCTATTCTTCAACACTGGTAGAGGCGCTGATCTAGACGTAGCTGTAGCCGAAGTCGTCGTTTCGGACACGGCCTTAGGTACTAAGTTCGCATTTTCAGTTTCATTCTTTTGTCAGGGTCTTGTGGTATGCAAATTCTGCTTTTGATATGCGGGAACATTAATTATCTCATGTTTATGCATCACTAAGAAATTGATGAAACAAATTGTTACCAAAACCAAAAATAACTTTACTTACATACCTAACATTTTACTATGTGTTTTGATACACTGTACAGCATTGATAACTAAGTTAATGACAAAATAATTTCAATTTTTTTTTTCAAAAACATTGTACAATAGTATCAGTTAAAAGCAGTGGACACTATTGGTAATTACTCAAAATAATTATTAGCATAAAACCTTACTTGGTAACAAGCAATGGGGAGCTGTTGATAGTATAAAACATTGTGAGAAACGGCTCCCTCTGAAGAAGCGTAGTTTTTGAGAAAGAAGTTATTTTCCACGATTTCGAGACCTCAGATTTAGAATTTGAGGTCTCGAAATCAACCATCTAAATGCACACAACTTCGTGTGACAAGGGTGTTTTTTCTTTCATTATTATCTCGCAACTTCGATGACCGATTGAGCTCAAATTTTCACAGGTTTGTTATTTCATACATATGATGAGATACATCAAGTGAGACGACTGGTCGTTGACATTTACCAATAGTGTCCACTCTCTTTAATATTTATAATATATACCCTTGCATTTGAGTATGATGTATGATGAACAGCGCCCTCTCTGAGGCAAAAGGTGGCAGATCATCCGCTGTCTTTGCCAAATAGGGCGATTTGTTTGTCAGCAATAGAATGTTCTACAGTAATGCAAATGTTATGAGACATTTATACAGCGCATAAGCAAAGGCAGTAACCTCTGTGCGCATTCAACACAGAACATAAAACAAAGCAATGTTATAAACATTTTGATTCAAACCAGGTGAGTCTTAGAAAGTCGTACGACTACCGCGATATTAATTATTTCCTGCAATGGAATTTGGTTTTATAGATTTTAAACATGTTCTTGCCACCATGTAGATACCGTGTTATTGTGTTGGTAAAGTTATAAAACCTGTGTGTGTGCTCACTGACCAAAATGTCACATTTTTAAATAAATATTTCCCCCAGCAATTTGTTTCATATATTTGTTATGTAAGAAGAAATTACCTTTTCTGAAAAAAATGTCTTCCAGCATTGTAACTAAGTATTAATTTGTTAATACTTTTTTAAAGTTATGTTCGCTTAAATCACATTCACTTTGTATTGGCAATAATTAAAGTTATTTGTTAACTGTACTTAAATTGACTAACAACTGCATTTGAAGTTTTATTAAAACTCACCACGACTAAATTTACACAATTAATGTTTCTCTACATCATTTTGCCAATTTCTGTAAACAATGTTCTTTGTAACGGGTCACGCAACATTTTGTTTCTGAAAGAAGAAATGACCTTTTCTATACATTTTGTCCACAACAATACCCCAATGTTCCCCCAGTTTTTAACAGGAAACAGTGTAATGAGATTTCATGCATATAAGTTATGCCCATGTGCTTACAAGAAATAAGTGTTGTCAAACACTTTCTCCTGATATTGCAGTGATTCAGATGGGGGGGGGGGTATCCTGCCACCACTTTTACACTAATTTTTACCAAAAGGAGTATCCCGTTTCAGTAAATTAGATCTCTTTTCAGTTTATCCCAAATATTAATTTATTTTATAACAAATGAAACAATTTGCAGGATACAGAAATATTTCCCAGATGGTTACAGTCAGTTGGTGCAGGTTTTTTTCTTTCTAAGGCCGTGTCCGAATTGACGGCTTCGGCTACAGCTACGGCTAGATCGCGCGTACACTGACAGACGCGCTGATCTAGCCGTAGCTGTAGCCAAAGTCGCCAATTCGGACACGGCCTAAGTTAGGCCTAGTACAACCTTAAATAGCGCCCTCTTGGGGCGTTTGGAATGCCTTACCTAGGGATGTAACTGGCCTATTTTGCGTTTCGGGTTTCGGGATTTCGATTATCTCCAGCGCAGTGGCCAGACATTTTTGGTGGGGGGGGGGGGGGGGGGTTGCTATTTACCGTTCCGAACTACTCATTTGTATAATTGTCAATCTCCTTGGGGTGGGGCGGTCGTGGCCCTTGCCCACCTCTGGCTACGTAGGCTATTTCACTACTTTAAAAAGTTTTTGACCATGTAGCCTGGCCGAGTGAAATGTGTGTCCCTGATTGTGGAGGTAGCTAACTCCATGCTCGGAATTTCCTTCCTCTATGCTTTGATGTACACACAATAACCATGAACTCAGTAGTGAAATCAAGTCTAATATTGTAAACACATAAACAAAATGGAGGTTGCACATAGGCAGCAGAGTGAGGGTTCGAATCCCCAGCCGTGACACTTGTGTCAGCAAGAGACACTTTGCCATTGCTTCGTCCTTCGGATGGGACGTACAGCCGTTGGTTTCATGTGTTGTGCAAACGCATGTAAACGAATCCAGTGCATTTAATGAAAAGAGAAGGGGTTCGCCCCGGTGTACCTGGCTGGCTTGGCAGCTTATTGCGCGCGCCACAGCACGGCAAGCTTGCAAACCATTACAGTGTGCTGACGATTAGGTCTCGCACCGCTTTGTATCCTTTGGGAAAAGGCACGTAATTATGGTTATTATGATTACTTGAAGTGTAGATAAATGATCATGAGCTTCAAGTTCAAGTGAACCCCCCTTGGATACAATGTCCAAGTTTTGTTTTTCTGAATAACTGTGGTTTGTGGTCACCACATTTCTTTCCCCGCAGAAGAATGCTGTATGTCATCAATCGACACCATTAAGGAGAACTTTACAATTCATCCAAGACTAATAATTAGTTCACCTTCCAGGAAAACCAACACCATGTTTTGTTTCTGACACATAACAACAAATACAGGGCTGAATGAAAGAGCCAAAGGTTACACCCCTATATATAGACCTTTATCATGCTGCCTCCATCTTGGTCTTGTCCCTTGAATCGAACAACAATAATGAATGCTTATAATTATTTTGCAAATGGGAACCAGACTATTTTGTTCTTCCAGCCTCGGTTTGGTAACATTGATATCATTGGGAGAAATGCAAGATGGCTGCACAACGATAAAGGTCGAGAGGTTAGAATGTTTAAAGGAACACGTTGCCTTGGAATGGTTGAGTTGGTCTTTGAAAAGCGTTTGTAACCGTTTGTTATAAAATGCATAAATATGTTTAAAATGACATTTTAAAAGTAGAATATAATGATCCACACAAGTATCACTCGAAATTGCGTGGTTTTCCTTTTACCTCGTCGACTAACACGGTCGGCCATTTATGGGAGTCTAATTTTTGACTCCCATAAATGGCCGACCGTGTTAGTTCGCAAAGTAATAGGAAAACCACGCAATTTCGAGGCAAATTTGTGTGGATTATTGTATTCTACTTTTAAATCATCTTTCTAACCATGCATTTTATAACAAACGGTTACAAATGGCTAATTGGTTTTCCTGTCATTATAAACTACGGAAGCGTATATTGCCGCCACATCAATAAAAACACACATCTCTTATCGTGTACTAAACCTACACAAATCTGAGAAGCGTTACCGTAACGCTTCTCATAATATTACAAATTTGGGAGGCATAAGAACTGATTTTTCGTACGTATGCACATTACTTCGAAATGAAATGTTTCTCAAAATGCTTTATAACGATAGAAAGCTGTATAGGCTTCTAACCAAAAGTTGTTATTGCCATTGTTTATCTTCCCTTTAAACACCAGCAAGTGAAGTGTTGACGTCACCTGGTGTAACTTACAATATAATAATTGTCAAGTTACAAAACAATTTGCACCCAAACACAGGGTTCGTAAAGAAAAGAGAACATTAACGATTAAGGACACACTGCGCGGGACCTTTTGTGTGAGGAGGGTTCACGGAGTGCTTTTGATATGGGCTGGGTCACGTACATGAGCAATATTCATTGTGAAGTTATCCGACTGTCATTGTTTGATGCGATTGTGGTGTTGGGCGATTTCTTGAGTTACCTTGGAGGGGCATATTGAAAGGTATGTTCCTGGAGATCATTCACCCCCAATGTGAGTGAGTTTAAAGGCACTGGACTTACTCAAAACATAGAATAGAGCAATAACTGTTAGCATGAAAACTTACTTAACGAGCAATGAGTTGTTGATTGTATAAATCATTATGAAGTTACGGCTTCCTCTTAAGTTCGAGAAATAGTTACTTTCGCGATCAAATAACAAAAGACTTCAGCTGAGGCCTTTTATTATGCATCTAAAAGTACACAAAGTAATGCAACAAAGGTGTTTTTTCTTTCATTATTCTCCCGCAACTTCGATGACCAATTGAGCCAAAATGTTCACATGTTTGTTATATGCATATTATGTTGGGATACACCAAGTGAGAGTATATGTCTTTGACACCAACGATGTCCAGCAGTGCCTTTAAGGTTCCAATGACAAGGGCTTGGGTGGCCGGTTTATGGTCCATGGTCAATAGAGTGAAGAAAGGGATCACTCGAGGGAAGTGAACAGTGGGTTAAGTTTTGCGATGTTAAATTGACAATCATTATTTTGTTCGTTATATACGGAATTCATTTCAAATTCATTTTCGAATTACGATTGGGATTGATCGCAACATATGATAGTCTTGCTTCAAGACGTTTGGCGCTACTTTTCCCCCATACCATTTCACAACGTCTGTTTGCCTCACACCAGTTACTGATGTCGGCGGGCTAAAGGTAGATTTGTCAAGTAATTGGTACTTAGAATACTTAAAAAGAGATGAAGAAGCATATATTTGTATGAAGTCAATGTTGAAAACTGTTTACAATTTCAGGTTGGTACACAGCCCATGCACGGGAAGAAAAAAAGAGATGGAGAGAACTCTTATGGCAGTGGAAACTATTGGTAAACACTCAAAATAATTATTAGCGTAAAACTTTACTTTGTATTGAGTAATGGGGAGAGGTTGATGGTATAAAACATGGTGAGAAACAGCTCCCTCTGAAGTAACGTAGTTTTCGAGATAGAATACATTTTCCACGAATTTGATTTCGAGATCTCATAATTAGAATTTGAGGTCTCGAAATCAAGCATCTGAGAAAGCACACAACTTCATGTGACAAGGGTGTTTTGTTCTATCATTATTATCTCGCAACTTCGACCACCAATTGAGCTACAATTTTCACAGGTTTGTTATTTTATGCATATGTTGAGATACACCAATTGAGAAGACTTGTCTTTGACAATTACCAATAGTGTCCCGGGTCTTTAATTTGTTGTGGTATGACACGGCCTGACCAGGGTGCTCGCCTGCCCAAAAGTCCACGGAATGTACAAGTTCACTGTTTTCTTTACCCTTCCCCTCCCCATCTTCTCACAGTATTCATCCAACTTACTGAAGAGCATGGAAGGCAATCTTAAAAAATATATCTTTTACACCCAATATACAAGATCATGATTTGATGTTTGGTTGAATGTTAGATGATCTTCAAGGGAACTCGGCAAACTATTTAAAAAAATACGCTAGCAACAGCAATCTCTCTTAAACAAACATTGGTTTGGACGAAGTTTATGATTACGAATTGCACAAAATCAAGAAATACGTTTTTCTCGTCATTGTGAAATCAGCAGCTAGCTTTGTAGGATTCGAACTCACAACTTTGGGATTGCAAGCTGGTGACTATAACCCTTTTCACACGGCCAAAATGTAGCCAGGGTCCCTTGCTACAAAATGTACGAGTGTGGATTGTTTATATCACCATGCGTGACTGATTTTGTGAGCTTTCACACTACAAAGTAAAAAAAAAAACTAACAACCCTTGTGCGACATGAGAGTGATATGACAAATTTCATCTAGGCACTGTTCAATAAACAAGAGTTCCTTTCACACGATGATGTAGCCCACGTCCTTGGTCAAAACTTCAGCTAGTGTAAGATTTTGTCGTAGGTCCAGACCTCCGACAAAATGTTACAATGTTGGACAAGATTTGACAAGGGACCCTGGATACTCCAAAAATTATTGTCCTTTCACACGAGGTGCATTTTGTAAAATCTTACAACCTTGCTACAATTTAGCAAGGAACCCTTGCTAAATTGCTCTCGTGTGAAAGGGGCTTAAGGCCCATGATGTTTCATACTGCCGTTATTCGACAGAAATTGCAAAAAGTTTGAAATGAGGCATATTTTGTTGTTCCCATTTGGAATGGTGTATATGAAACATTGCTTTATAAAAATGTGCCTTCCGAAACAATTCCTATTTTTTTCTGTGATACACAGCAGGTTGTGACTGCCACGAAGTTGGCTGTTGGCTCGTGCGTTTAAAGGACATTCGGTATTTTTATTTTGGTAATCACCTTTAGAAATTAATGACAATAAAAACTGCTGATTTGAAACCCACAACAGCTTTCGATAATTATAATAATAAAACTGACATTTATATTGCGCATTGATACTCTATTGCGCATTACAAGATACACAAAATGCAGATGTGAAAAAACCCACATAAACAGAGCAAGAATGAATTGAATTTGTATGAAGCATGTTCACTTCGAAGTAGGCCCACTGAGGTTATAATGGAGAAAGATATCGGTTGTCAAACCCCAAATTTTGAGTCTAAGAAACGTCTACTGTCAGAAAGTTGTATATTCCCATAACGGATTATTCTTTATAACAAAACGTTCCTTTATAGACTCAAAGCACCCGATCTGAAGGCAATTTGACCCTTTAAGTTAGGCTCAATAAAATGGCCGGTGTCAGTCCCCTCTTGCAGAGAGTGTGAAGTATTAGTGGGTAATTTGTGCAAGTGTTTAGCTGGAGGTGGTTATACTGTGTACAATATTTGTGTGCTGCATTGGGAGATGAATTCAATACGGGGCCAATCTCCAGCGAGCTGCCCTGGTGGTGAAATAGATTTAAATAATAATGTTTAAGAAAGCACAGCGAACTTGTCAATAGTTAGGGCCTATTGGAAATAATTTCATAGGTATCGCTCTTTAGCTTAAAGGTGAACCAGATTTACGAGAGAAAAAAACACTAATGATAAATTTAGATAATACTCCCATGAAAAAAAGAATGTAGACACGAAATGTGACAAAATACAAGAATGTAGGCTTATGCCTATTATAATAATACACTGGAATACAGTAATTGATTCTCTGCGCTTGTGTGGTACCGTTATATTTTCCTTGTCCTATTTGCCCATTCTTTCTCGAATTTTGCCTCTTTTTTACTTTATCGTCAAGACATCACTTATTACTATATGTATCACCCGTTCTCTACAGGTATCACAGAACATCAATCTTACGAGCAAGATGACATGTTGCTGAAAACTACGGGACCATGCAGCGAACCCGTTACAGCAGCCGCAGGGCATGAAACCCAAAACTAGCACAGTCCTTTGTTGACTAAGAAATGTCACATTCTAGATTCGTCAAACAGAAACTGTTTCCTATAGTTTCATGTTTTGTCGAACCCTCTCAGTGACAAGAGACCGAAAGCGTGATTGAGAAAAACACGCCACAAGCAAGGGTCGACCGCTTTCCCTAAATCTTTAGCTGAATGCGAGACGGGGATAACATTTTTTGTGATCAGGAGTATTAAGAGACTTTTTTTGTGAATTAGAAAGTACATTCCAGAGGTAAACCCCTGATAATGTGGGGGTAACTGACCTCGACCAGGACGAGGAAAAAAGTGTTGGACCTCTATCTCGAAGAACATTGCATAGGCCTATACCTTTTTAATTTATCAAACACAAAATTTATATAACACATACAGGTCAGTCTCATTCTCTGACGATAAGGCGTAACTGATTTGCATAATGGCAGAGAGGAGGTCTGACATTATGTTTCCACCTCGGTTTACATGAACTTAAACGGGAAAACAATCACAACAATAGTGATTGTAAAAAGTTATTTCGGGGAGCAAATTATTAACTGTATGAATTTGTTAACTGAAGTGGTGTAATTCATAGATTTTACTGTTAAAAAGGGAGAAGATAGTTTTACAGTTTGCTAATGAAACGTAAGTCATGAATCGTGTTCTTCCGGTTTGGATTGTTAAAGCGGTGCTCTTTTTGTTTGTGACTTTTGAAGAGCTCTCCCGAACGTTCCCCATTGGATTACAGTAACAATGAAAAAGGGTAATGCAACTGCACTTTTTTTCTTCTGATCCTGGTAAGATTTGATAACTGATTATGACGCATAGTGCACCGAGTGGGACAGATCGGCTTTCAGAAAAGATTAGGATCGATCGCATTAATCAAATCGGATTGACTAATTTTCGTTTTTATCCTCTGTGAATAGAGCTGTTATGGGGTATGTTATGTCGATATGTGGAACTCGGCTGATGGCAAGACCAGGGGAAAAGTCAACCGGGGCTAGACGGGGCCAACGACCCGCCTGCTTTTACCCCCCTGAACCCCGGCAACCGGTGGCCTGATGTCCCCGATAATGTTTGATTTTCAAAATTTATGTGCATGACTTCTATCGTACGATACCCCATCAGGGCATTAGTTCAACCATAGCATGCAGATGTGGTTTTTTCTAAACCGCGTAAACCAAAGCTACAATTAACAGTAATTGCCAAATAGGGACTTGTGTCTGACTGAAGTTGGTCTTGCGGTCGTGTACATTATTTGTCAATTTTGTGAGTTATTGAACACATACTTTGAGCCTTATCACTCAACCTTTTATCCGGGTCCCTGTTCTATTTTGTACAACAAAATCAAGCGCGAGCGCCCATAAAGTGAACTTAAAGGAACACGTTGCCTTGGATCGGACGAGTTGGTCTATAAAAAAGCGTTTGAAACCGTTTCTTATGAAATGTATATGGTTAGAAAGATGTTTTAAAAGTAGAATATAATGATCCACACAAGTATCACTCAAAATTGCACGGTTTTCATTTTACGTCGCGAATTTACACTGTCGGCCATTTATGGGAGTCAACTTTTTGACTCCCATAAATGGCTGACCGTGTTAGTCGACGAGGTAAAACGAAAACCACGCAATTTCGAGGCATATTTGTGCAGATCATTGTATTCTACTTTTACAACACCTTTCTAACCATATCAATTTTATAGCAAACGGTTACAAACGCTTTTCAAAGACCAACTCGACCGATGTAAGGCAACGTGTTCCTTTAATCAGAGCTGTGTGTTGAGAGAGTTGCAACAACCTGTGATTAGAAGTCATTTTCGATAAAAAGATAAAAAAAGAAAAAACACTTTTGCGCATTGGGTCACTTGTGCTACATCAGTTTGGGACCGAATGTCGTTTATCAACTTATCAAACTTATCCCACCCATGTTGCAATTCTGTCAAATATACAGTCTGAGCAAAGGTGCAACCAAGCCCTCCTTTTAAATAGTTCCGTCTGAACACTTTCCAAGTTTAGAAAATAGCATGTAATACGTTGTCTCCCCAAATATCACAGATTTCTTATTTCAATTGCCGCAATTAAAATAAGACCGAAACGTGCATGCAATGCATAAACCCTTGATCAATAAAGGTTAAGTCATTGGTGATATATACTCACAGATTGGTTTTATGGGATTGGGATTGTATTTAGGCCTATAGAAAGAAATTACAAAACATGTATGTAAAAAAAACAATGATGTTAGGGCCAATGCTTTTCATAATTATAAATAAGTCGCCTCATTATTTTCTGACCAAGTCTCCACATTATTGCAAACTATGTTACCCCTCCCCTCTTGACAATTTATGATCGTGTCTGGGTCTAAGAATTGAAGGTGCCGTCCAAGTAGCCCCCCCTCCCCACACTCAACGATGTTATGTTGTGTACAATTTGTCAAAGTGCGGGGTGATGTTTGTCGATACAAGTTTAGGGGTTAGTGACCTCGACATCATCCATGAGAACCACGCCCTCATCCTGCCCTAGGAAAAAAAAAAAAATGGAGGAAACACTATACATAGTCGTAGTGTGAAAAGTTTGACCATGAAGGAGACCTTATGACACAAGCACCCTGAATCCCCAAACGGGACTTGAAAACAGCTTTAAAGTCTCCCAAAGGAATGTCACTTGCCTCCAACCCCCTCAATCCTGAATACCGTGTTATTATATACTGCTTTAATTGCAATTAAACTCTCAAAGAAAAAAATCAAACAAAGTATAGAGCCTATAATAAAAACCACAACCTGAAAAGACCACTGTTTGTCGTCTGTATAGAATCAATGCACAAATATTACCCCTTAACTTGCCAATGATAATATTGAACAAATCTCAGGCCTCGTTAGAGTTTGTTCTCCACACAAACTGAGTGGCGACATCCTGAGGCGGCCATTATGCATTGTTAGAGCCTGGACAATCGAGGCTGTCGAACAAAATACAATATTACGAAAACACCCCCAGCTTTGAAGAAAGAGGGGGACAGACAGAGAACAAAATCGCCCCAAAAGTTGACCCGTTGTTTGGTTGGTCAAACAAAAAGTAACTCCTTTTTTGGCCTGAGTACAAGAGATAAGGTTCGCTGTCCTCTAGTTCGTTTTCTTGCCGTCCGTCCGGGTCAAGAAATTCTGAAGATACGAAACACATAAATTTGTCTTTTCATTTATTGTACTGAATTTGAATCTGAATCTGAATTATAGTCGGCACACAGCCTTCTAAGAGAACCATCACACCAACTTTTTTTTTGAGAAAGAAGACATTTTAGTTTTAGACGTGGGAGGAAAACCCCGGGGAAAATAGTCCAGCATAGAGCAAAGACCTTGCTCTTATGGTCACAGCTAGGTATAGGGACTGAAAACCCCAATCCACAAGCAAGGCTCCGGCCCAGGCTCGAACCGGGGTCCATATAGAGGTGAAAGGCAGTGGCAGAAACCACCGAGCCAAACTAGGCTGTACTTATTGAGCCGATTCAGGGTACGTCACACGGAGGGCCCCAGACCCCCGGATCTGGGTCAAGCTGACACTGATACGATCAAACTGGTTAAAATTATAGGATTGTGAGTTTACCTTTTTTCGAAGATGTAGATATTTACATATGTTTAGCCTTCGAAAAAGACTATGCTAATAAAGGGTTGAAACGTCAGGCCATTAACTTAAAATAAAAAAAAAATAAAAAAAAGGGAGTTCTTTAAAAAAAAATCAGGAAAGGTTCTTGAGGATGGATACAGAATACAAATTGCTTCCGGGTTTACTTCTGCTCCTTGAGTTTTTACAGTGCGAGATAAGCGTACACAAATAACAACTTAGACATATACAACTTATGATGTTATCGCCATTCTTCAGTGAATAAATACCATTATCAATGCTGTACCATGCCCTTTCAGAACGAACAATAACTCTTTCAGGATTTTGGGTCACTCAAACACTGTCGCCACTTGGTGCAGTATTGATTATCGCATTCCAGTTCGATCCCTTCAATTATTCCAACTTCCTGCAATCGAAGAGGTTTAACAAACAAACAAGCTTTACGCGAGAGGAATGTAAGAAGCTTTGCTGCGCAGAGGGATTGGAGGGATATAGTTTTGAGAGGCCAACAAAAGTTGACTTACGAAAACGCCTACACATTTTAGTCATAACGGTACTCTTCCCAAATCTCTTCAATTCGAGTGGATTGCCCCTATTAAGCCTTTGCCCCCGCTTGCACCCCCACATGGTATGACCACACTAATCATACACATATTCCTCTAACAGGGGAAACATAACTGTGCTTAAAGGAACACGTTGTCTTGGATCGGACGAGTTGGTCAAAACAAAAGCGTTTGTAACCGTTTTTTATAAAATGCATATGGTTGGAAAGATGTTATAAAAGCAGAATACAATGATCCACACAAGTTTGCCTCGAAATTGCGTGGTTTTCCTTCTACTGTGCGAACTAACATGGCCGGCCATTTATGGGAGTCAAAATTTTGACTCCCATAAATGGCCGACGTGTTAGTCGACGAGGTAAAAGGAAAACCACGCAATTTCGAGGCATGTTTGTGTGGATCATTGTATTCTACTTTTACAACATCTTTCTACCCATATGCATTTTATAAAAAAACGGTTACAAACGCTTTTCAAAGACCAACTCGACCGATCCAAGGCAACGTGTTCCTTTAAGAACACCACAGCTGAATTGGTATTTGCTCACAAAACAGTTGCTGGCAGTGTCAGCACTTATCACTTATGGCAGTAATCGACCATTATACACAAAAACTGAAAAACCTTTAAAAGTTTGAGATCGATCACACATTTTAAGGTTACGAGAAATTTTTTTTTTTAAACGATCACACATTTTGCGTGACATCGATTTTTCCAAACGGAAAATAATTGTGTTTCCTTTTCTTTCTCATCAAATGACATTTCAGACATAAATATGTCAGGGATGTTTTCCTGTCATTATCGTAAGACCGTGCAAGTTTTATGCAAATCTGTGATCTTAAACGAGTTTTTTTTCTTGCAAATTCAGTATTGTTCCTTTAATGAATTTTCAATACGAGAAGAGTTTCTGGTGAATGAACGGCCGGTCGCCGAACTTCCCTGAAAATCCAGCTCCCGGCCCGGCCACGAGACGAAGACCGAGGCCCGATTACGGGCCTGTCTGCTTGCCGGCCTGCAGCTCGCTGCGATATGCATTAGCTCGAGACATTTTAATTTCATGTCCCGTCGCCTATCCGTTGGAAACTTTTAATCAGCCAAAACACATCAAAATATTATTATGAAGATGATGTTATGATTGGTTCCACCTGTAAGATTGAAACTGCGGGTTCAACAATCATCGAAGTAAACAGCACTATTGAACTTATACAACATGTATTTTATTATTTATATTGTATACTAGGCCCTATGCTCATCGTTTGATTTGGGTGATCTCTGGATTCAAACCTTTTACTCGGGCACTTTTATCGGTTTCAATCAACTGAGTCACTACAGACGAAATAAGTGTACTGGCCGCTTTCCTACCATTTTGAATTGTTATGTATCATTAGGCCGTACGGAAGCGTATTGCCGCCACATGAATAATTGTTTTCTTCTCCCTTATTGTGTACGTACACAATAACTTATTATGTACGTACACGATAACTCCAAACTTATCATGTACGTACACGAATAAGTCTAAAAACTTATCGTGTACATACACACAAAAACAAAGTGTACGTTCACGATAATCTATTATGTACGTACATGATACATACAAACTTATGTATTTACAAGATAACTTACCGTGTACATACACGTTAAATTTGGATTTATTTTGTACGTACACGATAAGTTTTTTCCGTATTATGTACGTACACGACAAATTTGGATTTATCGTGTACGTACACGATAAGTTGGTTTTTACCATGTATGTACATGATAAGTTATCGTGTACGTACATGATAACAGAGGGGAAAAATATGTATGTGCCGTCGGTTTAACCAAACTCTAACTTAGGATTAATTATATATAATATGACTTAGAACAAATTGAGTTCCTTTATAAATCATAGACGTTTGGGACGCATTGAATGGACCCATCCCAAACTCGAGATCATGATCCTGGCATTCGAGAAATCAGCTGATGGGTGTACGTTTTTGCGTCTGTAACCAATAACTGTTTCGGTCAATGGTCAACCAATGGCAAGTTCAACTTGCGAAAACGCACCCATGTAACTTGCGACAAAACGGCGCCAGAGAAGTGTTGTATCAATGAGGGAAATTTTTTGTCTGGTTATCCATTATAAGCTCTCATGACCATGATGAAAAGTCTATCTCTAAAGACGTCCTTCGCAGTGTCCTTATCATTTTGAAAACTCTTAATCGATCTTCCAATACTCTCCCACGGACTTTCCATGAATGACATGATAATGATGATATAACCGTGTCATAATAATCCCGTCACTCAAAACACTCAAAACGCATGTGACCTGGTACCCAGACTGTTCCCAAATGTTTCACAACGTTCTTTTAGTTCAGATATTTAATTAAGTTGTTACGTCTCCACACTAGTGCATGTGTAAAGCACGTGGGGGGCTCACGCGCCTGCTGCCCATCAAAACACATACGCGCATGTGTTATGCAGTGGCTTGCGTGCCCTAGCCCTGCGGACCGACATACACACAGTACACTGACTGTAGTGTCTCAAAACCGAGAGTGAGTCTTTCCGTGTCGGAATAAAGCTGTCCTTCTTGGATTGTGAAGATGATGATGTTCATTTGCCTCCAGTAAAAATCAAATTGAGCACAATCGTAAGTAGCAATTAATACTTATCATTAACACTAACAGTTATTGGGTCAGGAAAGATTATGTTCGAAAGTTTTTGACAGCTCCGACGACTCATGCAAATTAGGTGCACGGACTTCCCGTACGTAGAAACTATTGTATTGTTGTTGTTGTTGTTCGGTCTGTTGATTTGGCTCACAATGTGTGGTTTTGTGTACCCAGGGGGCCATCGTATTAATTTGTACATGTAGCATTGGCACTGCATTCCATTAAATTCCACCACCGAGTCTGACAGTGTTCGTGAAAATATAGGCTTGGTCATAATGACTTTTGAGTTTCTTACACGCCGCGTACGTGTAATAACGCAGGACAAACTTTTAGTTGTCAGTGCAGGTAAACTTTATTCAGCATGTTTGTTTACATCCGTTGCGTCAGCAGTCTACACTAGCTTGCCTAATTCCTAGATTTCTAGATTTTGTTTGTAAAACTTTGCTTAACAAAATGTTCCCAGAAACTAAACTGGAGTGTATTTCTCAGTTGGAATTTAAATGTCGGTCAGTTGGCTAGCAACACTATATCAAGCATGCATGCCCGCCGTCAAGGGCATCCGGGCTAGTATAAAAAAAAATCGGTAAATCTTTGCAACTTGTGCTTCCATTGGAAAACCGTTAAGTCCCATGGGAACCCTTGATGGGACACCAAGACAAGACCGGGGCAAACAAGGCCATGGCTGGTGTATTTCAAGACCTGATGTCGGCAAGACAGCAAACTGCCCCCCACACCAGACTCAGGAAATCCCACTGGACAAATTTGTTTTCTTGATCACTCTTCCTATAGACGGCTTCACATTCATTGTCTACGTATCAAGAGCCGAAAGGAAACAGGAGCTATAAATTGTTACTCTAAAATCCATATTAATTGTTTATTTATTGTATTAATGTTTTTGTAGCAAAGACGAACTGTTAAAACAGAAAGAAAAAATTCCTAACCGATTTGTGTTTTTTTTTCTTGTTTTTTCCCCTATTTTCTATCCTCTATCCGCATGACGTTATTAGTGCCATATCCAAAAATTGTGTTACGACCCTTTTGTTCGCACTTATTTAGATAATAAATAAATAAATAAATAAATAAATAAATAAATAAATAAATAAATAAATAAATAAATAAATAAATAAATAAATAAAAAAATAAATAAATAAATAAATAAATAAATAAATAAATAAATAAATAAATAAATAAATAAATAAATAAATAAATAAATAAATAAACAAATAAACAAATAAACAAATAAAGAAATAAATAAATGCTACAGATTCTTCTGTGCCTCATGGTTTGTATTTAGTTATATCTTCCTTTGTTGCAGTTATTTATTTTCGCAGTTTCTTTATAATAATAATTTGTACAGTGGTTGTCCTTTTGAAAGCTCCCTATTATTATACTACGCGTCAATAAGATCGTACATTTTCCTCTTTTTTTCTTCTGGCGGTTCTCTGACGGCAAACAGCCGACCGAACGCAGACAGTAACCCACACGAATGCTGCTACAACCAGCCCATGGCCCAGAACCCCGACCACCGGGGAAATTGATCACTAATGTCAGAGAAAAGGAAGAGCAAAAATCTCAAGAATATCCGGATAAAAGGCAATACGTGCACAAAGTTCAAACCCCAAAGAGGTGACGTCTTTGGTACAATAATGCGTGGGGTTCAGGTCACTTGCCCTTTTATCGATTCAAAATGTCAAGAATGTCTTTGGACAGAACAGACACAAAAAAGACAAGACGGTGTCCGTAATTGACGGCTACGGCTTGGGCTTCAGCTAGGGTTCCGCGTCATCATGCGTTGAGGTAATAGGACGTCCCGCAACACCCTTAGCAACAGCCGTAGCCACAAACGCGAATTCTGACATGGCTTAAGTCACGTAATTGATGAGCAGAATTAACACTTCACGGACGTGCATACTGTACTACATTAAACATATATATAAAACAGTATAACCGGTCGTGAATCAAACCAACAGTCTGAAGAACGAAGGGAACAAATCACATGAAGAAAAAGAAAAAAAAACTTCACCCCGGGCAATGGTTTTGCACAAAGCACAAAGTAGGTTGGTTTTGTATGCGTTTCTATGTTTTTCTTGAACATCAAGCAAGGCCAACGAACTCCAGCACCACCAACGAATAAAAAACCCTGCCCGGATTTGCGAGCCAGCGGTGTATAAATTAGCTGGCCGGGAACAGGGACTGATCATTTTCCTCAGGTGCAAATTTGTGGGACTACGGTAGAAATCATTTCCTCGCAGCCAGACCGAGAGTAACTCAGCATCCACACGAATAAGGTGGGCAGATATATTACAATTTTGTTTTGGTGAGTCCCTATTTACGTTTCCCCTGCGCAAATTTTGTTTCTTCTTCTGTCATTAGAATTGCCTTCCTAAAAAAAAATCCAGATTTTGTTTTTAAGGGTTCCCTTTTTTGAAGGGATTCAGAAAAACAAAAATCCACATTGGTAAGCACAAAGACGACAGTGGCAATTTTGGTGTACAAAAAATAAAATTGCTTCCCGTCTACATGTGGAAATTTTAACGGCCAGCTAGAAGGACCTGTTACAGCAGTTACCTGAGACCCTTTTTAATAAAGATCTTCCTTAAAAAGTGTTGATGGTAACTACATTTTTTATTTTTTATTATTTACAATTTTTCCTTGCAGATTTGCTTGAAGAACTCAAGATGGACACCAACCATATCTCGACCCAACGCAGCCCGGTGCCGTCTTCGCGACAGCCCGTCCGCGTGATATTGTGGGCCGTCCCTCGCTCACTATCAACGGCATTCCTGAGAAGCATTGATAACATGTCATGTCCAGTGGAGATCTTCCACGAGCCGTACTCCGCGGCGTATTACTTCGGCCCGGAGAGGCGTGCCCCGTCCGGACCGGCCATCCCACAGGAAAACCAGTACACGTACGACTGGGTTCGGAAACAGCTGGAGGCGGACTACAGCGGGTGCGAGACGATCTTCTGCAAGGACATGGCGTTCGCCGTGGACGGCCGCTACGATGCCATTCCAGACGGGTTCAGGCACACCTTCATCATCCGCAAGCCTACCAAAGCCATCATGTCCTTCCATAAAGTGGTCAACGGCTACCCGGGATACACCGATGAAGTATCAGTCAAAAACGGCCTTCCGAAAGGGTATGCCTTCAAGGAATCGTACGATCTGTACAACCACATCTGCCGGACTTACAGAGAGAAACCGATCATTATTGATGCCGATGATCTGTGCCGATCACCCGAGGCCATCCTGAAGAAGTACTGCGAGACTTTGGGATTACCGTTCTCCGAGGCCATGCTGTCATGGAAATCGAATGACAGCATCAGTTCCAGGTGGCACTGCGCACCGTCGCTGAGCATGCTCAACTCGTACATGGGGACCTATGACCGTGCCCTGAGGAGCACCCACTTCATCTCCAAGTGCGAGACCAACTGTGAAACTGTCTCAAATACCGAACTGCCCAATGATGTGATTGAGTGCTGTGAACACAGTGAACCTTACTACCAGAGCTTGTACGAACTCAGACTGAAACCTTGAAAAAAAACTTGAATATTTTCCATTTTCAATTCTGTGGAGAAACAACTTTTCGAATATTTTCGTGGTCAGTCAACTCGTAAAACACCCTACCACAGGTAACTAAATTGCAAAGATATAATCGTTGATTCAAAGTTGTGGTCTGTGAAACATTTTGAGGCTCGAGAGTGCCGCAACCTAGTGGCCTAAAGTGCACCGGACTCAAACTCTGGTGGACGAGTCATCATAGTGTGGGTTCGACTGCGGAAGAACGTGTGTTATTGGAACTTTTTGTTCAAGGACACACGTTACCAGGGATTATACAAACGATTATTTGATACTCAATAAAATTACTAAAATGTTTGGTCCTTGACACAGAAAATAATTACAAAACGATGATCGTCATTCAATCAGAAAAGAAAGACAAACTTTGATGACGAGTAAAGTAGTAAGCAAATGAGTTTGCACACTTGCCCATTGTACACATTGTGCGGACACCATCGGTCTACATCGAGACGGTCAGCAACATTGGGGAAAAATGATTTGTAAATAATGTAACTTTTGTAAGAAAGTCGTTATACGTATATATTAGAATTCTTAACATTTCATATGGAATAAAAATTTCTTTGTCGGTTCAGGAAAATGAATTTGATGATCATCTGATGAGATCGTAGTATAATTTATCCAATCAAATAATGGTTGTGTATATTACTGTAATAATCTTATCGATGTTCGAGTGTCCATTTAATTTCTAAATAAACGTTAGTGTAAATGTTAGTGTACATTACAATGTTGTTGCTTTTATGTCTAAAAAGAAAAGGGTGGACAGTTCAGCATAGAGTAACCGCGGCATGGCTTTACCAGACATTTTTAGTTATAAACATAATGATTCGCATCAATTTAAGAACGCATTGACCAAACGTTGCTTTAATTTTCATTTAAAGTCCAACACTTGAAATTTTTAAACCTTCAGATTCATCTTAAGATAAGTTGTTAATTTTAGTACCAAATAGATGGTTTTTTTTATTGTCGTGAAATCACATTTTAAAGACAGTGGACACTATTCGTAATTGTCAAAGACTAGCCTTCACAGTTGGTGTATCTCAACATATGCATAAAATAACAAACCTGTGAAAATTTGAGCTCAATCGGTCATCAAACATGCGAGATAATAATGAAAGAAAAAATACCCTTGTCACGCGAAGTTGTGTGCGTTTAGATAGTTGATTTCGAGACCTCAAGTTCTAAACTTGAGGTCTCGAAATCATAATATTCGTGGAAAATTACTTCTTTCTCGAAAACTATGGCACTTCAGAGGGAGCCGTTTCTCACAATGTATTATACCATCAACATCTCCCCATTACTGTTATGCTAATAATTATTTTGAGTAATTACCAATAGTGTCCACTGCCTTTAAGACTGGTTTATACGGGCACGACAAACTGATCCTTAAGACAAAGTATGATATAGTATTTCGTGTTTCGAGCCGTTCGGCTGTTTTTTTAATCCTATATAAATGTAGATAATATTTTATATCAATAAAACTAATCTGTGAAAATCTCATTTCAAAAGGTGGCAGTCCTAGTGGTTTTGAAATATTCTGGAGTGGATGTCCACGCAAGAAGACTAGAATCCGTTATTGCAATAAAACAATCTGACATAGTTTCACGCATGGAAACTTGTTTTCTTTTTCTAGTCAGATTGAATTGTTCTTTGAGTGGATAAAATCCACTGATTATAGGAAATAGTTGTAATAATAGAATTGAAATGTCTACAAGCCTTCTAGATCCAATTTCACTATAGACCTTTATCATGGTGCAGCCATCTTGAATTTTCCCCTTTGATATCAATGTAACCCAAACCGAGGCTGCATGGAAGAACAAAATAGTCTGGTTCCTTTTTGCAAAACGATTGCTAGCATTGATGATTGTTATCCGATATACAAGGAACATGACCAAGATGGAGGCAGCATGATAAAGGTATATTGGCCCTGCTAACTGCGAAATTTGGAGTTCACCGAGCTCAACATGCAAAGCTCATAACTGGATGTGACGTAAGCGCACAACCCCACGTTAAGCAGAGCCATGAAATTGGACCCATGTTGTGTGGAAAACCCTTATGAAGGACGCATGGTTTCAAATAGCATTTTCAGAACGGAAACAATTTCAAGAATGTTTGGTTTCCCCCCAAAAATGTAATTGCGTCACGTCAGCCATGACTCCAGGAAGGAAGGAAAAGGAGGGACGCTCGTTTTTGTTTTTAATAAAATGTAACAATAAGTGTTCCTGGTACAATCAATCACTGTAATTGGACCCGTCAAGTTGGGGATATGACCGGCAAAAGAGAAAGTTTTCGTTGGGTTTTTTATTTCGTTGAAACAGCTGCACCGTCTCAGAATTTGAATGAGTTAGAACTACTATGCAAACTGCTTACCAACTAAAATGACCAATGGTATAACTTCCAAAAATAATTGGTGGCATGATGCTTCAACCCTGACAGAGTCTTTCCTGAAGGTTTAAAGGAGCCTTCCAGAAAGACTCTGCTAGGGTCGAAACATCAGGGCCCAATTTCATAGAGCTGCTTAATTGCTTAAGCGAACAAATCTTTGCTTTGTAAAATCAGATTACCGGCTAAGACTCCACTCAATTGTTATGCTAAGTAAACAACAGCTAAATGTAAGTCACAAGCAATGTACATGGCATGAGATTTTTGCCAGTAACATGTGTAAAATAAGCGAGCTATTTTCGTGCTTAAGCAAAGTTTTTGCTTAAGCAGCTCTATGAAATTGGGCCCAGGCCACCAACTGTGCATAATATAAAATACACTTGCTTTTGTTAAATTGGCGAAATTCTGGCCATGCAACTTTAAAGAAGGGCTCTAAGATCAAATTTATTTTTGTGATCCACTCATTGTCCAAATTTATGATAATGGATGAAAACTATAGTGACTTTTTATTTTTCCTCTCGTTAAAGGTAGTGTACACTATTGGTAATAACTCAAAATAATTATTAGCATAAAACCTTTCTTGGTGACCTGTAATGGGGAGAGGTTGATGGTATAAAACATAGTGAGAAACGGCTCCCTCTGAAGTGCCATAGTTTTCGAGAAAGAAGTAATTTTCCACGAATTTGATTTCGAGACCTCAGATTTAGAATTAATTTAAGGTCTCGAAATCAACCATCTAAACGCACACAACTTCGTGTGACAAGGGTGTTTTTTCTTTCATTATTATCTCGCAAGTTCGATGACCGATTGAGCTCAAATTTTCTCAGGTTTGTTTTTGTATGCATATGTTGAGATACACCAACTGTGAAGGCTAGTCTTTGACAATATGCCAATAGTGTGCATTGTCTTTAAGATTGTGTAAAATGTCACTGTGATTGGTTTAGTCTGGAAGATAAAACAATGGTAGCTTTTAAAACTAATTAGTTAATCAAAAAGGAACGTGGGCTTTTTGAGAGCAACAACTAAAAATCGTTTGTATTAGCTTATACAATACTGCTTTAGAGAGACGTGTGACTGCCAATCATTAATTTGGTGACGTGACTGGCTTGACGAAATAAATAGTATTTTTAAATTGATATAAATGATAAAATGTGTACTAAATATCTGACTGGTTTTTGTTTATTTGTTTCTTATTATTTTGTTTGTGTGTACAATAAAACAACAAAATCGTGTTCATTTCTTAAAGCTTACGATAATGGTCCAATTTCATAAAGCTGTTAAACAGAAAATACTGCTCAGCAAATTTCTTTCCTAAGCATGGCAACCAGTTTCTGTTTAGCAATTTTTCTGTGCTAAGCAAGTTTTATGTTAACAGGCTTTATAAATTTGGCCCAGTGTCTAATTCAATAGAACCATCATATTATTTTGTTCTCGATCTCATAAACGGAGGGGGGGGGGGCACACTGGCTTTAAGCTAACTCGGATACAAACAGACTTGACATAGCAATAAGCGGTATGAGCAATATTAATCGTTGGTTCATCAAATTACAATTTTCAGTATATGAATGATGAACCAACTCCTACCGTAACCTTATAAGTTAGAATGAAAGTTGATCCAAGTTCCCGTTTAGAAGTCTGCACTTACGGCGGTTTATAGGCCTAATGTACTTTTTTTTTCAACCGCACATGTACAGGAAATCCTCTCACCTCCGCGTATAAAACAGGCTAGGCTCTATAGTACCAACTGCTGTGGTTACTTGTCGTTCAATACGATTTCTCTCGACCACTTTCTCTCATTTTATTAACCGTCCACTATAATTAAAAGATCAACTTCCATAGGCTCTTTATGCCGGCCTCCGGTAGGAACACATTACAAATAGGCTTCATTTTTATAATAACGATCGAGCTAAACAAAATCGGAACCAGTAGTGCAGGGTCGCCAAAATGACGATGATCCCCAAAAAGTACAACTTTTACGAATACGCCACTATTTTTCCCACACCTCACAAATTGAGACACTTTGATGACACTTTTGACAGCCGGCGTCATAGGGAAATCTGTCCCCATGGGAATAACGATGATTCAAAAGAGGGCGCTATCAAAAGAAGTTTGCACACAGTTCTTCGCTGGGGGACAGAAACTCTGGGGACAGAACTTTTGATTTTCCGAAGTGACGTGTATAAGACATCAAGAGACTTATTTCGCTTTTGTCACCAATAGGTGGCGCACTTTACACACTTTCATAACTCATCAAAATGGCGACCAACAGTGGAGGACCGGTTTCTGAAAAACCACCCGAAGTTATGAAGCGAGTTGACCTGAAACAAGACACTCTAAGCGCCAAAGATCGGGCATACATGGAGAAGATGTCAAAGGCTCATATGGAAAGCTTCCAGAAGGTTTCAAGGGCTAGTTATCTGAGGAGGAATATATTCGTTGCCCTGTGTCTCGGAGCTGGTACGCTCGGCGTGTGTATCTTTTTTTGAGATGTTAATTTTTGTTAAAAATGTTATGTAATTAATTATGAAGGCACCTGGGCTAGTAAGTAGTAGCCTGGAAGTGGAATTTTATGAAGGGAAAAGTTTCCGTATGGCGCCACCACTTTTTCATTCGATATGAAATATTCTATCTAATTTACCCCAATGAGATATTCCTGTTTGTAAAAATTAGTGAAAAAGTGGTGGCGCCATACAGAAAGTTATCCGATTTTTCACTGGAAGTCGATCGAGGATGTGCCTGTTTATTTGGAAAATGAAATGGCCTTGCCCCCCTCTCAACCTGCCTGCTCAATAATCGATCAAGTCAAAGATGAAACTTCCAGCACTGTGAAGGGAAACTGACTGGGTAAATTTGAAATAATTTGGGGTTTAACAAGAAACATTAACTAATAATAATCTTTCATTCTTAAACAAAAATAATAATAATAATATCATTATCAACAGTCGCCATTCTAAAAACTTTTGCACTTAAGTTGTCAGTACAGTCAAGTCTCATATTAGTCATATTATTGTGGGTCTCTCAAATTTTAATTTTTGTCGTACCAGATAAGTACTTCAAAGTTCAATTTTGTACAAATATCCAGATATAATATATAATTTAGCGGGTAGACTGCTGCTTGAACAATTCCAAACTGGAATCGTTCTCCATTGGCAGAGTTTACAATAGTTGCGATAACGTAACCCTCCTCCTGACGGCGGAGAGGAGGGTTACATCATGCAACTAAGTTTACAACTGACTCAGGTCAGAGGTGGAAAAAAAGTAAGTCTACATCATTTTCCTCATTACAAAACAAATACTAAATAGAACATGCAGAACTAGGACTTGGAAGATTGAAAAAATTATAATGAATCAGATGAAAAATAAAGCATAACATGCATAAATGAAGCACAACTTTTGAACCCCAAGTAACAGAAAAATCGAAAGCTCCTTAACTAACTACCCTCAGATGGTTACTCTATCTATGCCGTCTCCCAAGAAGCTTTTCTTGAAGACTTTGACGACCCCAACAAGCCGAAAGAGTTGTGATAGATAACAACGAGCCAGGTCCAGGGTCATCATTGAAAAAAGCGAAATGCCAACGCAACTGCTGACCTTATGCCATGGATTTACTATTAAGAACTTCTGCATTGTGACGCACATCAAGCCCAACGCTGCCCTCTTGTGATGGGATAACTTTCCACGTCTTGAAAAATGTACCGGAAAGAAAAATTGTGTGACTTTGTATAAATCCATCCACCTGATGAGTACATGGACTCTAATTAATGATTTCTTAAGTTTATATTTTAGGGCCTCAAGCTAAAATTAATGTGCTGGCGAGTGGTGATTTAACTGCTAAAATGTTGGCCTCTGCAGTTAAGGGTTGTATAGATGAAGTAGATTGTCACCAACAGTTCGTTGGGAACGGTTGCTGTTTGGTGTGCACAGGGTTTGGAGTTTTAATCCACTTCTCTCAAAAATTATGAAGAATCGTTGATATTGTCACAGTGTGTCAAATGGTTCACTCCCACCTAATGATACCGGTACACTTCCAGGGCCCAATTTCATAGAGCTGCTTTTAAGGCACCAAATTTTGCTTAAGCAAAAAAATCCTTGCTTAGTAAAATCAGATTACCGGCCAAGACTCCACTCATTGTTATGCTAAGTAAACAACGGCTAAATACCAGTCACAAGTAGCAATGTATATGGCATGAAATTTGGGCAAGAATTTGTGTAAAATAAGCGAGTTTTTTTCGTGCTTAAAGGAACACGTTGCCTTGGATTGGACGAGTTGGTCAAAACAAAAGCGTTTGTAACCGTTTTTTATATAATGCATATGGTTGGAAAGATGTTTTAAAAGTAGCATACAATGATCCACACAAGTTTGCCTCGAAATTGCGTGGTTTTCCTTCTACTGTGCGAACTATCACCGTCGGCCATTTATGGGAGTCAAAATTTTGACCCCCATAAATGGCCGACGTGTTAGTCGACGAGATTAAAGGAAAACCACGCAATTTTGAGGCATGTTTGTGTGGATCATTGTATTCTACTTTTACAACATCTTTCTACCCATATGCATTTTATAAAAAACGGTTACAAACGTTTTTCAAAGACCAACTCGACCGATCCAAGGCAACGTGTTCCTTTAAGCAAATTTTAAGCAGCTGTGTGAAATTGGCCCATGGCCTTGAATTTAATTCTTGAAGCGTCACAGCAATTTTTTATTTGTAAGAGGCACTTCTACAGGGTGTCTCCAAAAAAACTATACACTTACTTTTGAAATGGCTACCGAAAAAAAAATATATGAATCTGGGGGGGAAAGGGTTCACTTTTGTAACGGGTGTGAACAAATTACAAATCCACTCCAAGATATCGGCTATTTATTCTTCAGTGAGCAGTGCTCATCCAAGCATGAACTATTTTCTGACTTTTTGGTTTCAATTTCATATGAAAGTAGTTGAATCCATAATCCATACATCTAAACCTTTCCCTCCTTAATCATATTATTTTCTATTCAGCATCCATTGCAAAAGTGTATATTTTCTTTTGCAGCAATCGCTGTGATGGATTATTTCGAGGCCTGCTATTCATGCTTCAATGCTGAGTGGATTTTAAGTTTTCTAGTAATGTATGACCAGGACCATACAGCATTGGCTTTAGTATTATATACATGTAGTTATTTTGGTTCACTATTTACCCAGTTAAGTACAATTGTCCACTGATAATGGAAGCATTAAAATGCTCAATTCTGACTGTCCCCCAAATAAATTAATTCAATTTTTGTTTATATACAAGTGTTTACTTTTTCTTAAAGCCAGTGGACACTATTGGTAACTGTCAAAGACATATGCATAAAATAACAAACCTGTGAAAATTTTAGCTCGATTGGTCGTCGGAGTTGCGAGATAACTATGAAAGAAAAAAACACCCTTGTCACACGAAGTTGGGTGCTTTCAGATGCTTGATTTCGAGACCTCAAATTCTTAACTTGAGGTCTCAAAATCAAATTCGTGGAAAATTACTTCTTTCTCGAAAACTACGTCACTTCAGAGGGAGCCGTACCCCATTACCAAGTGAGGTTTTATGCTGATTATTTTGAGTAATTACCAATAGTGTCCACTGCCTTCAATTATAATGGGACACAGAAGGCATTTTAAAACGTCTTGTAGTTTGTGAGCCTTTTTGATGAGGGATTTTTGACATAAACATAGTATTTCAAAAATATTCACATTAATGCAGAGTTAATAGACAGAGACTAAAAGTGCAGTTTTATTAGAACTTTGCTGGAATTAAAATGTCTAAATTTTGCTTACACTTGGATTTCGTGGTCTGTATAATGTGTTTATGTTCTTTTGGTTTAAGTTATTTTATTAGCATGGATATCAAAGCCAATATTTACTCATTATCATTGGCTACGCTAAAAAACATATGGACAGGGCAGCAGGGCAAAACCTCTCAGCGCTTTACATAATTGTTTGCATTCAAATTTGTTCAAATCCTTAGGAGTAATTCAACACCTAAAACGGAAGACAAAGATGGCATCAGGCCTCATGGCTTCGCGACACAAGTGTGCATTTGGACTCCTCTTCCCAACACTTCATGGCTACAGACTTGTCTAAGCCACTAAGGGTTGTATAGCAATAAATTTCTGTAAATTGGGCAACAGTACCCACTTAACGCAACATCCTCTGAATACACATGTTAAATCTAAATGGTTTGCCGATTCTGCATCAGATCAAGGAGCAAGTCCTACATCACTAAGGATGGTAATTCCTCAGGAAATTAAAAGACCCAGGGAGATCATTGAACAATGCTGAATCTGTAAAAAAAAAAAAAAAAAATTCACAGGCTTCATTTAACTATCAACTTGATTAAACAAGGCAAAAACTAGTGAGACCATTGTCTGAAGTCTCTCATACTGCCCGCAACAAATAAATCATACTTTTGTGTATATTTTTACTCTAATTTGTAGACTTAAAGGTATTTCAGGTACAAATAAAACAAACAATGAACAGAAACCCAGGAATTATATTCTCTTGTTTATTTGTTATCAAAACAGTATCCAAAGTGAACTTATATATACATGTAACAAGTACGAGTGTATAAGATTTAGATTTCTCATTAAAACATGCCTCCTGTTCACCCTATTACTTCAGTTATGAAAATCTCCTTGATCACTGTAACCCGATTTCATGTAGCTGCTTATAAGCCCGACAATAAGCCAAGCACAAAACACTATTGCTTACTCGAAAAACTGTTTGCAACTGGTCTCCTACTTAATTTTTCACAGCAGGAAATCATTAAGCATTACAATCATTCAGAACATCTATCAACACTAAGAAGCTCCATGAAATTTAGCTGTTGTGTTTTCGGTTATTATTTACAAGTATGAAAAGTATCAATTATGCCAATTTCCGACATTATTTAAACTGCCTTACCCTTTAAGTATTTCAGCCATTAAACTTTTTACAAAGGCTGTTGTGAATCCCACAAATATTTGTTTCTATAACTTTTCTTAAAAGTTGCAGCTATGCCCCAACCTTTGCAACAAAACATGTACAACGATGACAATAAACTTTGCAAGTGTCTTTTACGAATGAGCTTCCCTACAAGGGAACTCGGCAAACTCCCACAAAGGGATATAAACACCGAGCTGGCATTAGCCAATCTCTCTCATGCAAACATTGGTTTAACTTCTTTTATTTCATATTACACAAATCAAGAAATTGTGTTTCAGTAACTAGACGACAATATTTGTTCTAGTCATTGTGAAATCAGTGTTTAGCTGGGTGATTCGAACCCACAACCTTGAGATTGCAAGTCCTGCAGTCTAACCACTTGGCAGAAGTGACAATGCTCAAGGACACAGTGCCACACCCGAGCTCAAACCCCTCACTATGTACCAAGACCATTGGTGTTGCGCGGTCACACAACAACCAAAGTTCCGATCTTTCCGTGGCAAAAACTGTTCACGCTTGTAATGAACGAACGTAGAGGGCATCTTTATTTATGATTTCCGGTGGGATCCGGAAGTCAGAAGTACAATGGTCATGGAACCAAGACTACACACTATGATGACTTGAGCACCAGAACTTAAGTTCACGCTTTTAATGAACGAACGTAGAGGGCGCTCTGTTTTTATGATTTCCGGTGGGATCCGGAAGTCAGAAGTACAATGGTCATGGAACCAAGACTACACACTATGATGACTTGAGCACCAGAACTTAAGTTCTGTGCGCCAGACCACTCAGGCCATGATACACTGGGGGAGACCATGTACATGTACATCTACAGTGTACATTTGTTGTCATTATTTAACACTAGTGGAAAAATATATTCAATTGTCCCCTAAATATCTTCATCTTATCTTGGATAATATTTTCTCGTTTTTAGTTTGAGACAAACTCAAACAGCTCCTCTCACACAATACAATTAAACTGTATTTTGAAATTCAATTTAATCTGACAATTCTGTATATTAAAAAAAAAAGCTTTTCAGTATATCAAACGGGGCAAAGTTTGATTGATAAATCGCTTAAGCTTAAAACCCCACTCTTCGAGTGAATACACTGTATTTTGGAAACTGTGTTGTGATCCATAAACACAAAGGACAACAAATAGTTAGTGGCCTGATGTTTCGACCCTCTGAGATTCTTTCTTTTGGTTGGTAAGCAGTTTGGAACAGCTTATTATATTTTTCCATGAACCAACACCAACAGACTTTTTTTTATATATCTTGAATTCATCTCAAGTTTTTGAAGACGCTTTTACAAGACTCTCTTCTCAGAGCCTCAGTCCTCCATCGTGAAGTTGGGGTGTACGACAAGGAGGGGGTCCTTCTCATCAACGACGCCCTCCGATTCAGAGTCTGCTTTGCGCTCCTTCAGCCCGGTCACAGAGAGCTCTATCAAGACGTGATCCTAAAAACATTCAGAACAAAAATCATTGGTGGTTTAGTATACACATTCAAACGGGGAACGCATAACAAAAGAGTACTATAGGCTCCCCAGTTGGGTGGAGGTCCCCAGTAGGTACAAAACCAACGAGAGCCATTGCAAGAAAGTTAGTACAATCAAGTACAATATTAAGCAGATATTTTTAAATTTAAGTATAACATTTATTCATGGTTTATTGAAAGAAAGAAAATAAATCAGTGAATCTTACAGAAATTTACATTACAAATATCACAATAAGTTAGATTTCTGCAACAAAATACACTCAAAATTAATATTTAAAAGCGTGCACATTCAGCTAGACTTGTTAACAATTTTAACAGTCCATCACAGTAATTTGGAGTGGTGTTTGCACCCTTGGCTATTATATTGCTAAATAAAAGAACCAACCTTCTTGATCAATCTATTAATGATCTTCTCCACCTTGGTCTTGCATTCTATGAGCTCGGCTTCTGTCTCAATCTGAGACTCCATCTCCTTCAGGTACCAGTTAACCAACTCGCTCCGACGGATACCTTCAAATCCTTCCTCTGTCAAGAGTAATAAAAAATACAGAAAGGTTATTGCAACCATTATCTTGGTGATGCACATAATTTTTCATTTATATTTAACAGGAAGGCAACTGCAACTTCACCAAAAAAAGAGGAAATTACAAAATTACAATGATTTTGGTTAGTATTTTTCAATTTTCAATGGTAAAACTGAGATTAAAAACGAGGAAAACAGCTGATCCAAGGAAAAGTTGCATGCCTGATTTAAGTTAAGGAGGAATGCACAACTAAACAGGTGGTAACTCGAGGGTAGCCTCACGGTTTATCCAATTATGCAATGCGCTGCTATACAATGCATTGTAAAGAATGCTACAAAATTTAAAGTTTATGGGTGAGGAGAGAACAGATGAGTTAGTAATTTAAAATCAAAAGTCTGGAGTGAGTTGATGTTGTGAATGTGATTTGGTAGGGAGTTCCAGCATCGAGGACCAGCAACTGAGAAGGACAGGTCCCTCGCCCTTTTGTGAGTGCAAGGAATTATCAGATTTTGGCTGCAGCAGAGGCCACCCCGCCCAGGTTTATTGAGATCTAGAGACTCTGTACTGTGGAAGTTTGTTTGAGAGTGATTTGTGCATGTTCACTGATGCGCTGTCTAACAGGTAATCAGTGTAACTGAGAAAATGATACGTGCTGCATAGGTTCTAGCAATTTATTACTGACCTTCTTTTTCTTCTTGCTTCCTGACATACATGGCCAGAAACTTGGATGTTGTGTGGTACTCGTTGAGGGACATCTGCATGCCCTTCTTCTTGGCTTGCTCTGGGTCTTCGACGGGCGTGGCCGGGATGTCGGTCTCCATGGGGGTGGTGTCTTTGTCCTCCGGCTCCAATTCTAAGAACAGAAACAATGCGTGCTTTAGTCAATGAATTTGTGTCTTGATAGGCCCTCCAAAATAAGCAAAAGGAATTTAGCAAACCCATACAAATTGCAATAATTACCCCATAGTTATAAGAAGATTATTTGCAGATTTTAAAGAGCCAAATCCTCCACTGTGGTTTCTAAAAACGGCCTAAGCAAAACAGCTTCATGACATTAAGCCTTCATGACACAGAGCCGCTAAGCAGACAAATTTTGCTTAGCAAGTTTATCTTCTCGTACCTTCTTGTCCATCTTCTTCCTCATCCTCGAAGTTGATGGTGGGTTGCTCCACCCTTATGATGGACTTATTGAGGAGACGGAATGCTTCCTTGACGTGTTTTGGTTGGACCTGAAGAAATAAGAAAATACGCAACTCAATACTTGCACTTTCTGCCGAAATTATTAAAACTTGGGATTTGTTGAAAATATTGCAAAAAAACTTAAAGCAGCTCTATGAAATTGGGCCTAGGTGAGCGTACGTACCTCGTCCTGGCAGTGCAGTCTGGCCATGGCCTCGGACAGTCGGATCATGCTCTCTAGTTGTCTGACTGTGATCCTCCATGATGACATTGTACCACCGGACGTATCTCGCTGGCGAAGACGCTTGTACTCGTCAACCATGAACTCTTGGGACTCCTTCGTGATCTGCATACCCAAAACAAAGATCCATTAACACCATAAGCTTTTAAGAATTTTTCGATTAGGGTTTTCTTTAAAAGGCAAGTTCATGCTTTGGTGACAACCTGGGATTTTTTTTTTAAAAGTCTATCCAAAAGCCTCCTTGTTATAAAGACCTTAATGGCAGTAAGCATCCTGCAAAATCGTTTCATCTGAAATGCCTATACTTGCTTTAAAGAAATAATAAAAGTACGTCAACATTTTGAACCTCCAAAACTTAAATCAAGGTGAATTTTTTGAGATTCAAATTTCCTTGGTATCCGTTTGCAACTGCTGTGGCCAGAGATGCAGTTGGTATCCATGCATCACCTTGTTAAACATGGATGGGTTCGACGTTCGTAATGAAATTTCCTTGACAGCTTTTTGTTGTGTCCTCAACAAATAGACACTTCAGTTGAAACTTTACAGGTGACATACTGCATCTTCTTTGCTACAACTTCTACAGGTTATTTACTAAACAATCTTAGTGATTTCTTGAAGGCAAACAAAATCAGAAATCAGATAACAATAGTAAGAACACCAGACCCGACGATTCTTACCTTTGGTTTGAACTGTCTGGCAAACATCAGGTATCTCTGCATATCCTCCACCGAGTACACCCTCTCCACAGACTCATTATTCCTGGAATGGAGGTCCACAATACGACGAGCGATGGCGTAGTCGGTCACCTGTCCAAATAACAACAACATTTAGAAACGTGCCGTCTATCTAGCAAATCCGAGGCAGACAAAGCGGATGATTAAAATTAAGCAATTTGTAAAATTATGCATTTCATGCAGATTTTTTTTTGCATCAGAAATGTTGTTGTAGAAACTGGAGTAGTGTTCATTTTGCACAGTACTTCTATTAAGGGTGGAGTCCGAGCCAAGGTTAAGAAAAAGTCCAAGGATAACCTCACTAATACTAGGGGACGATATCCGATCAGGGAATAGGTTCAAAACAACATACAAATCAGGGGGTAGTTGGGGAGGTAGTGCTTTCTGCTCTACCAGCCAGGCGATAATCCTGTTTCGGCCCACTTGGAAAAAAAGTCTTTTGTAGTTCACACCTTGAAGTGGCCTTCACGCCTTGTGTGTCTGTCAACTTGCATAAAAAAGCCATGTTGTTATTCTTCTATTCAAATCCAAATTACCTAAACTGAGGGTGGAGGGGAAAAAAAAATTTGGCCCCCTTTCTTGTACAATGAAAATCAGTATTCTAGTTTGGTACAGCGTACACAGGGAACAAGACCCAAATATTCCATCAACTCTTCACTGACCTCATTACATTCGTCCACCAGGATGAAAAACAGATCAAATCTCGACATGATTGGAGCGGTTAGGTTGATGTTCTGCTTCAACGGTTTTGTTCGATCGTAACGGCCACCGATTGGATTGGCTGCAGCCAGGATTGATGTTCGCGCATTCAGTGTTGCCTATAGAGAAAAGAATAGAATGAAACAATGCATTTGTTTTGCTATCAAGTTTATGCTGTGACAGCCAAGTATTTGTTTTGAACATGGGTATTGAAGGAATGATCAAACGGGGTTAAAACTTTACACTTGACCACCAGCCCAAGGGAAGTGATTTCAGTATTGGGCCAGTCAACTCAAATCAGGTCTGGCCTCTTTTTTCTCAATTCAACATCTCAAAAGAATGATGTCCAAATGTTGAGTTTGTGTTTTACAAATATCTTTAAAACCTTAGTATAACCCATAAAACAGAAGAGTTAAATCCTCTCTTAGTGTTTTGTTCAAATAAAACAGTTTAGATCGTAAAACTATGCTCTCATTTTGATTCCTGTCTGTTGAATAAAATCCCGGTCGAGTAAAGATTCTGTAAAATCCTGCGATCTTCTGGATTTTCCCCCTTGATAACCTACCCTGATGCCAGCCTTGGTGATGGAGATCGTCTGCTGTTCCATGGCTTCATGGATAGCCACTTGATCCTTAAGGTCCATCTTGTCAAACTCATCAATGCAACACACACCCTACAAAACAAACCCAGGATACAGATTATTGTCTTATTGTGGAGCGCCCATTTTGCTTTCAGTAAATTCTCATCAATGTTACCATACTGAGGGCAGTATGGAGAAGACAGTTTTTTTGGGGGGAAAGATATGATAACTTTGAATTATCAATGTTTAAATACTACTGCTATTAAAAACAATGATATAACTTAAAGGCAGTGGACACTATTGGTAATGAAAGAGAGAAAAAAAGTAATTTTCCACAAATTTGATTTCGAGACCTCAAGTTCTAAACTTGAGGTCTCGAAATCAAGCATCGGAAAGCACACAACTTCGTGTGACAAGGGTGTTTTTTTTCTTTCATAGTTATCTCGCAACTCCGACAACCGATTGAGCTCAAATTTTCACAGTTTGTTATTTTATGCATATGTTCAGATACCCCAAGTGAGAAGACTGGTCTTTGACAATTACCAATAGTGTCCACTGCCTTTAGACAATCTGATAAATCTATGTAAACTTCTAGGCATACTTTTTTTTCAAGGCATACTGAAAATAAAATATTGTTTGTTGGTAAATAGGTTGTAAACAGCTAATTCTATCTTCTCTCTTACGCTTTTCTTCTGTACTTTTAGGTGTTTTCAAGTGTTTATTATAGTTTTAGGCCTATTTCTTCCTGTGTAACTTTCACTTGAATGTTAACGTAATGATCTGTTAAATAGGCCGGGCGTGGAGAATGCAAAACATAAATTAAATAATTGTTTGTATGAAATAATACACAATTTTAATGGAAAAGAAATGCAATCATCACTGTTAAAATTAAAATCAGAGACTGCAATTAATAATAATGCAACTAAAAGCACACAACTTTATAATATATACACAACAATTATAAGAAACATGAAAGCATCAATGCATGTTAATCAATACAACAAAATAATATGAAACAAATAAGCTCAACACATTTCAAGGCTCCGCTTACCACAGAATTCTGCGCTTAAGATACCCTGTAAAGCGTGTGATTCTTTGAGCCTAAAGCGCAGAATTCCGTGGTAGGCAGAGCCGTGAACTTGGGCCAAGGTGAAACTCAACATATTAAATACACAGCAATTATAAGAAACATGAAAGCATCAATGCATGTTAATCAATACAACAAAATAATATGACACAAATAAGCACACCACAGTTTCATGGCTCGGCTTTCAAGAAAAGTAAAAGAAGCACAACAAATAGCTCAAAATATTTCAACAACACATTAAAAATCCAAATCAGAATCAAAAATCAAAATGATAACAACAATTATACTCAGTTCTCAAATAGTCAAATTTGTTTCTGGGGATCTCGTGGCATGTACACCTTGCCATTACATAGTGAATAAAATAACACTACATGATACACACAACTTTATGCACACATGCGCTGAATGCAGACAGTCAGAATTGCAAAGTGACATTACATAACCTCGGACCAATCATAACACAGAATTGTACCCAATGAAATCAATGGGCTTGTAAGACCAGGGCCCAATTTCAAAGCACTGCTAAAGCAGACAATATTGCTTAATAAATGTTTGCTTAGCAGAAAATGAGCAGGATACCAGTCACAAATTGTATATGAGACAATGAATGGTGGCTGGTAACCTTATTCTAGTAAACACAATTTTGTTGTGCTTAGCTACTTTTTGTGCTTAAGCAGCTTTATGAATTTGGGCCCAGTGCCTGTGGATATCCTTGCAGATAAAGACAGGGGACCAGTCTATATGTAGCCAATCACGCCAGAATCAGACTTACATTATCTGCCAGCATGAGGGCGCCGGCTTCAATGACAAACTCATGCGATTCTTCGTCTTTGACAACAGCTGCAGTGAGACCGGCTGCCGTACTGGCCTTGCCGCTGGTGTAAACAGCACGTGGACTGAATTCTTCTACAGCTCTAAGAAAGAAAAAAAAAGGAACAAAAATAAGCATATATTGAAAATTAATTCAGACAATCAACAATTTGAAATGCAAGTATTGTTTGAAGCTTTGCATGGTTTGAATAAATAGGAAAAAACTATATACAAGTAGTCAACTTGCGGGTACAACCATGTGTAAATCTTTTTTGTGGGAGCTTGACGTTTCAAACAGTATACTCTAGACAAGCAGAGTAAACCGTTTGAAACGTCGAGACCACACCGTGCCTTTCGGAGCCAACACTCCCACAAAAGAAATTTACACATGGTTGTACCCGCAAGTTGACTATTGATTTATAGTTTCTTCCTAAATTTGAAATGTACATCTTCAAACAGTGTACTCCATAAACTCATATTGAACTCTCACATCTGAGATTCTGGAAAATTTGGGAACATTAAGAAAATATCTTCTTAGTTACTACAAAGTACTATATTTCTGAACTTCTTCAAGTTAACACTCCATCAAGAAATCTTTGATCAAGTTCCATGCTTCTTCTCATTGAACCCAAGTCTCGACACTCATGGGGAGACAGGTCTTTTTCTTCAGCTGCGCCACGCATCTGGAACTCTCTACCACTTAATCTTAGATCTTGTCTTTGTACCACAACATTCAAATCTCTTCTCAAAACTTATCTTATGTCAAAGGTTTTCAAGGACTAATTTTGTTGTGTCTGTTTTTCTTTGTTTTGCTTTATTTTTCTTTGTTGGTTGTTAGTTTTTACTGCGCCTTGAACACCCAGCAGGGTGAGTACGTGCACATTGCAAGTCTTATTATTATTACAAAGTACTTAGTTGAAAGATGACCTAAAGGAACAACAGGTGAACATTTTGAATATGACATACTTTTTGAAGTTTTGGAAAACGTCAAGGTACTTTTTGGAATCCTACTCACTTCAGAAACTGACTCTTGGCAGTACTGGGGTCTCCAACAATGCAAAGATTGATGTCTCCACGCAGACTGGTGCCTTCCATGGTAGTCTTGGGAACTCCACCAAACAACATCAACAAAATACCTCGCTTGATCTCGTCACTACCTGAAAAATAAAAAAAGTCAGAAAAAAAGTAAATCTTATAAAAACGCAATATGCGGAGTTGGAACACACAATACACAGGGTGTGATATAGGCTGTGCGATATACAACTTAAAATCACACTCCTTGTTGCTATGGATCCACCAATCAGAATAGAATATGATAACAATACTTATCACCGTACCATGTATTGTCGGAAAGAGACTGGTGATGACGTTATGATACAGGTTCTTGTCTTGGCTCATCTCGTAGACTTTCTGCCATTCCTGGTCGGTCATCTGTTTCTTGATGGCCTCGGCTGTCATCTCATCACCACGCATGTCCTTACCGCCAAACTAGAAAAGACGAGTAGCCAAAGCATGAAATAAAAAATGTGCACATAAACGGATACAAATATTTGACTCCACAAAATGGTGGACCGTGTTAGTTCACAAAGTGAAAGGAAAACCACACCAGCGAACGCTTATCACACTCATTTAGTCAATTGAGTAGAACAATAAATGACCCCCATTTCAGTTTTATGCAATTGTATGCAGACAATAGGAGGACTCTGCAACACACTTTGACCTCAATATCTTTTGTGAAAAACAACTTTTAACAAATATATGGTGCTAAAAAGAAGAACTACAAAAATAGGAAATCAGCTGAGAAGTACCATATAGAAATCAGTTTCATGAAAATGGTCTCAATTCCAACGAGGTAGCATGAACAAAAAATCAATATTTGAACTCACTCTTGGGTTTGATGGAGTGACGTTACAGGCTAGGAAGGCAAGTCTGTAGGACAGGTCCCTTACGCCCAGCGCCTTGAGCCCTCTCACACCCTCATGGTCGTAGCCTTCACCTCCTTTACTCCGGGTGGAAGTTTCCTGTTGGGCACCTTGAATGAAGGGGGTAAAAAAGAAAAAAACGTTTTGTTACTTCTTTCTCAAACTTTCCTGTATACAAAAACAGAGTAATTTTTTATGAATAATAACATTATTTTTGTTACACAGCTATTCAGGACATAAAGTGACAAGATCAAAAACAACATACAAAATGTTTTATCATTTTAAACATTTTGGTATGAAACAACCAATAAGATTGGCAACTTTGTAAAACAAAACTTCAAATACTTCAGGAAATCAAAATCTGCTGTTATTTTTAGAAAGCCAAAAAAAGTCATACAATGCAAAAGAAATAGCAGGGAACCAATTACAAGTAATTAACATTGGTCTAGCTAGTAACCATTCCTGCTAAGTTGAAAATTCCAGTGCTAAATAATTTTTTGGGGTTAACATTTTACCCTAGCCTTTTCTACGTCATACCTGGTACTGAAAGTTGAGCTACATCGGGCACCACTATGAGGGTACCAGTGAAGTCACATTTGTCTCCAGCCTGTGGAAGCTCAACCGCCTCGGCACGCAAAACCACCTCCACACTGCGGGATTAGAGAGAAGACACCTTTAGAGCAATGCTTGGTGACTGCAAAGCTAACGCTAGGGTAAATTTTAAAAAAGCACTATGCTTCAAATTTTCCCTGCATGTTGGTAATAACTTAACGGAGTATCTTTAGCCATGTTATAATTATGTCTCAATTCTGTAGACTGTATAATGCTTGTATTACATTTGATGCTTTTGTTGTTGTTGCCAATATTGGAATAAATGTCTAAACACTAACCTCCAGTGTACAGCATGAACTCTTAAGGATCTAGCTAAGCTTGGGCGATATCACGATATTATCGAATATCACGATATTAATTTGGAAACTATTTCGATATCGGATGGATTTGATTTTAATCGAAATATCGATATATCGCGATATATCGCGATAATCGCGATATAACGCAATATTGATTAAATATCGCGATGTATTTGCTAGCTGAGACATCTTGCACCCCATAGAATTGGAGTAAAACCAGAAGAATAGGTCATTAGAACACCTCTCTTATGCTATGACTGTCTCTTCTACAACTTTCACTTGGAGTTTGAAGACTGATGATGTCAAATTTAAATAATCGCGATTATATCGAATATCGCGATATATTGTCAGCGATATATCGTGAATAAAATAAATCGATATCGCCCAAGCTTAGATCTAGCAATGACTTATAACCACTCTCAATACCTTGGACTGCTCGAACAATTCACAAGACCAAATAATTGTGCCGAAGTATGGTGGTAGGAGTCCTATATTAGTAATGGGCATTAGAATTTGGAACATTCCAATTGAACCCATTTTGTTGTTCAGTAGAACAGCCCATATACTCACTTGCCTACTTGTCCAATCAAATTAGAATATTCCTAACATTCTGGGGGTCTTTTGGATGCATCCTGTTTTAAATTTGGACACCCTGTTTTTTCTGTTACAATGTATTGTAAATGAGCAATTTGGAAACCCATTTTTTAATTTCATGCAAATTTGTACACCCTTCTACCAAGTCCTCACTAAACCTCGTTCTGAGACACTCCCTTTAAAGGAACACGTTGCCTTGGATCGGACGAGTTCGTCTATAAAAAGTGTTTGTAATAGTTTTTTATACAATGCATATGGGTGGAAAGATGTTTTTAAAAGTAGAATACAATGATCCACACAAATATGCTTCAAAATTGTGTGGTTTTCCCTTTGCTTTGCGAACTAACACGGTCGGCCATTTATGGCAGTCAAAAATTTTATGGGAGTTGACTCCCATAAATGGCCGACCGTGTTGTCAACGAGGTAAAAAGAAAACCACGCAATTTCGAGGCGAATATTGTGTGGATTATTGTATTCTACTTCTAAAACATCTTTCCAACCATGCTCTTTATAACACACGGTTAAAAATGCTTTTCAAAGACCAACTCGACCGGTCCAAGGCAACGTGTTCCTTTAAACCCTCGTTAACCCCTTCCAAAAAACTTCAGTCTTAGGTACCTTCTTGGGATGCTTCCCCTGGGGAGCTCTGCCTGAGTCTCCTGGATGCGAACCTTCTGGAAATCCACAAAGCGTGACTTGTTCGTGTCCAGCATGAAACGGTTGCGATTGTTGCAGACAGGATTGCGGCAAATGGTTGGCTGTAACACAAAGGGGTAATGACAGCAGGGTTAAGTGCCTCAACATCAGACATTTTATTTGGTTCTTAGAAATATTTTATCAATAACAAGGCCTGACAGGGGCCCAGTTTCATAACAAAAAATACTGCTAAGCAAATTTCTATGCTACGCAAAATGCTACTGGGTACCAGTCACTTGATAAAAACTATATGGACTTTTGGATGGCAGCCAGTTTCTGCTAAGCAATATTTGTCTGTGCTTGGTAAGTTTTCGTGCTTACAGGCTTTATGAAATTGGGCCCTGCATTTACGCTTGTGTAGGCTCTAGTAGACTTTTCAGACCTCACAACGATTTAACGATTTATATGGTTGTTTGACAAAAATAATGAATCATTTAAGAACTGGGCCCAGTTTCATGGCACTGCTTACCAGAGAATTTTATATAGTTTATAGCACACTGAAAAATACGCGATTCTTTTGGCAGCAAGCATAAATTCTGTGATAAGCAGAACCATTACATTGCGCTCAGGAGATTTAATTCCAGAAGTCGACATCTTCAATTGAACCAACCTGTGTATACTTGAACTGTTGCTCCACATCTTTAATGACTGTCTGACAGTCTAAGCAAACAAACGTCCCGCTGACCAGCTCCGGATGGACGGGATGTGTTCGCACGACCTGACCGCTGATGCGCACTATGGTGCCAATCTTAGCTGTACTCAACTCGCGCACTCTGAGAATTAAAAAGGAGAATAAAACATCAGGATTTTGCTAGGTTTTTTCAGTAACAATAATAACAAGATGAGGGTTTTTTTTTTTGGGGGGGAGGACTCTAGATAGCATCAAACTGACCAGGTAAATCCATTGTTATTGCAAATGTGAGCATGCTAAAAACTATGTTAACAAAGCAATTATTGTAAAGTGTCGAGACCCTTTGATCAGAGACACTAGAGGTCGAGCCCAATGCTCTTGACCGCTCAGCCATGACATGCCTCAAGTTTTAAGAAATACAATTTGATGGCCAAAGTATTTTTGGTTGATTAAGCTGTATCATGGAATACTTATTAATTCACTTCATAAGCAGGTATGATGTTTGGTCCTCAGCAGGAACATTACAGGCCCGAGACTTCACGGAGGCAACGAAGGCAATTGCCTCCAGGCACCTGGTCATTGCCTCGGTGCCCTTGAAATGCTATAGTAAATTGCCCTGTACCAAGGAGAATCAGCCTCGGTGCCCTTGCCCTTTCAAAAACGAAGCATACAGACCTGCTTTTCATTGGGTACAAGGGCTGTCCTACATGTACACATGGTGTGGGCTCTTGATAGACTCCCAGGTCTAATAAAAACTGTTTTTCTGAATTTTTCCCAAGGGCAAACAAATTTGAATTCAGACTACAGTAGGACGAATATCATGCCTGCATAAATCATCTCTGATCAAATCATTTGCTTTCTTACTTGTGTCTCGTTGGAACGTCTTCAAAGGCAACGTAGAACTCTTTGGAAGGTGGAATCTGGCTACGATCTCTGGCAAAATTTCTGACGGCTGTGCAGAGGAAAGGGTAGACTCTGACATGGGACAAAAGAAACAAATTGTATAATTATTGATTTTTCTTTTGACAAGTTACTTTTGTTGGTTTATCTTTATACAGACGGTTTGTTGTTGTTTACATTTTGAGTTGAGCAATTTATTAGCTCCAATTACTTTTAAATATCATCTTTAATTGGTTGGTGACCACAAACTTTGATTCATAAAAATCTAACAAGAGCAATGTAGCTCTTATCATCTTCTTTCTCCTGAAAATGATCGGCGCATACTCATAAAAATGTTGATACCGGTTCTTTTCAGAATCAACACTACTCAATAGAGATGTACACATGGTGCTACAGCAAACCTCGCCTGATATACCATGCTAAGTTTCAAATCCTACACTAAGACTTCTAAAAAATCAACCCATTTCAATTGTTGATAATGTGACAATAGAAAAACCTGTCAGTTAGTTACCTGTAGTATTCTTCTTGGATTGTTGTAGCCAGTTGTTGATTGTATTGCTGAATATACTCAAAGCTGACAGTCAGCGTATTCCTCTCTGGTCTGATCAACTCTTCAACTCCTTGTTGATATTTCAACTCGCCATCAACTGTGAATCTGAATGACAAGGGGGAAAAACAGCAATTCAACATTACTTTTTATATAAGTACAGCTTAACCCTACTAATTTTGGTACGTATCTTAAACAAGTTGATACACCGAATGCCTTTGACAGGGGGGACTCGGTCTGGGGCGACTTTAGTGAGGGGCGACTTTGAAGTGAGGGGCAACTTTGTAAGTGAGGGGTAACTTTGCTAGGGGGCGACTTTGTAGTGGGCGACTTTGCTGGGGGGGGGGGGAGTTGCTTGGTTTCCGACATACACCATTTGAAACCATTGTGGTTTTGGTGTAAAAATTCCATTGGCGTGAATTTGGTTTTACCGAGTTGTCACTCAAGTATTACTATTTCATTTATTCAAAAAGACAATCCGACGATACCGAGCAAGAGCTGAAGGATAATTTTCCGTATGGTGCCACCACTTTTTAACTCCTTTTTACAAAAAGGTATAACTCATTGAGGTAAATTAGATACCATATTATTTCACATCGACTGAAAAGTGGTGACGCAATACAGAAAACTTTTGCGTACTGAAATAGAACTTAATTATTAGAAGTCAAAATGCCTGAATGCTGCGATGAAGACGCAATGTTTGCCATACTCCTATTGTAGAAGTAAATCAGTGCAACATTTATCCACAAAGCAACACATTATAACAAATAATACTGTAACATTACTGTAATTACTAATTCATAAATAGGTCAGAATGTATTTTGTATTATTGTATTTTTTGTGTTTTTGTAGTGAAGCAAAAAGCAAAAGGTATCTTGAAATGGACAGAAAACAAACAAAAAGAACACACAAGGGACAGTTTGACACTGAGTATTACTGAATCAATAAATGTTACCTTTACAAAAATAGTAATCTAATAGTAATACTTTATAAACAAACGACATGCAAAAGTGACAAGTGAGACCTGACACCAGTGTGACAAAGAAGCTAACATTTAACTTGCGCAAAGGCAAGGGCAAGAAAGTTTTTACTAAAACTTAGAAACTTACTCCTCCAAAAAGTCCTGGAACAACTTCTGGCACTTTTCTGCGACGGCATCCTTAACTTGTGTCACACCAGTTCTCTGATCTGCAACATCCATTTCGGCAAATTCTGTCGAATTCTGATCACAAAATCAAAATTTTTCTTGCCGTTTTTGTTTCGCACAGTTAGAAACGGTGACCTCGACAACTGGTGCACTGACTTTCGCGCCACATGGCCATGTGATGTTTATCACAAGTGGGTATTTAAACCGCTTACCCTCTGTAAAAATGTTTGTAAACTCAGTTTGCTGATCATTAATAAGTACAACTGATTTAAAAAAAACTTAGAAACAATTAAAAAAAAAAAATTCTATTTATGATAGTAATATAATTAATAATTTGCAAGCAACACAAATTTTGAAGTGTGTTTTTAAAGTATTATTGAACAGTAAGCTCAATCAAAGTAATGGCAAAGCGCGGTAAATTCATTTCCCGTTGTTGACGTTGATGGCGCCCTATATAAACAGCGGTGAATTATTCCATTGTTGACGTTGGTGGCGCCCTATGTAAACAGCTGTAAATTTGGCCATGTGCGGTTTGTTGACGATTGATTTTCAACATGGACACTGGATTTGAGGTGGATCTTGTGACAGCTTTGAAGGAAGTTATTAATAACAGCAGATGGAAGAACCTAGGTCCCACTGGACATTTTAAGACAAAGACGTGCACCAGGTTTGAAAAAGAGTTTTATTTTGCTTTGGGAACTTTAAATTAAATATTCCTTTTCTGGGCCTATAAATAATTAATATTTAGCCCCACTTGTGTGGCCAAAGCTAGACTTGATGACAAGTCGTTAGGCGCTGCCTATTTGTCTGCCTTTCATGCAACAGTCACAGTGCGATGTTACACATGCAACAGTCGTAGGTAGCGCGAGGCAGCTCTAACAATTGCGACTGACTCACACACACATACTGGGATCGAGGGTGTGTGTATCGTCCCCGCAGCTACGCCGCGCTGTAACTACACACCGCGCTTAACAATTACCGTCTTGACTTCAAGACTAGGCCAAAGCTAGCTCAACCTGGGCTAAGCTCAGCTAGCCTTGGCCACACAAGTGGGGCTGGACCTATATCTGTATATAAAAATATAATATAATATATTTTAACAATTACTATTCTATCGAGGCATATGTGACTATGTCATCAATGTCATGTGAACAATCAGGAGCTAAGTGGTGGGATGAAGCCTTAAGGGGTGGGTGGAGCCTGGAAGGATGTGATTGGCAGTGGCAGTATGAGTATGTAACCATTTAATTAACTTGGGCGCTAACTCCTTTTAAACATTTTTTTAACATCTTGCAGCCACAGATGTTTTTCAAAAAGTAGAACAGTTACTGGGTCTAACAGCTCAACAAGGTGGCCTACCCATCCCCTCAGTTACTGAACCTCGAATAAACCCAGACAACTGGGATGCTGTACTCCTTTAACAAAAATTTACATCTGCGGTTCGCAGCGCCCCAGTTACTTAGTCTAGCTAGGTCTAGCCAACTATAACAATGTATAACTATTGTGCAAAGCCTCACACTATTATTTCACCAATTTGCATATTTTTCAGGTTGTATTCTGTAGGAGGTGATGAGGATGTTGTCATAGTTCATCGTGTTGACACATTTTATGCTCTTGGTGCGGACTGCCCTCATGAAGGTAGCCTATGGCATCTTTGACTGCTATCGATAAAGTGGATGGAAGTCTATTATCCTCAAAACTTTAGTTTTCTTTCTCCGATATTATCTTCTTTCTATTTTGATAACAACTTTTCAATTTTCCAATCATTAGGTGAGGTTTGAGGAAGTACAATGTACCGACACTACTCAAACGAGATTAACACATTGTGTACATCTCGTTTGAGTAGTGTTGGTTCTGAAAAGAACAGGTGATCTAATAAGAAACCTGTGAACATTTTAGTTGCGATAACGTAATCCTCCTCCCGACGGCCGCCAGGCCGGAGGGTTACGAGATTCTTTTGATCGGCAAATGACAATCTGGTCCAACACGTATAATTTCGACAGCTAGTCACCAGATTTGCCCCATTTTTACCACTTTCAAAAATCATGACACAAATTCTGAGGGCACGAACTTAATCCTCAATGTCTACTGAACACTCAAAACACCATTGAAAAAATATTAATTGGTCATCGAAGTTGCAAGAAAATAGTGAAAGGAAAAAACACCCTTGTTACACATATTTGTGTGCTTTCAGATGCCTGAGAAAAGTTTCAGCCCTGAAATTATCTCTTTCTCAAAAACTTTGATACTTCAGAGGGAGCCGTTTCTCACAATATTTTATACTATCAACAGCTCTCCACTGCTCATCAGCAAGTAATTTTTTCATGCCAATATATGTTTTTAGTATTTACCAAATATGCCTTTAAATCAATTGTTCATTTTTGATCCACTTTGCAGGAGGCCCACTGGATCTCGGCGACATTGAGGATATAGATGGACACGAGTGTCTGGTCTGTCCCTGGCATGAATATGACTTCAGGTTAGATAATGGAGACTCTACATCCGGGCTCAAGGTAATTCTTAAAACTTCCTCCAACCCCGGCAGAGAAGGCAAAAGCTACTCTTAAAGGTGCACTGTTTTCCCTGGGGAATAAGTTGATGTATTTCATCCTCAGTTTGAAAGTTTGCCTGGGGACAAAAATGTTTGTTCAATGATAGAGGGCACAAATGCCCAATAAAGATTCAAAACATGCATGTAGTTAATGATTAAAACTTTTACATTGTTTCATTTTCTGTTACTTTTCAGCAACAAACATTTGAAGTCAGGGTAGTCGATGACCATCTGTACATAGACAAAGAGACAGAGCTGTCTCTTACAAGAGACTCCGATTCAGAACTTGGCAGTCAGAGTCAGTCGACATCTGGTAATGGTTTAAGATATTGTGGAATAGCATCGGGGTTTTGATCCAAGGCTAAGTTGAAATTGGCAGCTGTTGCTATGGTTGTGGCTGCGGCTTTGTCTGAGACTATGCTGCAGCTGTTACTAAGGGTGCTGCTATGGACCTCCTATGCTTCAACACATGTTCATCTGGCGATCAATCTGCAGCCGCAGCCAATGCTGACACAGCCTTTTAGTTCTGCCAGGCAGACAGTGGTGCTTTATACAATCAGTTTTCAAAAACCAGCTTTAAAGCCATTGGACCCTTTCGGTACAGAACAAAAAAAAAAAGTTCACAGATTTACACATAATTTACAGGGTTTACAGAAGGTAATGGTGAAAGACTTCTCTTGAAATATTAGTCCATGAAATGCTTTGCTTTTTGAGAAAACGGTAAAACAATATAAATTTTCGTTAACGAGAATTACGGATTTGTTATAAACACATGTCATGACACGGCGAAACGCGCGAAAACAGGAGTGGGTTTTCCCGTTATTTTCTCCCGACTCCGATGTCCGATTGAGCCTAAATTTCCACAGGATTGTTTTTTTATATATAAGTTGTGATACACGAAGTGTGGGACTTGGACAATACTGTTTACCGAAAGTGTATAATGGCTTTAAAGGGAGGGTACACGTTTGGTAATTGTCAAAGACCAGTCTTCTCACTTGGTATATCCCAACTTAAGCATAAAATAACAAGCCTGTGGAAATTTGGGCTCAATTGGTCATCAAAGTTGTGAGAAAATGATGAAAGAAAAAACACCCTTGTTTGATGAGTTTGTGTGCTTTCAGATAAGAATAAAAGACTTCTAGCTAGAAGTCTTTTATTATTTTAGTGAGAAATTACCTTTCTCAAAAACTATGTTACTTCAGAGGGCGTCGTTTCACACAATCAACAGCTCTCCAATGCTCGTTAACAAGTCAGTTTTTAAGTTAATACTTGTTTTGAGTAATTACCAAACGTGTACCTTCCCTTATAATGAGTAACACAAAAAAGTGCTGTAAAGTTTTTGATTCAATCAGGGGAACATGGTAGCAGAGGAATCAACTGAAACTTTTTATTTCAAATAAAGCAAGAAACAATCATCCTAAGCAACAATATCCACTTGTTTTTACAGCTAAAGGGGCGGATGCAATTCAGTCAGGTCCTGCATCAGATGAGGAAAATGAAGACACGCTCTGTCATTGGGCAGTCAGGGTACTACGAACAGCAGATCCAGCTGAAAAGGTTTGAGGAACGCAATGATGTTTTAATGCTACATAGGAAGTGTTGAACTTTAGAACAAAAGAAGTCTACATCATGAAGGGACTTAAAGACACTGGACACTATTGGTAATTGTCAAAGACCAGACTTCTCACTTGGTGTATCCCAACATATGCATAAAATAACAAACCTGTGAAAATTTGAGCTCAATCGGTCGTCGGAAGTTGCAAGATAATAACAAACAAAAAAACACCCTCGTCATATGAAGTTGTGTTCTTGCAGATGCTTGATTTTGAGACCTCAAATTTTAAATCTGAGGTCTCAAAATCAAATTTGTGGAAAATTACTTCTTTCTCGAAAGCTACTCCACTTTAGAGGGAGCGGTTTCTCACATTGTTTTATACTACCAACCTCTCCCCATTACACGTTACTAAGTAAGGTTTTGTGCTAATAATTATTTTGAGTAATTAGTGTTGAAGAATAGGATTTTCCTTAACTGTACAGAACAAAGGAATGTAACGCTACATACAAAGTTTGGACCTAGGAACAAAAGAGGTCCACATAATGTTAGGACTTGAAACACTATGTGGACTTACACATGCCCACACAGTGTTATGTACAGTGTTGAAGAAAATGACTTTTATTTAGAACAAAGGAATTTCCACACATTGAGCGCAACACAGAGCTGTGTATGTGTATGTTGGGGGGCGGGGAGGGTTGGATTGTGTATTGTATTATATTGTAATACACTTGCAGCCGATTTCCCGAAACACTAGGAATAATCCTATCTCGAGTTAGGACGAGTAACTCATCCTAACTTGTAACTCATCCTAACTTAGGATGTGCCCAAATGTCTATGGATACAGAGCTGAACTTGTCCCAAGTCCTAAGATCCAAAGTTAGGAAGAGTTTGGTGAAATGGACGGCTGGTCCCCCCAAACCAGCTCCTCAAAACGACCGATTTTCCAGATCCACCAACCTTTATAACCAGAATTAGACAAATGCTTTTTTTTTCAAAATATTTTCAATTTGAAGGTCAGACTAACCCATGAGGTGCAGGAGAGATGGAGAAGGGGAGATCTTAGAGAGATTGGGAGATGCAGTCCACCAGACGAGCCCAAGAGGGAGGAAACACTCAGTGTGGTAGCTCCAGGGAAAATCAAGAGGGGCAAAGGAGGCACTCTGGTATTTCAAATAATAAACAACAAGTTTCATCCCCTTAAAGTGATCCCCTGGTTGCCGCTTCCCAGGTTATATCGTAATTTGGGAGTGACCCCTGGCTACACAGCAGTTTACAGCTGTATGGCTTCTGACTGGCACCCCCGCACAAAGATGTATTGACAAAATAGGGAGACTGCCAACATATGGCTATATAGCTCAGTTGGTGGAGCGCCAGCACGTTAATCCAGGTCAATGGTTCGAGTCTTACTCTAGTAAAACAAATTTTGTTTATCCCAAAATTAATTAAAAAACTATTACTTTCACAGTGAGGTCGTCTTCGTGATCAGTGAGAAAAAGTAGGAGGAAGAAAAAAGAGCAAAATGCTGTTTTGACCAAATTTTGTAAAAAAAGACGTTCAAAGGTGCTGGCTCAAAGGGAAAGTCATCTTTGTTTTTTGGGAGTTTTTTTGGGGCGGGGGGGAGAGAAGTTGATTGAAGGGAGAGTATACATTTGGTAATCGCTCATAAAATTAATATAAATATTGGTTGGAAGGCTACGGCAGCTTTTAATTTTTACCGAAAACTTGGTGTACTCATTCAAAAGTGTGACAAATTGTTTCATGGAATTTCTTCATGCAGGGAAACCGTATAGCATCACTGCACTCTCTGGCCAATATAGAGCAGTGGGCAGTCGACTTGTCGTGGGACATTATCGCTAGATTTGCTGGGACCGCTTTGGGAGATGGAAGTCAACTACCCAGAGACTCGAGTTCAAACAAAAATCTCAAGAAATATCAGACTTTTGCAAATGTACCCAGTCAACACTGACAAAAAGTCTTTAGAAGTCCCTTCTTTATCGTTTGAAACCATAAAATCAACGAAAAAATAATCACCCCAAATCTGAAAATTTGATCCATGCTGGCGTCACATATTTTGTTTTTTTTTGTTCAGCATTTCAAGATCTTGAATGACAGACTGCATGAGTTGGGCAGCCATTTTGGAGCACTTCCTGTTCACAATGGTAAGTCAAATCTGATAACAGCACTTTCTGTCATTAAATCTTTGGGCGGTCTTCTTTGTTGATGGTTACAATTTTTCTACATGTATCTCGAGAATTTGAGAGAATTTCTTGTTGCTTTGTGTTTGTAAAGCACTATTGATTTTACCAATGGGGTTCTTCCTCCATGCTGTAATGCGGTGGTGTGAATCACTGTAAAGGCCTACTTGGTACTTCCCCCCCCCAAGAGAATTGCGCGACGAGAAATCGCCATTGATTCATAAATTTCTTTACAGGTCTGTGGCAGTCTGCAACGGAGACGAAAGATAACCTTTTAGCCAGACTGGCAGTAGTCCACATGGTACATGAGGCAAGGTAAAACATTAAGCAAGACACTTGACTTTTATTGTTACGGATGGGATCAGTGGGGTGTCGTGGCTGAGCGGTTAAGAGCGCCGGATTCAAGCTCTTTTATTTGATCAGCAGAGTGTGGGTTTGAATCCCGGTCATGACACTTGTGTCCTTTAGATCAAGACACTTAACCATAAGCTTCTCTCCACCCAGGGGTAAATGGGTACCTGTGAGGGGAGAGATGGTTCTTGTGATTGATTTTGCTGAGTAGCGCATTTGTTGCACAAGGCTGTATACTCCCCAGGGAACTGAGGTGGTTTAAGGGATGATTTAAGGCCCAGAGACCAGGGGGTAGTAATGTGAAGCGCTTTGGGACGCCCTCAGGGTGTGAAAAGCGCTATATAAAAACTAACTCTTATTATTATTGATTTTGGGTTGAACAAAGAAAAATTTACTAGAGCGGGATTTGAACCAACGACCTCCGGTTTAACATGCCGGCGCTCTACCAACTGAGCTATCTAGCCCTATGTTGACGGTCTCCCTATTTAATCAATATCTTTGTTCAGGGGGTGCCTTTTAGAAGCCATTCAACCGCAAACTGCCGTGTAGCCAGGGATCACACCCAGGTAACGATACAACCTGGGAAGCGGCAAACAGGGGATCACCTTAAGGGGATGCGACTTTTTATATCAGATATCAAATAGTCAACCACAAGGGAAACTGACTGGGTACATTTTATAAATTATTATTATCACACCTAATTTACGAAACAATCTAGGAAGCAGCAGCCAGGGGATCACATATTTTTAATGTTAACATATGGGTGTGACTTATATATGAATTTCTTTTTTTAATACTTTGATTTCTCCTCAGAGGGCTTGATGTCCACCCAAAGACTCAACAGCGTTTTGCCAAGCAGCAAGACGCTGCATCCGTCTCCATCTTGGAGGTGATCTACACAGATGAGATCACCCAAGTAGCCGCAGGTTTGAAGTGGTTTACCTATGTTTGCCGCCGTGCCATCCCACCTCTGGAATGCATCTCAGAGTTCCACAAGCTCGTCAGAAAACATTTCAGGTACAAGACATTGTGCTGTATTAATCTTGTATATTATTTTAAACAAAATTATTAATTATTGTGGCTTCCTTAAAGAATACTGCTTAAATCTGTCACACAGTGACGGTCATTTTGCTTGAACGTTTTGATCTTGGTTTTAATAAGTGGGCCATTTATTTCATTTCTTAAACCATCTCAGCTACCTGGGCAGTATACAGCCTGTGCTGCCACGTATGTACATTGTAGCAAACCAAGCTAATAGACTGATCCAGTAGGCTCCGCCCACAACGCACGTGTGAGCTCTCCGATGCCTTTCTGCACAACTCTGCCGCGCGCCAAGATACCCCCATGCATGTCGGACCTTATTTGTCGGACCTTCGTTGCGTTGTGATTGGTCAATACGCAATGGGGCGGAGCTTGATGGATCGGTCTATTCAGTCCCATGAACCCTATCTGCCCTCACAATTACCAATTCACCCTGGGTGAAAAAAAGTTATTATAGTGACGTTTCTTGCTCAATGACACAAGTTTGACGACTGGGATCCAAACTCATGTGCATTAGGGATATACAATGGGCTTTTGTACACTTAAAAAATGCAAGTATCAAAATCTGTAAACACTGGCTCTGACTGAATTTGATTTATTATGCGGGAAAAAAAAGAACAATTATTTTGAGACTTGGAACCGAGTTCTGCCATTATCTCATTTTTTTTAATATAAATACACTACAGGGGTTTATTGAAAGCGCCCATCAACGAAGAGGGGAGGACTATTGCAGGAATGAGCAAGGAGGTAAGGCAGCTATTATTATTTTGTCAAAGAAAAAAGAAAAAAATCAAACTTTATTTTTTAGTGGATTTTGTTCAATATTGGGCGAGCAAAGAAAAAAACAACTTTAGCAGGATATGAACCTGCGACCATAGGCTCAAGTTCATAGAGCTGTTTAAGCAGATTTTGCATAAAAATTCTGTGCTAAGCAAAAGTTAGCAGGATACCAGTCAAAGGTTGCGCATGTGGTATGGTAGTTTGGCTGGTAACCTTATTCTTGTAAGCATAATTTTGTTTGCTAAGCTACTTTCTGTGCCTAAGCACCTCTCTAAAGTTGGGCCCCTGTTACATGCTCTCTTACTGAGCTATCTATACCTAGCCTTATGGTGGTAACCTCCCTATTTGTCTATATCTTTTTGTTTGCTTAAAGTTGACTCTAGCTTCACACTTTATTTACAGTGGTATGTCCCGTTGATGCAACCAGCCAATCGGAGTGCAGATAATAAGGACTCTTCCATTGCAACAGGGGTAACAAGTTGAAACCAGATCAGTCATCACTGCAGTACATTCTCGCAAAGAAAAATAAATTTATAATTTTATTGGTAAATGACATTATTTTTATAAATTTAATTGGCGAGGGGAACTCATACAGCGTTTCAATTTAATTAATTGTTAATGCTAAAAATATTAAGAATTAAAAATATTCAATTCATACAAAAGAATTGCAAATTGCTATGTAATGTAATGATATAAGAGATGTTAAATTTGCATCGGGGATAAAGATTACTAATTTTGTTTTTTTTATCCATACACTGATGTGTGTTACCACTGTATACTCGGTACTTTCCCCGAGTCCTGTGAAAAAAATATCACAGGCATGTTACTCGGGTGGGATTCGAACCCACGACCCTTGCAATTCTAGAGCAGTGTCTTACCAACTAGACTACCGAGGTTGCCCGGTAGCTAGAGGCAGTTCGAATCCTATGTTTAGGCAGCGGGTACCGCAACGATATAAGAGATGTTAAATTTGCATCGGGGATAAAGAATACTAATTTTTTTGTTTTTACCCATACACCGATGTGTGGAATGGTTTGTAAACTCAGTATCTTTCTACAAGAAAAAACTCCAAATGTGCGTCATATTCTTCAACACTTTAAAAAACAGTGTGGTTGTGTGCAAAGGGTATAGAGTGGTTGATGCACAAGATAAGGAACTGGAGCTCTATCTATTGCTTGACTGTGAAGTACGCATTGGCGCCATTTCAGCAAGCAAATGTTTTGTCACTGACAGCAATGGTCATTGGCTGCGCTGATCTACTGTTACATCAACAAAGTTGCTTGCTGAAATGGCGTCCAGTGTACATTTCCCTTTTCAGCAGGAGTTCCTCATCTTGCACATTCAGCACTCTATAATCTTTGGACATCCGTACACATGTACAATGGGTGTGTTCGTTTAGCTTCCGTGGGTCTACCCCGCAGTGCTCACTGGGGTGAGCCCCTGACAAGAGCTAAACGACCGACCACTCACCGCTCTCGTAGTGACGTCATTTACCCGAGGCCAGCACCCAAGTGACCCACTCCACAAGCAGGGCACTGGGGGCTGACCTGGGTGTGAGCTATTCGAACGCACCAGGCTGACCAGGGATGACCAAGGGAAGCTAAACGAACGCACACATAGAGTGTTTAAAGTCCCTACAAAATGTAGTTTTCCCAAATGACGTATGGGACATTTCCATATTACATGTATACAATAAGCCATTGTGAGATATGGTAGACTCGAACAAGTATTACAACATTATAGGTTTGGGTTAGTTAATTTGTCTGTTTATACCCAAACCAAACTTGTACATTAGACATGATAGAGTTATATATATCTCAAACTGGTTTTAGGGGGATTAACATTGTGAGATAACAATAAAGAAATATTTATGTGTACCAGAAGTTTAGCACATGAGGACTACAGACAGTATCCCCATTAGTTTATGTATACCTGTACATAAAATGCATTTCACATAAGTTTTAAAATAAAAATATTTATGTCATCAACTGATATTTTGTAGTTCATCTGTGTTTAATTAAATTATTTTCCAACAAATTCTTTCATAGTCATTACTGCGGGTCAGTGCTTGGACTTTTTCTTCTTCGATTTTTTGGATGTTTTTATATCTGTACATTCATGATCGAGACTGCCGTTCTGCAAAACCTCTTCCTTCCTTCTCTTCTTGCTTTTCTTTCCTAAATCATCGCCACCATTTTTGGTATCAAGATCGCAATCATTGTCACCAGTCCTCATGTCTCCCTCGGGTACAGTACAACAAATCAGTTCACTAGATTCATTATTCTCATTTTCACAGACATCAACCGATTCCATCTTTCTCTTTTTTTCCTTTTTCTTTTTGCGCTTTCTGTCCTGATCATCTCCATTTTCTTCTAAAGTCAACTCGACAACGTCATTCACAAAAGGTCCGTTTGAATCATCTCCACAGCTAGCACCATCCTGTCTGTTCTTCAATTTCAGTTCCTTTCTTGCTTTTCTCGCCTGTTTTCTCTCATCTGCTTCATTGATAGTAATGACCATAGTATCATCCAAGTCTACTGTGTCCTCATGACAGCCATTGGCAGATTTAGCCTCTTTTCTTTTGCGTTTCCTGTCTTTCTTTCGCTGTTTTTCCTCCCGTTGTCTCTCACTTTCATCATCCTCGCAACATCCACTGGCGTCCTGCTCAGTTGTATGTTTCTCTTCTTCAGTTGCACTTCCCGATTCTTGAAGTACATTTTCCCCATCTTGTTCATCTCCAGCGTCATCACATCGCCCATTCTCAATGGCGGCTTTCATCCTCCGTTTCTTCTCTTTCTTTTGTCGTTTCCTCTCCTGCTTCTCTTCGTCTCCTGCATCTCTCACCTTCTCCCGATCATTATCATCATCCTCTGTTGTTTGACTTTGATCTTTATCAAGGCTAGGGGGAGAGGGTTTAGTGGACTGAGCCTGGTCTTTCTGACGATTTAGGTAACCCTCCAGCTCCTCTTGTTCCTGAATTCGCTTCAGTTTCCCGGAGAGTTTCAAGCCGTGCCTAGCGCCCCTATAAACATCAAGGAACAAAAATTTACACTTCAAAAACTGACAAAACGTGCCAGACATAAAAAATGTACGATGTGATTAAGCTAAAAAAGCTAAAATGTCAGTATGGAGAAACAAGCGAAGTCAGGCCAACAGGGATGATATTTTCCACAAACAAATTTTGTTAATTTAAATGCCAAACTATATTTTATTTTATTTTGGCAACTTCCCTCCTGATAAATAACATCTAAAATGGGTCAAAATTAGCATTCATAAATACCTCGGACAGTTTTGCTATTCCTATTGGTGGAGAGCGCGTCACGTGGGTGTGTATAAACCTTTGTTTTCGACCGGTAAAAAGTGTTGAAACATGGGCGTGACACGCGAGCTTGCACCTGTTCTTATAAGACAGTTTCTTCATTCCTATTGGTCGAGAGCAACGGCCCGGACAGTTGTGCCACATCACGCGATACTACTTTCACAACTTTGAACCAAAGTGGTATCAACATGGGGGGTTTAACAGTATTAAAGCATAGATTGTACTCTTTACAAATGTATAAAAATGACCTGGGTTGACAAATGACTCATTTTGCTTGATCACATCTTGATAGATTCAAAAGAATAAGGTGTTACTAACTTATGAGCTGTTCGTCCACCACAAGCCTTGAAGAACTTCTCATCAATATTCATCTCCTCCTTGTTACTCTCTTCCTCCTCAGATGAAGAACTGTCTTGGTCGTCACGTTTCAAGCCCTCCGCTGTTAAAGTGGCACTCCGGACAAAGTTGCCATACAGCAGAGGCTTCTTGCCTACATTCTTGGGCTGTTTTTTGTTACTTATTGGTCCGTGGCTTTTCTCTTTACTTGTCATTTTCACACCTTCCTATTGACATGAAGAAAAAAAAACACATTAAGGACTGGTCTTCATCAAAACGGAGAAAATCCCTTAGCTGTAATGTATTTAGAATGAAAAAGATGGAGGTGTCTTTTCAATTCAATATACATTTATTTCCACAAAACATTTCCACAATATTATAGTAATACATACAGGTATATATAAATGATAGAAAAAAATAATAATAAATTGGCGGAAAGCGCAAGGAGGCAAGGCCCAAAATAAGCCAGGTAGCTTGTAGCGGCTTGCCTTTACAAAACAAAATAGATAAGCTAAAGGTAAATGCTTAGGACAAAACACAGACGAAACAGACAGACAGACCGTCTGACAAACAGACAGACAGACGGACAGCCATACATACATACGAACGAACTCCTGGATAAAATGACAATGACAAAGTAAGCAAAAACTACAACTTTTGGCACAATTTATACAACACGCATGACAAACCTGGTTATTTTCCACCACTATGTTGTTTGCAGCCTTGTTGAAAACATGGTCCCACCAGTGGTACGTAAACTGCTGACCAAGATCATGCCCCACCTACACATACAGATAATACATTTATTTCAACATTGTTATGACTAAGTACATGTACATCGACAGTGTTGTGGCTAGACCAATTTTAGTGGTGGGCTCAAAATCCAATTTAGTCCATCAAGGGCGAACGATTCAACAAAACTACATGTATTCATGTCAAGATATGGGAACATCATTGCTGATGTGCAATCTGGGGGAAATCTGTACTGGGCAGCACAGTGTATCTTGCTCAGAGTGCTGGGTGAAATTTGTTAGTCCCGGGCAGTTCCGCCAAGCACCGCCCACTGTGGCTACAACACTGTACATCGACATAGTGTAAAGTGAAGGTATAATGGCGAACCAAAGTAGAAATAATACTAACATTACAAGGAATATCAATTTTGGTTTTTACCCATACACCGATGTGCGTTAGCACTGTATACTCGGTACTTTCCCCGAGTCCTGTAAAAAAAATATCACAGGCATGATACTCGGGTGGGATTCGAACCCACGACCCTTGTGATATTTTTTCACAGGACTCGGGAAAGTACTGAGTATACAGTGCTAACACACATCGGTGTATGGGTAAAAACCAAAATTGATATTCTTTATCCCCGATGCAAATTTAACATCTATTACAAGGAAGTTAGATAAATAATCACAAAACATGACAACATTTAGGCCTATCACAAACAAGCACACCAACAAACTAACTAACTCTGACTAACATCATCTAGAAAATTATGTCAAAACCTTTCTTTCATTACTAAGAATTATGTAACTGAGCTTTACATGTTTTTATAAAAAGGGGGCAAAGTAACCACGCTTTTTCTGGAATCACTGACACTACTCTAATAAGCAACACCTTGGACAAGACTTGTTCTAAATACTGAAGCTCTGTTGAAAGGGACATAAAGGCTTTTCTACCAGGAACTTCAAGTTAAGGTAAATTAAAGAAAGGGTTAACAAAAGAAGATAAAGATGCATAATGTTTGCATCTTGAAATAAAAGTTTACCTAAATTAAGGTAAACAAAAACACATTGAATTTTAGAAGTTCAAAAAGTGGAGCTGAATGATCAAAATAACCAGCATTAGAAATAATCTAATCAGCCCACTGTTGTAAAGTAAATAGTCTATTTCACTGTGAGAACCACACCATATGAGAATGCACAAGTTTTACAGTATACTTTAAAAGCAGAGAAGTAATTTTACAAGACTCAACTGTCCCAAAGTTTGGTGTTTTTTTTGCTTAAAGCCATTGGACACTTTTGGTAAACAGTATTGTCCAAAAGCCCACACTTCCTGTATCACAACTTATATATAAAATAACAAACAAAAATTTAGGCTCAATCGGTCATCGGAGTCGAGAGAAAATAACGGGAAAACCCACCCTTGTTTCCGCACGTTTTGCCGAGTCATGACATGTGTTTAAAACAAATCTGTAATTCTCGATATCGAGAATTGATAATTGTTTTAATGTTTTAATGTTTTCTCAAAAAGTAAAGCATTTCATGGAATAATATTTACCTTCTGTAAACCCTGTAAGTTATTTGTAAATCTGTGAACTTGTTTTTCTTCTTTTCTGTTCCGAAAGTGTATAATGGCTTTAACAGACATAGTCATCAAACAGACTAAAAAATGTGTGTACATTTCCTTCCTATGGCATTAGTAGTTTTATAAAAATGCTTATGTGAAAGTTATTGGGTTGGCTGAAGGAGGGAGAGGTTTGAGAAGGAGAAGGGGGAACTTACTCCAGCAGTGTCATGCTTTATCTTCACTTTGATGGCCTCACTGATGCCAGACTCTGTCCTGCCGAGTCCTTGCCCTGCAAATGAGAGAGGTACAAATCGATTGTAAGTTTATCTGAATGGCTGTGGTCTACAGCTGACAAATACATTTTTTTTTCAAATACTTTGACATAAGGTATACAGAATGGATCCAGTCAAAAAGTTGAGAGCTGTCAATATGGAATTATCCCAATCGTGCCAATCAAATCAGGAGGTCATCGACCGGCTGGGTTGAGGGGGAGCGAGAACATAAAGCAACCATCCATGGCACCCTTGCGCCGCCAATAGCCTGGCCAGTCGATGACGTCGTTATTTGACAGGCATGACTGGTATCATTCCAAAATGGCTGCGCTCAGTACACATCGAGAAAAGTAATTCTGGGGAAGTAAACACATTTAATGTAGCTGGTTTAAACTACAGCCATGACAACCCGCTCGTAGAGAAACGGCCTTCAACTTTTGATCACAACTATGCTTAGAAAAAATCGGGGCCAAACTTATGGCTAAGTAAGGATTCAGACCTTGAATTGAACACACACACAAGTGGGGCTACAGCTCCGGGGTGTTTTATGGCATGCAGTCAAAAAATTTAATACAGTGAGATTAGTACGTAGTAGTACAGACTGGTAAAAACCTGAATTTTAAACAAAATTTTGCCAAAATTGTTCCACTTCTTTTCTTCATGAAATTTGGTGGTGAGGCCCTAAATGTACGATGAGAATCTCTAAGCCAACAGTAACAATATGGGACAACCTCATCGGCAGCCTTCTTGGCGTTTACTGGTTGAAGCAATACATTTACATAAAACACGAGTTGACACAGAGCATAGCAGCATAGCCATAACGCATGAACGTCTCCTCAACGACACACACCCAACAGCACACACAGTCATGGTACAGTCATTTGACCAGTTCGGGATCATTGACCAGTTCGGGATCACTTCAACTTTGCAATAACCAAATAGTTATATCACTTCTCATTATTACCAATTTCTGTTGATAAATGTGAAGATTAACACCCATTAAACCAACAAACCCAAAATAAGGTGCCAAACATCATCAGCAAATAAATTATGGCTGTTTTCCTGAAGGTTGTCTGCGAAATTTATCATTTTTTTGTTTAAAAATGTTGGTTGAAAAACACTGTTAAAACTTCTTACCTTTAGAATTGGAGTGCCGGGGCAAAAAATATTTATGTAAAATGATAAAAATGTGTAAAAAAACATTCCTGTAAATACTGTGCAGACATCTTGTTTTGAGGAGACGAAGTTACCAAAATCTTCTTTAGGGGGGCAACTTACCCTTGACCAGTTCGGGATCACTCAACATCTCATTGCGTCAAATGGTGCCGCACTAACTTACTAAGTATGGTAAAATCATACTACTGCAGTAGAAAGTTTATTCAGATGATTTTGAGAAACATTACTTCAACAAATTCTTTTAGATTTTTTTTTTTTTGAGAAATTTAAACTTGGAGGGGTCGATAATGCTTTTTAGGTTCGCTTCACTTTTTCATTTGCCTTTGCTGTTGTTTTGTGGTTTTGTCGCTGGGTTTTTGCGCTGCTATTGAAGACACTTGCATGACATTCACTAAACAAATGAAGTCCAAGTCCATGCCAACACACCTCTGAAGTTTTGTGTCCTTGAGAGACAGTTTTATGAATGGGAGTATGGGTTTGCAATAAAGGGCACTCTACTGATTCAGAATAGATTCAACTGATCCTGAACTGGTCAAACAGGTGACAATACTTTTCTTAAAGCCTCTTCAAAAGAACTAATCTTTTTGTGTCAGTGAATACTTGGTGAGCTTTATGTCATGTTTAGGTAAACTGATAAACTTTTTTGTTTAAAATATCAAAGAGATTGCAACAAAAAACAATGTGAATTCAAAAAGTGATCCAGAACTGGTCAAACGACTGTATTGTGCAATCAATGGCACAAACATTTTTATGACAAGGACGGACCCGTCAACTCAGTCCAATTCAAAGACGGCAAACATTCTCCACAATTAGATAAATATACAAATGTACTTTGTAAGATATTTCAAACTACACATGATTTATGAAACAACTGATAAACAGCGATACAAACCTGCTTGCCATCCATGTTTTTCGAGCTGAGTCTGAGCAAACGACGAGCACCTATGGCCGGCCATTATTGATGAAATTCACCACGTGGATAGGGCGCCCTCACGTGGTGACTTCTCGATATTACTTAAAGGGACTTTCTGTGCATCAATTAATCTGAGCGATGTATTTGTGTTTTTGTATTTTTAGGGAAGATTATGTTATGCTCTACAAACTGGCAATCATATATAACTGTTAACCTATACTATAGAGTGGGGACCAGTTTGATTTAAAACAACAAATTTGTTCTTGGCTTGTACTTGGATCCCATATGTTGGTACAAAGGGTAATACTCTTGTATTATACTGCATAGCAGTATCTGTGTACAGCACAGAGGAAGAGTCCTATATATAGGGCAGTCCTAGTCCTATATAGGGCAGTCATTTCATCAATATTGGCCAGTGTTTTATTACATACAAAACCCCACCCAACATTAATAGCTTCCAAACACAACCCCAGGATGATGAATATGGTGAACGTTCTCGTGCTACAGCTAAGCTATAAGTACTTGCTTAACAAAATCAGGTTGCCAGCCAAAATAACACAACAGATGAGTATCAATAGTAACTGCTAATTTCTGCTTAGTGAGCAACTTTTGTTAAGCAAAATTTTCTTCCCCCAACCTAGAGTTCAATTTGATCAACGTTGACTGCAGCAGTTTTTCTGCCAGCTAATATTTTGTAACTTAATTACATTTTTCAAGACCCGATCCAATTTATCTCATCATCTAACCTTCAACTTTACGAAAACAAACAAACAAACAAACAAACAAACAAACAAACAAACAAACAAACAAACAAACAAACAAACAAACAAACAAACACCACCACAAAAACAAGAAAAAACACATAGCACAAGTGTTTATGTTCCCAAGAAAAGCTGTATAAAATTAATGTTTATTTTTATACAAGAACATGATGAAACAAGATAGAAATAAGGCAAAAATTATTGAAATGAAATGTTTTTCATAAAAATGTGTCGCAATGATTAGAAAGGACAATTCTTAAAATATAATATTTTGCACATTTGTCACAGGAGAATTAAAAATTTTCACAAAGATTTTTCACGAGTATTTTGAAACTGTCAAAATGATTTGTGGAATTTCTAAAATGATTTCTATAAATAACTACATGTATTATTTAATTAACACCCTTTTGGGGGTGACTTGCCAAAAAAAACCACAAAAACAAAATTAATATCAGAAACCATTTTGAAATAAAAACTATATCTTTAAATTACATTATTTACATGGGTAGAATAAAATTAAAATAAAAAAAGGAAATAATAAACAATACAAATTTTAAAACAAACAAATCTTGCCGATATCTTTTTCTCAATGATTATATTGGACGGTCATTAATTAGTCTCTTTCTGAATCAAGTCCAATTTCAAAGAGCAGCTAAAAAACAATTAACCACAGGGAACAAACAATTTACAAACAATTGCAACATTACATAGTATTTTGACTGGTACCCTGAGCAAGAATTTATGATCAGCAGCTCTTTGAAATTGGTATAAGATTAAAGCCATTGGACACTTTTGGTAAACAGTATTGTCAAAAGGCCCACACTTCATGTATCACAACTGATAAAAATAAAAAAACAACCTGTGAAAATTTAGGCTCAATCGGGTCATCAGAGTCGGGAGAAAATAACGGGAAAACCCACCCTTGTTTCTGCACGTTTCGCCGTGTCATGACATGTGTTTAAAATAAATCCGTAATTCTCGACAACGAGAATTGATAATTGTTTTAATGTTTTCTCGAAAAGTAAAGCATTTCATGGAATAATATTTCAAGAGAAGTCTTTCACCATTACCTTCTGTAAACCCTGTAAGTTATTTGTAAATCTGTGAACTTTTATTTTTTTTCTGTGCCGAAAGTGTCCAATGGCTTTAAAACGATAAATTTTAGAAAGTTGAGGGGAACAAAAAATTTAACAGGTTTTGCAAAAGAACCAAGGTCTTCGCTTTGTAGGGTGGAGTAAAAGTGAACTGTCTGCAGTTAACAGACACACAACCACATGATGTGTTGCAACTCAATGCCTCCATCACACAAAACCCTATAAGTGGTAGCAAAGGATCAAATAAAAGATGTCTAAATTCGTTCCCCTTTAGAAACAAAAATCCAAGTTGTTTTACTGATGAATACTTAATTGAATAATTTACCCTGACAACTCAAACCTTTATCAAAAAAATTAATTAAAAACAGAACAGATTTAAGGTTGTTTTTGAGTTGAAGAATTTTAGCACCATCAAATTTGGTACTTGTCAACATAAAACACAATAAATAACCTATAACAATGTTATACAAAGAAACTGCACATTATTGGATTTGAGTTCCTGGTTGAATCACTTAAATTCTGAAGTAAGCATGGGATTCCCTGCTTATGGTAAGCAGAGCCATTAAGTTGGGCACTGATCATGAGCAGACACTGTAGTGGCATGTGAGGTAGTAGACTTGTGGACAAGTCGTAAATGGTCCCACGCGGTGAGATAGTCGAGTTGTGGCGGTGCTCACTGCTCTCGCGCGAACTGCTGGTTTCCCCGACTTCTACTCCCAGTTAAATGGGACCGTAGTCGTGAGAGCAGTAGCCTCGGGGGCCAGAATACCGCATGAAATGCGAGGAGAGTCGGAACGCTATCAACGCACATACATTTAACGACTTGTCCACAAGTCTAGTGAGGTAGGGGTTCTATAGACACCTTAGGTTGCCAGCATCTTTGTCATGTTTAGACACATTTTGACACATTGTAGACTGTTCCTTTCTCCCTTTTGGTGACTGCATTACTTCCGAGAAAGGTGCTAGCCGATTCAAAGAAAGTCCCGAAATCAGAATAAAATGGTGAGGAACCCAATGCCTGTTTTTAACCAAAAAGTTGTTCGGATAGCTTGGAGCTGTTGTTACCCAGAGGGACCATGTCAAAAGACACAGTTGTTAGAAGGGCTGTAAAAGCTCTAGAAGTGTTTTTACTTCATGACTGTGAATGTTCCAAAAATATCGTTTTATTTCCATCATTTATCTGTTCGAAAACTATTGAGCTTCCCCTTGCAATGTTCACCCTAGCACATTGTGAAAACTTAAATACAAACAAAAAAATAACAAAATAATGACAAACAAGCTGATCTCAAATACAACATGTTATATTTTTTTTTTTCAAAAACAAGAAAGTTTTATAAATAGGTATAAACAATATTAAATGAGCAATTTGTACATTTTTACAGTAATTATATCATTAATATGCACAAGAAAAAAACAAACAAAAACACAGCAGTTTGTAAAACAAACATAATGCTTAACATAAACTAGGTCAAACCAAAAGCCAGTTTCACAGAACTCTGACATTTCGTTTTGCCTTTTGGTAACCCCTTGAGTTATCCCAAAGACTCAGCACATGTCCTCGAGAAGCAAATCAGAGCAGTTTTATTTTTAAAACAACAGACATTTTTTCCACCACGCAGACATAAAATGTCTGAATTTAGATAAATGTCTGAGAAGTCACATCCCTGGTAGACACATATTTCTCACATATAAAACCATTTCATGATTACTCTTTGCGCTGAGGACCTCCTTATTGGTTCATTAAGCAACAATTTATTCTTAGCACCTCCATATGGAATCGGATGGTGGTTATGGTTTGTAAAACGCAAAACTGTCGCAACGTTGGGATTGGTTGCTTGAATCGAACTGAAGAAGTTTAGACAAAAGAACAAATGGAAAGCAGAGAATTGTAAATTTTGTCCTTTTATTTTTTTTTTAAATGCCATGATTGCTACAAAAACAAATTCTGAAAATTTCTGGAATCTGGGAAAGTTGTCCCTCACTGGATCAAAGTTGCCAGCTTGTTACATTTTATGCAAACGCTTTGTTTTGTAGTTGGTCAGCATTTTTTGAAAATGTTGACACTTAGTGCAAGTTAAAAGAAACTTTGGCTCTTGAGGATGTTAACTTTTAGAGAGTAGCCTCCCCGAGTTTTAAGTCTTTGCAACTATTTTGAGCGAGTGACTTTCAAATGTCTAAATAAAGTTATAGCGCTTAAGTTGATGTTCGGAAAGAGAAAAATACCATATGATGTAACAATCTGTGCACCTCATTAACAAGAATTAGACCATCTCTTGATTGAATCTTCTCATTTGAAAAAGGTTGACAATTTCAAATAATTTATGAGTGTCTTTCGTAAGATCTTGACAACACGGCCAAGAACAAACGTACACTTTGCAGAAATAACGAAAATTACTGACAACAGCAAGAATCACCTGGCAAAAAAAGAAAGAGTATCATTCTCAAATTTGTTAAATATTTAAAAATGTTAATACCACATTTTGTAGATGGTTGAGATGAGATACATGCAGTATGTACAGTCACAAGCAGATGTCTAACACTGAGAATGTCATCATTCTTTGGGCACTGAGGTGCGTTTTGGCAAACGTAACAAATAACTGTTTTTTATTATTATTACTGGTTTATTGTAAAAACATCTGCTTGTCGCAGTCCAGAGACTGAATTAAAATACAGATTTACTTTTTTTGTCATTGGTCCGTGATTAACTAATGGCCAATTCAATCGGAACAGTTATTGGTTACGACCGCAAAAACCGCACCCTCAGTACATAGACAAATCTGAACACTGTCAAGTTTTTCAGAATTTCTGAGATGGCATGTGCCAAAATGAACAATCTTAAGAACTCTTTTCTTGACTGAAATCATCAGATGTGAACTCTGCATGGTTGTTGGAAAATAACGTTACACAAAATGTTACCCAAAAACTTTATATCCATATTTAAGAAAAGTTCTTTGAGTTGGTTATACGTTTTTAAATAGATTACTGAAACTCTTAAAGCTTTTTTATGAGCACAAAAATGTTTTGAAATCACTCAAAAACAATTTGGCCCGTGTTCTGATCCAAACTTTATATCTACAAAGATTTACTTTTAGATTTGATTGTGTATTGCTAATGGTCGTCTCCACTCGAAAAAGCACACAGTCATGCATATTGGTTAAATTCTACTTCACCAATCATACATTAAATATCTGTGACGGCAGATCATTCCTTCACGTAGCTTGTTGAAAACTGCTGCATTTTTCAGTCGATTTCCCCCCCTTTCAAAAGTCCGATAACATCTGTATAAACCTGTACAGGGCCCTTTTATTTACATGCATAACAAGTTTCCATTTCCGACATACATACATAGCAAGCATTCCTCTGCAGTACCACATTGAACAGCTCCGACTCTGACAAGGCAAGAGTTTCTCCAGACTTTTTTCTTTCTTTTTTACAACTATCGTCAAAAGTTTTACTTCTGTTTTACTTCAGAGGAGTTCTGAATTTCCATCACCAACTTTAAAGTTCATTATCTTGTAAGCCATTCTCCAATCTCCAGAGATTTTCATCTTTGTCAGGTTTTCACTTCTAGTAATCCTGCTTTGAGAGAGTTTCACTTTAGTAATCCTGATTTGCGAGAGTTCCACTTCAGGCAATCCTGCTCTGCCAGATTTTCACTTCTAGTAATTCTTCTTTGCGAGATTTTCAGTTCAGGTAATCCAGTTCTGCAAGATTTTTACTTCTAGTTATCCAGTTCTGCGAGAATATCACTTTTAGTAATTCTTCTTTACAAGATTTTCACTTCAAGTAATCCAGTTCTGCGGGATTTTTACTTCTAGTAATTCTGCTTTGCGAGATTTTCAGTTCAGGTAATCCAGTTCTGCGAGAGTTTCACTTCTAGTATTCTTGCTTTGCGAGATTTTCATCTTAACCAGATTTTCACTTCTAGTATTCCTGCTTTGCAAGATTTTCACTTCGAGTAATCCAGCTGTGCAAGATTTACATATTTGAGAGTCCTTCCTCCATAATCAAGTTTGTTTTAAAAAGAAAATCACAGTTTTTTCTTGCATCACTGAAGACAATGTTTATCTTTGTCTTGAAAGGAGCACCATTCTTTGAAGAGAGGAGGCACACATTTTTTTACAACGACATCAATCCATGGTCATGGGTTCACATCTAGTCGAAGGCAGGAAGAACATCTTAGGTATTTGGCAGTGATAAGGGATCCGAGAGGTCACGGATAGGGAGGGGGAGAAAGGGAGGTGGAGGAAGGGAGGTTGGGGGAGGGGGGGGGTATCTATAAGGAGGTTTCATTGTGTGGGGGTCTGCTGGCCTGGTTCTCTTCCTCCAGTAATGCTATTCTTTGCTTCAGCATTCGGACCTGAGCAGAAAGAGAATGATAAACCAATAGATAATTATTCTTGCATTGCAGTTAATATTCTCTAAGGACGGGGTTCCAGGAACCCTCAGCGTGGAACCCTTCTTCCCCCCAATAAATATTTCAGTTCATCTGCACTTATGCTTCAAGGGTTGTCTGCACTGATGCAAGGAAATCCACTTCACTGTGACGGCCTTTCAGTGGATTTAATAGTCACATTTGTCAACAGGATAGATAGACAAATACATGTGGAAATCTCACCTGTGTGTCATGTCTCTCCACCATGGCCATCATCTGAGCTTCAAGTTTCTTAAGTCTGTTCTGATGTTTCTTTTTGGCTTTGTCGTAGGCAGTTACAAGGGCACTGAAACAACAACATGATAAAACATTACAATGCCATTTACAGATAATGTGGAGAATTGACATTGTTATTATCGTGCAACTCACAAGATCGACACAGAACAACTTCCACCAGGGGCAAGCTGCAACCTACTTCTGGAGCTGAAACAGTTTTACCCCCTTCACAGCCTGTAAGGATGTAGGCATGGGTATCATCCACTAGGAGCCTGCCGTCGATTTCACAAAACTCTTCCTAACTTAGGATTAATCTTATGACTTAGGACATGTCCCAACCCTGCACTGTAGCATGCAGACCTTAAGATTAATCCTAAGTTAGGACGAGTAACTCGTCCTAACTCGAGATAAGACTAGTCCTAACTCTTTGTGAAATCGATGGCTGGCTGGTAGAGCAGAATGTACTACCTTCCCACCTCTTTTGCCCAATCGAGATACAACATTTCTACACTGACACCAACATTTGTCCCTCAATAATTATTACCTATTGGCTCTCTTCAGGTCGGTGATGAACTCCGCTGACTGCTGGTGTCTCATCTCGGAGCTCTTCTGTAGCTTCTCAATGGTGGCCATCAGCTCGTGGATCTTAGATCTCAGCTTCTTCTCTCGTCTCAGCATCTCGGCCGTGTCTAGTGAGATGCTGGGATCGTCCAGCTGGCTCAGCTCAGCTAGCGTGATCATCGGCGTAGAGTTGGCCGATTGCTGTAGAGAAAGTGGTACATATCGTGAATAAGCATCAAAAATTGCATTGAAAGCTACTCTTCTGAAAATTTTACTTGGGATACATTTGGTACTTGCGCAACTACCTATCATTCTGAAAAATATTGTTATGCCCCATGGCCAAAGCAGTCACTTCTCAAGTGAGCCCTGCTGATTTCCACATTGCGCATATGTCTGTAAAGCTATAATTCTTGTGGGAAACAAATCACAAGTTTCTCTTCCATACAAAGACAAGAGGAATAAGCAAACCATTTTATAGAAACATTACAAAAAGTGTCAAAATTTGAACAACTTTTTCTGAAAATGAAGTTTCACAGGGATGGGATTGTAGGAAAATGAACAATTTAAAAAAATGTAACTACAACTTCCTCTTGGTATGGAAATGAAGCTTCCTAAATGTACAGAATGGAACATTTAAGAGGTTTACAGAATCTCTACCTCATTTCAAATAGATATCTGAAGGTCTCTGGCCATAACAAGAGCCAAGTCTTTTCATCTCTGTGAGGACAAGTTTACCTCTTTCAAGAAAATCTTAAGGCAGTGGAAAAAAATCCTGAAATCAGGAAAATCCTAACAAGTCGTATGTCTGGTTTCAAGATGGAAAACTATACGTCCGAATGAGTGTACTAAAGTAGGGGACAAAATAACAGTTTCAATAGAAATCATTGGTAATTTTAAAACCAAAACTAAGAGTAGTTTATGATATTGTTGCTGCTTTAATTTCTACAGTTCATGTATGTTTTTCTGCTATTTTTAATAACTGTGCAAATCGAGAAAGTAATTTTCATGCTAGGCATGATGAATTGAATTAAATTAAATTACTTGAAAAGGCAAACCAGGGCCCAATATAATAAAGTCTGTAAGCATAGAAACTTGCTAAGCACATAAAAACTGGTTACCAGCCAACATTCCATGAAGTTTACATTGTTGCAAATGGTGCCCCACTAATTGTTTTGCTCAGCAAATACATTTTCTAAGCAGTATTTTCTGCTTTAATAGCTTCATAAAACTGTGCCCTGATCTACAAAATTTCGCATCAGCGTCATACCTTCTGGCCCTTTGGTATCACCTTCTTATCCAGCACCTCCGACTTGAGATGATCAATCTGGGCCAGGTAAGCCATCTCCCTCGCATCCCTTGAGCTCATCTTCAGCTCAGCTGCTTTCTTCTCTTTCTCCAGGAGGTAGTACTGCGCCTTGAGCTCCGCCTTCTCCTCCTGGTAACAAGAAACAAAAAAAGGAGGATTGTTTTTTCAGGCGGTCAGGTTGCCGTATTGGTATCTTTTCTTCACCTTCCATATCTGGAACCCCGGTTTAAATCCCACTGGGGATACTGTGTCCCCATTTTCTGCTGAATTGCTCTTCAGCTTTAAGCTTAATAAGCAGCTCGATAAATGTGGCCCTCTAGAAAAAGACTAAATGGGCTCCTTAAAAATCAATTTGTAAACAATATGAGGCTGGAATGAGAAAATGGCCCGGTCCCCTTTTCATGGAAAGGCAATCCAAACTACAAGTGCATATAGTCATACAGGGAACCTGACAATAATGCATGATGCAGGTCTTTGCTATGTACATGTTGTACAATCAAAACTTTGGTTAAAAATTCTCAAACCGGAGTGCTCCTTTAAGCTGACCCCAATCACTCAGCGTAGAGCAGTCTCATGTTTCAACACACACACATGTGGCTCATACTAGGGCAGCTGCTTTCCAAATTGACTGTCTCTTTTTCGGTAATCTTTATTATTATTTTTTTTTTTCCAGGCTTAAGGAAATTCTGTATCGATTGACCACAAGCCGACTGACTGACTGACTGCACGTGAAATAACTGAGGGTCTTTGGAATCCGATGTGGCCAAGATTACCGGTCAGTTTGCCTCATTAGCAGTAAGTCGGGCATACTTGGAATTTTGAACACTAACTATTTTCCCTGGTAACGGGCACTTCTATGAGGAAAATGTTAGCTGTATTTGAACCTTGCAAAGGCCACAACAGCAAATGCGCAGGGCACCACGGCAATTGCTATGGGTGTTGTAATTACTCGAAATAATTGTTAGCACAAAAACTTACTTGGTAACGAGCTGTTGATAATATAAAACATTGTGAGAAACGGCTCCCTCTGAACTAACATAGTTTTTGAGAAAGAAGTAATTTCTCACTAAAATATTTGAAAGAAGTAATTTCTCACAAAAATATTTTAATTGTTTGTTTGTTTGTTTGTTTGTTTGTTTGTTTAGATGATCTTCCCATCAAGGGAACTCGGCAAACTCCCACAAGGGGATATAAACACCAAGCTGGCAACAACCAATCTCTCTCATACAAACATTGGTTTAACGTCTATGATTAGGAAATGCACAAATCAAGAAACTGTGATTCAGTTATTTATTCTAGTCATTGTGAAAATCAGAGGTTAGGTAGGGGATTCGAACTCACAACCTTGTGATTTCTGAGCAGAGGTCTCGCAACTTCAACGACCAATTGAGCTCAAATTTTCACAGGTTTGTTATTTTATGCATATGTTGAGATACACCAAGTGAGAAGACTGGTCTTTGACCAAAGGTGTCCAGTGCCTTTAATTCGAGGCCTGAAATATGTGTATGGAAATTTTTTGTGAGTTGGGCGGTACCTCAAACTCTTATATAAAAAAAAAATATAAAAAAATAAAAACTTACCTTGAGAGCGGCAATCTCCTGCATGAGTACAGCATTCTCCAGGTCCAGCCTCTGGCTATCCACACTGGACATGACCTCCTGGGACATCGGATCAATGTACACGCTCTCCAGCTCCATGACGGTCAACCGCACGGCTGACTTATCGTTCTTCAGCTGCTGGATGTAATCTTTCAGTCGTTGCTCGTCCTCCTTGCTGAACTCTGTGTCGCAGCTGCTCGCTGTTGAACTTGTCGTGCTGTTTAGGGCAGAAGGGGGAGGAGGGCGAAAAAGGTGTTTAACCAAACAGCGGAATGAAAGGTATCAAACAGTTACAGCAACATGCTCGCAACATATGCATAAAAACATCCAGACTATTCAAGTCAGCATTTTTAAATGTAAGGGCCTTGTCCAATTGCAGTGCATGCTTTTAGGATCAATTTCGGTAGCTCATGACTTATTTTTAAAACAGTGCCTTACAATTTCCAAGAAAAATATGTGAACATTCACAATCCGAATGCCTTTCCTCCAGTGAGATTGTCTGAAACTGGTTGAAAATTGTAAAATGCAAGGGGAATTTTATTGGCAACTAGTTGCAGCTGGCAAAACAGAAAAGAAAAAACATTCATGTTTAAATTTGTCTGTTTCTTTCCTTTGGTAGAGTTCTAGGATCTTACACTTGAGACGCTTTACAGACTCTCTGAATCACCATTGGATAACTGTGAGTGTTGTGCCAATATGGTTCCAAATTCATGTATCTCTTGAAAATTTACAGACAAAATGAAATCTATGGGGAAAAAAATCATGACAAACCACACATCTGCAACTTAAGGTTTTTAATCCATACCTAGTATGACTGTGAGAAGACACATCCTCCCAGGGTTGTAGCGTACACCCTGGTACATGACACACCATCGTACCACAGCTTCTATCCAGCCTCTGCAGCAGGGCCTTGGCCATGTTCTCAGCTGACTTCCGGTTCTCATGGACCCTTTTTAATACCATCGTCGTCTCTTCCGTGTCTTCACCTGAACCTTCTGAACTCTCTCCTGGAGGTAAAACAACAAGTAAAAAACAAAAGTGTTGTATTTAATTGTACGGTGTTTGTGCAATTTCAAAATTACTTTTGAGTAGAAATGACTGCTTACGACTTTAGCCTTTTTCACACCACTCCAGGACCCGGGTTGCCCTGGTGAATACCGGCCAGCCTTTTCACACTATGATCACTTAACCACTGGTCTGCCCCTAGTCCGCCCGGCAAGGGCATACTTCGGGGAATAGCCACCCCTACTCTGAAATAGGGGTAAGCGGTAAAACATTTGAGAATTCTTGAAATGTGTCGCTGGAACCCCCTGGAATAGGGACCTAGGCAGGGAAAAGTGTGCTGGGGTAACCGTGGGATAAAACAAACTCCTGGGTCCTCCCCTGGGCTGCATTCACCGGGGATAAGAAATAAAGTGTGAAAAGGGTTTTCTTGTGCTAGCAAAAATATCAAAACTCTTCTTCTTACCAGTCCCGATTCCTCCCACGCCTGCCGCCCTGCAGTTGGCCAGCACCACCTGCTGTTCTGTCTCGCACAGCATCAGCAGCACCTCGTACGCCTCCACCGTCTGGTCGCAGTAGTTGACCGCCAGCTGCAACGCCGTGTTGTTGCTCTCATACTTTCCAACGAGCATTGTAAGCCGGTCAGCGCTGCACTTGCTCTCCTCCAACGACAGCTGCAGGAGGTCGTTCTGCGACCTGAGGTGCTCGATCTTGCTGTTGAGACGTTCCATCTCCACCTCGATGTCCCGGGCTTTGTTCTCCGGGATGGACAGACCGTGGGAGCTCATGGCCTGTAGGATCTCCTGCACGCTGGAGCATTCTTGTAATGACTGGGCGAGGTGCTCGGCGACTTTGGGACTGGCTACCTGTGGACGAAAATAAGAACTGTTTGTAAAACTTTTATTTTTACAAATTTCAATCTTGGGTGGCTTGCCATCATGAAAATTATCTCATAGGCACTAAAAAGAACAAGTCGTCGGCTCAGTTCTTCAAGGTCATTATGGCAATTTCCTACTCGTAAATTCAGTGTCTTGCTATTAGACACACATTTCAAGACTGGGACTCGAACCCATACTCTGCTGGTCAGAAACAGCAACAACTCACGACACTTTAGTCAAAGCTGCGCAGTTAGACGCAGACCATTAAATCTTTACATGTATTTTGACTCCCAAAATGGCAGATCATGGGCAGACTATGGCTGCAAGATGATATTGCAATGGGTCAATGGGGGCATTATACATTGCTAGGCGGCAGCAGACTTGCTAGTCAAATCTGTAGTTCTCGTTAATGTGAGCATGCCTTGAAGGACGTAAATGATGGAAATCTACCTGTTCAGTCTGATGCCACCTAACATTTCAAAATCTCTTATTTGTCAGATGAAGTGATTTTGCGACTTTTCAATTTTTCTACTTTTACATCCAAAACCAAAAACACTCACCCCTATACTACTGAGGTCCGACGCCGTCAGCCCCCTCTCGGATCCTGACCTGGATGAATTGTCCGACGACCTGGAAGGCTTTAACCTCACCCGCTCGGCGACCTTCGCCACCGGCATGCCCCCTCTCCTCTCACTCCCATACACACTCAGTTCCCCCGTGCTCGGGTTGATGCCGTTGGGTACGACTGTGGATGGGGTAGGGGTGGCGCGGTAACCCGGGGAGCTGAGCTGTTCGGACGATGACGACATGTAACCTTGCTGGTGCTGTTGCTGTTTGAGATTGCTGGCAGCAGCTCCTGAGAGTTGTTGTTGTTGACTGCTGCGGGACTGGTAGTCTCTTACCTTTGGGTTATTAAGGAAAGACAGGTAGTTATTGTAAAGCTAATCAACTTGGTGTTTTTTTTATGTCAGAGCTACTAATACTTGCATCTTGCAAACAGGGAAATTTTGTGCACAAGAATCAGGGAGATATTTAGGATTACATTCAACATAACAAGGGAAAAGTTTCCATACTCTTTGCATATACTTTGAAATTTGTTAATCAGAACATGGAAAGATTGTTATATTCTCAGGGACCTTTCTGCAGAACCAGGGAAAGTGGCAGCTTTGTGATGTCACAGACACAACACGGCTGAATTCACAAACACTAATATCCATCTTAAGATGAGTTATCAATAGTGCCAAAGTGATTTTATATTGTGACATCACAATCTGCCCAGCAATTGAGACAGATTCAAATCTTAAGATAAATCTTAGCTCATTAGTGAAGTCAAGTCTAGGGGCCAGTTTCTCAGAGCTGCTTGAGTAGCGAATATTGCTTAATAGAAATTGTGAGCTAAACAGCTCTACGAAATTGTGCCCAGGTCTCTCCAACAAGACTGCTCACCCTTTTCCTCAGTTTATCCCTCTCGTCTCTGATGGCAATAAGATTGGCTTTAATCTTCTGCAGCTCGTCATCCTTCATGGACAGCGTCGTGTTGAGATTCTCGTTCTCGTCCTGTAGGACACCGATCTCCTGCTCCAGGCTGCTGCGCCGCCTGGTGTCGTGGCTACGGTTTTGGAAGCCATTCGGGGTGGAGTGGTCGGTGGACGTCGTCGAGTCAAAATGCAAGCCTTCAACCTCTTTGACGACCTTTAAGATTAGATGAATTAAAGGCGGTTGAAACTTGAAGTAAGTATGTAGCGATTTAAGTTTCGTGGTTGGAAATTTGGTTTCCTTTGTTTCATCCTTGGTTTCATTATAACTGTTTCCCATTTAGAGACCATTCATTTCTGTATAATCGTCACAAAATGTCCAAACATTGATAATTTATTGCACTTTGCACTGTCGAAACACTAAAGGAATTAAAAGATACATCCTAAAAATAGAACAAAGACTGAGAAATTCAAAACAAATACAAGTTGTTCTTTTCTGTGATCAAATTTTGTCAGTAAAATTTCAACAGAAATAGCATGGAACAGAAATTAGGTTTTGTGTTTAGAAATTGGGATACTATGTAGAAAAACATGGCTACATTTCATATCCGGACCTTTACCTTGACCTCTTCAAGTTAATGGAAGTAGGTCAATGATGGGCATTAGAGTGTGTGCACCTATGCAGGTTGTCCCTCATGTGCTCTCCCAATTCACTTCTTTGTAAAGCGCTTAGAGAATTAAGTGTTAATTATTAGGCGCTATATAAATCGTAAGTTGTTATATTAAGTTATTATATTATTATAAACCTTGCGGTCGCTATGAACGGCCGCTATGGGCATTTTGGTAAAAGCTGCTTGTGTCCGCTATGGTCTGTGAATAGTAATAGTAAGGGGGAACCCTGCATTTACCTCCAGTGATCTCTGTTCCACTTGATGTGAGGCACTGGTCAGTTGCTGCACGGCGTGATCGGCCGAGTCGATGTGCTGTCTGTAGTTATCATTACCCTTCCTCTCCTCCACAGCACACTCTAGCTCCCCTACTACCCTGGACAGCTCCGCTGATAAATCATTGCACTGATCTGTAAGAAAAGAAAAATAGAAATGCCCAAATTAGTTAGTGGCCTGATGTTTTGACCCTTGCAGAGTCTTTCTTGAAAGCCAAGGGAAAATATAGTGTGTTTTTTTTTTGGTTTGGGTTTTTTTTTTTTTTTTTTTTTTTTTTTTAATTTAATTTAATCTAATTTATTCTGGTTGTTGGGGCAATAGCTCACAGGAAAGCGAACTTAATCACTGTACTAGTCAAGAAGCTGACGGAGAGAAGAAACCAAGGAAGGACATTTAAAGTTTTTTAGATGTGGGGAGGAAAATCCCAGAGAATTGTTCCTGGGAAAAACCCCCACTCATTCAGATGGAGACTGACACCCCAGTCCATGTAGTTGGGTAAAATATGAGAGTTAATAAATGACGCTAATGTCTAACTTAAGTACAACTCGAGAACCGTACAAGGGAATCATTACAGGTTATCCAAACTGCCGTTTTCAGAGTTAATTTGCTGCCATTAAATACGTTCAACAAATAAGCTTTGAAATGCTGTTTATTACCTTGGTGGGTAATTTTTCATTCTTGAACGTAGAGTTTATTCACTTGGTCTGTGTACGTTCACAGTGTAATATCCAATGAATATTTATGAAACCTACTTGCATACTTGGCTTATTTCAATCTAGCCTTTTTTTATTAATATTGATCACAGAATGGGTTTAGTCGAACAGGACATGGGCCACATACTGAGTGAAAGCCAAGCACATTCAAGCTACGAAATTCCACATCTCACAACAGACTTAAATACTTTGTTATGGTCTGGGTCATACAAAGAAATCCATTGATCCTCACAAGACAAAAATGGTCTTCTTAATACTGGGGAAAGAAAACATAGTCTGCCTAGCAAGAACTTAAAACAGCTAAGCATAGCTTGCCTTTTGGTTAACCATGATGGCATGATGTCTGTGGATGTTTGAAAAGGTTGTGTCTCAGCGATCAATTTATCACTTCCTGAAAAAATGGATGCGATTCACCAAAAGAAGTCCACACAATATAGGGACTTAAAAAACACTATGTGGACTTACACACAGTGTTATTTACAGTGTTGAAGAATAGGATTTCCTTTGAACAAAGGAATGTACACACAGTGACTGCAACACGGAGCTGGGAGAGTTCAAATCACACCCTGCGTGCAAATCATACAACAGACTATGGCCAAAAATTAAATGACATCAATCGTTGTAGTTTTATCTATCAATGTTGTCCTCCTGAAGACAATCAGGGCCCAATTTCATAAAGCCTGTAAGCACGAAAATTTGATTAGCATGAAATTTCTTCCTTGATAAAAACAGGATTACCAACCAAATTTCTTTGTGATTTTTAGGATAAGCAAACAACAGCTGAATACCATGTAACAAGCAATATGGAACAAATGTAAATTTGGTTGGTAATCCTGTTTTTATCAAGTAAGAAATTTCATGCTAAGCAAATTTTCATGCTTACAGGCTTTATGAAATTGGGGCCAGAGCATACTGATCGAACATTTCTCAAAAGAGGTTTTCAAATGGTGTTACCGCAAACCTCACCTACAATCGTTTAACCCACACAATGTCAACGAACCCTAAACAAGACACCCACCAGTGAGATGGATATAACCTTAAGTCTCTCTCCATTCTCCCAACAGCCTTCAACACGATCACTTGTCAGTTTCTAATGTTGTAATCCAAGATGGCCAACGCTAACAACGAGTGAGATCCGAGGGAGCTCGTGGGTGGATAGAGTTTTAAGAGTTTTCAGGAATAAACCATCCTTCATTATGCAGCAAAAAGGCCAGAGCTCTGAGTATAGAGGCTCACTGGCTGGTGTTGTTCAAGCAGAGAGCTTTTAATAATTAAGACATGGGAACAACTTTGATTACATGTGTGGGGTCGGAGAGAAATTTTCAACACTTCTGAAACAAACACGGACAGTGATTTCTAGGCTACATGTAGGAATGACTGGCACAAGCAAGTCAATACAATAACAACAGACCCAGGGAACTTTTTTTTGTAGCAACTGATACATTTTGCGTAAAACTTTACTGATCTATAAAAGAGGAATCTTTCACTGTCACCAGATCTTTTCAGGGACCAAACTGCTACGAAGAAAAGGTTATATTACTAGCTCTACTGTCAGAATTGACATTTAAAAAAGTCCAAGGAACTTTCTGCAGAATCAGGGAGAGTAACCAGCTCTGTCATTAAGACCATCAACAAAATGACCAAACAAGCCTAGAACAGACTTAAAAACAAATTGAAGAACTTTTGGCTCCCTCAAACATTGTTTTACTGTGTGAGGGAAAGAAGACTGCGCACTTCAACTTTTAAATACTAAGTTTTGCACAGTTTATTTACCGAAGCCGCACCTCCCTTTAAAGGAACACGTTGCCTTGGTTCGGTCGAGTTGGTCTTTGAAAAGTGTTCTGTAACCGTTTTTTATAAAATCGGTATGGTTACAAAGTTGTTGTAAAAGTAGAATACAATGATCTACACAAATATGCCTCGAAATTGCGTGGTTTTCGTTTTACCTCATTGACAAACACGGTCCACCATTTATAATTATGGGAGTCAAAAATTTGACTCCCATAAATGGCCGACCGTGTTAGTTCGCGACGTACAATGAAAACCGTGCAATTTTGAATGATACTTGTGTGGATCATTATATTCTACTTTTAAAACATCTTTCTAACCCTATACATTTTATAACAAACGGTTACAAACGCTTTTCAAAGACCAACTCGACCTATCCAAGGCAACCTGTTCCTTTAACTATTCTCTAAACAAATCCTCCCTAACTACTACTTCTTTGGTTGCCTCCATGGCCATTGCAGAGAGGCCAAATGAAAGAGAAACGTTGTTCACTTCCAATCAGCGTAACCTAATCTTGTATTTCAATTAGACATTCTTGGCTGGATGTTCTTCGTGCCATGGCCATTATGGATTTATCAGGGTCTTTTTTTATATTTTAAATAATATTTTATTGACGTGTGTAACATGGAATGGACACAGACACAGCTGTTTCTACGCTTTTGGTGGAGCTTAAAATACAGAGAGATGTTGTGGCTACGATTAAATTTAATGAGTAGGATAAGCTTCAAGTCACACTTTGAGTCTTATCACGGATGTATTAGAAATAGCCCTCCATGCTATGTCATGTTTTATAACTAGCCTGATTGTGGGGGCCATCAGAAGGTAAGGCCAAACAAAATAAATACCAGTTGATTGTCCTCGCCCGAATCCTTTTTGGGGGCCGCATCCCTTTTTTTTTTTTTTAACTAAAAACACCTTTTTTATTTTTTTATTTTTATTTTTAAATCCATCTTTTCAAAAGGACTGTCCTAGGAGCTTTTCCCGAATATAACGTGATGCTCTCGAACACTTTTAACTGTATGTTTCATAAAACAATACTAGTAAATGCCTACCAGCAGATCTTTTTAGTGTTATCCGACCCTGTTAGTGTTAGTGTTAACACAGGTATAAAATAGGTATAAAATAAGTTTGCGGTTGATTCAAACTGAAGCATTGGTGCCTGTTTGATTTGAAATACTAAGCAGCCATCTTGAAAAAAAAATAGTAAATAAGAAATAGTAAGGCCCTCATCCTCCTCTTTTTTGAAATATCTGGACGATCAACTGGCATTTTTTTATATTTGGCCTAATGATACATTTGCGGTATTATTTGCTTGAATTTTACACTGGCCTACAGGCCCGGTGATTTCAGCATCGGCCCAGTATTAAACTCATGACTGGTAAAAGTCCAACGATTCTTGTATTTGTCGTCATGGTTCCCTTTCAGTCGTAAATACGTTGGTTATTGAAAAAGAAACTTGCCCATATACAAACGAGATAAATCTCACACTCACAGCTCAATGGAGGACAGAATACAATCTTCTACTTTGCAGAGATGACTCGTTGTTTTATGTTCTTGATAAGAGAGAAAGGGGTTCAACTAAAGAAATGTGTTCTGCTGTTGTTATTTTTTTAACAAAAGTTTTGCATTTATGGTCATTAAAATTATTATGATACAAGATTTCTCACATGTCCAGTGAAATTTCATGCACATCAGGAAATTCCTTGGAATGTACATGGTCACGCTTTTTGTCAAAAAGGTGACATGCTTTATCAAACAGCTGGATGAACAAAAAGACTAATTTACTGAACAAGGTACAAATTTGTTCTTCTGGATTTTGTTTTGTTTTGTTGTTTTTTGGGGGGATTATTTTCTAAGATTGTGCGAAGTAAAAATGATGAGATGAAAACACAATTTTTTTGATAACATTTACGGTTGGGTTAATGATTTTTATTTACTGGACATTTATGTTTCTGACCCGTATATCTAACCTTTTCAGAAATGATATCATATAAACCACAAGGGAAACTGACTAGGTAAATTTGTAAAGGATTTTTGGGGTTGAACAAAGAATTGATTAGAGTGGGATTCGAACCAACGACCTCCGGATTAACGTGCCGGCGCTCTACCAACTGAGCTATCTAGCCCTATATTGGCGGTGTCCCTATTTTGTCAATATCTTTGTTGGGGGGTGCCAGTCAGAAGCCATACAACCGTTAACTGCCGTGTAGCCAGGGATCACACCCAAATTAAGATACAACCTGGGAAGCGGCAGCTAGGGGATCACCTTAAGGGGATGCAACTTTTTGTTTCAGATATCAATATAAACCACAAGGGAAACTGACTAGGTAAATTTGTAAAGGATTTTGGGGGTTGAACAAAGAATTGATTAGAGTGGGATTCGAACCAACGACCTCCGGATTCACGTGCCAAAAATCCTTTTCAGAAATGGTTACAAGTTGGCTGCAGGATTGGGCAAGCTAGCCATGGTGTTATTGCTCCATGGTTACACCATAGCCTACCCACTCACTAATTGTGTAGACCCATAGAGCAAGGACCCTACATGGGGGTAATTAAGGCATCTACAACCACATCACCAGCTAAATGAAAAGACAACAACAAGATTGCCAGCTAAACAGACAAGATGATAAGCAATCCAATTTGTGAACAACTGTGACCCATCAATCTGAATTGACATTATTGATATGGCGACTACATGTAGCTAGTAAGAAGTGTTTGGAAAGAAAGAGGGACTGGACACACCATCATATTTCTTCTTGGGAAAAGAGAAGGAAAATTTTGTTGAGTACAAGGGCCGACTTACATGTACACATGGTGAAGGCTTTTAAAAGTCTAGTGGGAACGCAAAGGGCGATCAGACCCCGCAATTTGCTAGCGAAACAGTGTTCTTTTGAACCCACTTCCGTTCCCAAAAAGGGGGATCAATGCGCGATCATACTCAAATGGGAACGTGACCGCAATTTCATGACTGCAACTAATCTTGTTGCGGGATCCTATCTCGCAATTGTGGATCCAGTGGGAATGCAGTCTCAGTCAACGTGGTGACTAAGTTAACCTCAAAATGGTCAAACGGAGTAGCTGCTGGGTTGGTTAAAAGCATAGAGGTACACACACGCTTTTGTCTGTCGTTGTTATATTATTCCCTTTTCTAAAGATTCACAATGTGAGGACCCAGTTTTTCATCCTGAGGACCTTTGTTCAATTGTGTTTAAGTCCCCCTTATCTCTGTGCATGTCTACCCACCATGGAGAAACAATTGCACTCAATGGGCAGCAGACCCACATGGGTAATTACACGTAAGAGGTGCTTCAGGACATCATCAGCTAATGACAAGACAGCAACAAGATTGCCTGCTATAATAGACAAGATGATAAAGCAATCCAATTTGTGAGCAACTGTGACCGATCAATCCAAAGCTGGCCTTAGTGAGATGGCACCTAGGCATAAGTAGGTCAAAATCCTTACTCAATGGTTGTATGGGGGTGAGGGGGAAGCTAGGACACCAGACCACAGCTTTATATGAGGTAAAAACAACAACCTTGGACAACATCATTGGACACGCTGAGGCAGCCTGGTGGAGTGAGGTCCAGGAGTTAAATGACCAGGAGGTTGCACCACTCTGACCAGAGCTGACTGGTATCTGACAGATGATGGACAGACTGACAGACATGATGGATTCCCTTGATTAAGTCCTTCAATCTGTCAAGAAATAAGGAGCCACAGGACAGGGAGAGGAAGCGTGTCCACTGCCCAATTTCATAGAGCTGCTTAAGCACAAAAAGCAGCTAAGCACAACAAAGTTATGCTTACCAGAACATGGTTACCAGCCAAAATAACATGTCACATGTACAATGTTTGACTGGTATCCTGCTCATTTCTGCTAAGCCATTTCTTCTAAGCCAAGGATTGAAGGAGGGGGGGGGGGGGCGACCCTGAGTGGTTGTCTCCATGGTCTAATTACCCCAGTGGTCTATACTCTCCATGGGAAATGGACAGTGTGTACAGACAGATTTATTTGAATGAAAGGAATGCCAGCACCTCAAGACTAAGGCATGATTTGTCTTTACTTGACTTATTGGCAGATAAGACATCAACAACATGAGGCTGCTTTTGTAAACAGAAAGGCACACTTCATATTTTGCCACTAGAAACAAGGCATGCAAAGTTGCAAACTGTAGTTCTACAGTTTGTAAAATAAGAAAAAAGAAAGAAAAAGGGGGGGGGAAAGAAAAAAAAGGGGGGAAAAAGAAAAGTGCCAGACACATCATGACTTTGAACATGTTTTTCAATTTTCAATGGCATAGCTGAGAAACAAAAAAAACAAAGAAAATCAGATGATCAGCTGAAAAGTTGCATACCTAAGAAACCTGAAAGGTAATTAAAACTGAAAATAGAAGTCAAACACTTTGACAGACAGAAAACCACACAAACTGTTTGCTGAGCATCAATAATTCTTTTCCTGTTCTTAGAAAAATGGGGGGAGACAAACACAGAATTCTTGACACAGCCAAACCCTTTCTCGACATCCATATAGAAATAACTATGGGTGTCGATTAATAACTGCAAGGCATTCTAAGCTAAAATTCAAACACATCAATGTTAATGACTACATAACTGTAAAATGCCACGTCATCCTCATTGAAGCTGATTTAGCAGCTCTACGCCCCAACAGACATTTCTATTTGGTTTTTACCCATACACCAATATGTGTAAAGCACTGTATACTCAGTACTTTCCCTGTAGCCCGTTATCAAATAATCCACAGGCAAATAACTCGGGTGGGATAAAGAATTTTATTAAGTTTTAATACCCACACAACATTGTGTGTAAAAACACTGTATTCACATTGAAACCAACCGATGAAAATTTATTATCTTTTAAATTGTTGTGGTACCCCCAGCTAAAAAATACCATTCGAACTGCATGTAGCTACTGGGCAATCTCAGTGGTCTAATGGTAAGACATCTGCCGTCGATTTCACAAAACTCTTAGGACTTAGGACTTCGGACGAGTCCCAACCCTGCACTGTAGCATGCAGACCTTAAGATTAATCCTAAGTTAGGACGAGTTACTCATCCTAACTCAAGACTCGTCCTAACTCGAGATAAGACGAGTCCTAACTCTTTAAGAAATCGACGGCTGCTCTAGAAATGGCAAAGGTGGTGGGTTCGAATCCCACCCGAGTAATATGCCAGAGGTGTATGGGTAAAACCAAATAATTGTTTTTATCATTAAGACTGGAATTTCATCTTTGAGAAGGAAGGTCCATATTCATTTATACAAAGGGCACTTCCATTGGAAAATCTTAAAAGTCTATGGGACACTTGGCACTGAGGCCAGGATCAGGGCAACAGAGGGCATGGCCTCCATAAAATTCCTTGCCTGCCCAATGTAAATTTAACATGTATTAATTATACATACAGACAGATGAGATGCAAACATAGAGGGTTATATATAACAACCAGAGGGCGCACTGGTGATGCTTCTTGCACAAAACGCGACGGGACCGCAAGGAGACACGCGAGCCATTCTGCACTCGCCTTGAATATGAAGTACACGTTGGAATTTGTGTTTATTGAACACTGACGCGATGCTGTTTTGTCAACTTACAAAATGGCCGCACAACTAACGCTGTGCGATGCCTGTTTTGTCAACTTAGAAAACGGCCGCCTGCGCGCATGCCGGGTCGCGTATATAGGCCACTGCGTCCTCTAGTTCTTATATATATCTCTATGGATGTAAACAAACAAGACTGAGAAACCTACCGATATTTGCCGAGTCACTCCCTTGGAAGCTGCCATTGCAGCTGCCACCGCTATTGCTGATGTTGCTGTGCGGACTGGAGGCCGACTGAGAAAACTCATCTTCTTCCCTAATATGGGGGAAAATATTAAAGGGACAAACCATTTAAATTTACAATTTATAGGTCATTGAATACAGTGCAGGTAGGCTGAATACATGTATGATGTAACAGTTTTTATTGACAGGATGATCTTATTGTCTGCATTCATGCAGATGTTCCGGACAGTTAGAAAAATTTTTTTTAAATTCATGTAGAGGTGAAACAACTTCTGAAAAAGAACATCGATATATTATAAGGTGGTGTGTAATGAGATATAAATATATATAATATTTCTGAAGAAGGTCCAGTTTGGATCGAAAGCTAAGGCCATCTACCCTACTCGTATATAATAATAAAAAGTTGCTTAATTTTTTAATTTGGTTAATTTTCATTTTTTGTGCTTCTTTTTTCCCTAACACTGCTTCACAAGCAGAAATTCGACTAGCTATTTAGACCTACTAATATGGAAGATAAAAGCTTTGTTTTCAAACGTGTTGTACCTTAATACTTCATATATCAAGTTAGCAATGAACAATATTCCAAGGTGTAACTTTCCTTTAAAGCCATTGGACCCTTTTGGTAAACAGTATTGTCCAAGGCCCACACTTCGTGTACCACAACTTATATATAAAATAACAAACCTGTGAAAATTTAGGCTCAATCGGTCATCGGAGTCGGGAGAAAATAACGGGAAAACCCACTCTTGTTTCTGCGCGTTTCGCCGTGTCATGACATGTGTTTAAAATAAATCCGTAATTCTCGTTAACGAGAATTGATATTGTTTTGCTGTTTTCTCAAAAAGTAAAGCATTTAATGGAAAAATATTTCAAGAGAAGTCTTTCACCACTACCTTCTTTAAACCCTGTAAGTTATTTGTAAATCTGTGAACTTTTTGTTTTTTTCCTGAACCGAAAGGGTCCAATGGCTTTAACAAGCTACATTGAAAAAGAAAATGCAGACAAATATTATTCTGCATAATTACAATCTAGACTAAGAGGGTCTCAAACTCTAAAGTCTTATTTGACTTTAAATGGCATCAAGGATTCAGGGAGTCAGGACCGAGTTACTCAGATCACTTGATAGCAAAGTCTAGTGGGTTTTTTTAACCAGACGCCAAGTACAGGATTATGCATAAGGTCTGGTTTAAAGAGGCTATTTTATGGCAAAACAGCTCAAATTTATTTATTTTTAATTTTAAATTTTTAAACATAAGATCACTAATGGGATAGGTAAATAAAGGGCGCTATTTCCGCTTCCAAGTTTTAAAGGCATGATATATATACAAAATGTACATGTATCTGAGCCTCTTCCAACACTTTCGTCTCGAAACTAAGAGAAACACTATTGTCTGAATCATGTAGCCAAAATCTTTGTCTCTTTCCATGTGTGCAATAGCAATTACCAAACACCATCTCTCAACATGCCAAAAAGGAACCAGACTATTTGCCATTCAATGCCTCGTTTTGGTTACATTTGATTTTAGTGGTGGACAAAAAACATGACTGTGTCTTGATTAGAGGTGATTTTTGGGCGGAGTCTGACCTAATTCAGAATGATCAAACACTTAGTAACAAAATCTCATATCATTTAAAGTTAGGGGTGAATTTCTTACAGTACAGATCACCTTGACAAACAATTTAGCCTAAATTTACTGCCTGTTACATGAAACAGATGGCTGAATTTAAGCACAATTTTTCAGAAAATCCACGGGACAGAAAACTATCAAGCTGTATCACAATAACACAATATCTCTTTGTAAGAACCCTGCTGATAATAATCCTGTTTAATTTATTTTTTTCTCTTCTACAGAGCTTCTGATTTATGTGTGATCACTCCATCACGAAGGTTTATTATAGGTTTCCCACTCATTTGTTTGCTAATAAGTAGCCCATTTAAACATTGTGTTATTCTATTTCCTAAATATTTTGTTAAAGCTTCTCAAGACATTAATTCAATTTCACTTGGAACCAATTGTTCACTTGTACCATGTAATCAAATAACTGGAATTATGTATTGTTTTTTTAAACTGCACCCCAAATGCAAAGCCATTTTGTATATGAACAATATCTTTAAGATTATAGGAAACATATCTGGTGGATAAAAAATTAACGCACCGAAGCAACACAGAGCAGGTGACAATTAACTTTTTGATCGGCCATCCGCTGGGTTCCCTCAAAAAGGAAGTTTTAAAAAAAGCATGCTGCTCCGATGATTGTGAATGCGTGAAAAAATCTCGGGGGGCAGGGGGAGAATGGAATGAAGAATTTTATGAAGACTTTCTGGGGGAAAAAACTGCCTGCTTTGAGGTTTCAAAATAATGTCATAGTAATTTATCACCGTCCCGAGGACGAGTGTGAAACATTTCCATTCATTTCTGCACTCTCTCACATTAAGGCTCCCGACAAACAACCCCAAGGGAGTTCTCTTGAGGGGCGACAAGGAACATTATTTCCCCTGGGTGACCCGCCCCGTAATTTATTTTAGAGAGGGGGAGACGAGACGTCTTGTTTTTGCAAGGTGTGTCCGAGGGGACGTGCGGGTGATTACGGCAGCTGGGTTTTGAGTGGTCATGTGACCCGTCGTGACGCAACTGCAGCACACCCGACTGACACTTATGTTTTGATAAGTCTGCCGACCGGGTTGTCCGTGTTTGATGTGTTTTTTTGAGGATGCCATACGGAGAGGATTCCGTAAGCATCCAAAGATGGTTTGGAATTTTCGTTTCCGATTTGTATCAATGATTAATGGTTCAATAAAGATGGGATGACACAGGGATTTAACATTCTGAAAGCGACGAGACTAGAGAATAGCAGCGATTATTAAAGAGGGGCTAGCATCAACTTGCTTATTTGTTATATATTTAATAGGTTATTAAAGGCAGTGGACACTATTGGTAATTGTCAAAATCCAGTCTTCTCACTTGGTGTATCTCAACATGCATAAAATAACAAACCTGTGAAAATTTGTGCTTGATTGGTCGTCGGAGTTGCGGGATAACTATGAAAGAAAAAACACCCTTGTCATACGAAGTTGTGTGCTTTCAGATGCTTGATTTCGAGACCTCAAATTCTGAACTTGAGGTCTCAAAATCAAATTCGTGGAAAATTCCTTCTTTCTCGAAAACTACGTCACTGCAGAGGGAGCCGTTTCTCACAATGTTTTATACTATCAACCTCTCCCCATTACTGGTTACCAAGTGAGGTTTTATGCTGATAATTATTTTGAGTAATTACCAATAGTGTCCACTGCCTTTAAAAATATTCTATGAACAGAAAAAAAAACTAAGTGTAGTTACACACTGAGGGGTTTCGGCAGGTAACCTATATCTTGCTCTTTTTTGTACCTTTTCTATGATAAATGTGCCACCAGTGTGTCTGACCTGGTTCCTCCTGAGCGTGAAAACCGGCTTTCTACTTGCCCTTACCCATACACCCTTGCTTCGCAGTGTACAGCAACGAAAGATCAATCCAAATTTGTCCCCCCCCCCCCCCCCAACCTACAATCTAGACTGCTTTTTATAAAGAGCAATATCAAACCCAACCTTCAGCTTTCCCGGGTTATTTTTATCTTAAATGTTTTTTGTCTTGTAGTTGTAGCCCCCTTACCAAGAGTGGCACTTTAGCCTTGCTTGAGGCAAACTTGCGTTTACATTTTGTAAGGCATAGGATAAGGCATGAAGCAAGGATTAAAAGGCCAATTTCACAGAGCAGCTTAATTGCTTACAAATTTAGCGCTTAACAAAATTTAGCAGGATACCAGTCAGAAATTGTACATGTGACATTGTATCTGGCTGGTAACCTTGTCCTGGCAAGCATAATTTCTCGTACCAAATGCTTGAAGCCTCATCACGCCACAAACCCACACCCTGAACAAAAACCTTCACTCCTACACACACGGGATCCCGCACTTGGTCAAAGCATAGAGCAGGTCAAAGTGTAGACCTTCAATAGCTCCCAAGATACAAGGACAATTACAAGTCACTTTATGTCTTGGCTCTGAGTTGCCCCTGTGTCAGTCCTCGCTAAACCAATCTGATGTGTGTGGTCCTGGGGCAACATTATCCAGATATTAGTTTTAAACCTCCATGGGTTTATCGTCAGACCATGGAGCTATATTACAAAAAAATGGCGACAATGTAGCATTGAAATGATAGATGTATCTTAGATGCTCAGGTTGTCCACCACACACTGGACTAGAACAATGCCAGAATGTGCAGGTGGTAAAAGGGAAAGTATTCGATGTATTGGTTTGTGGAAGTCCAATCCTTGAGTTAAAAATATTATGTCACATCAAATTTATCAATTTATATTTTGACAATTAACAATTTAGTGTCTTTTAGAAATGTTTGTGTTACAAAATCGGTTATTACCTGGGTACACAACAAGTTCCAGAAAGCAAAATTGTCAATTAAACTGCTCCCAAATTTAGGTCCGTCTTCAGGCTGGCTGGTATTTTCACTAGTAACCATCTTCAAGTTCCCTTTCAGCTATAAGTCAGTAACTTATACATTAGGTAAGTTCATTGACTTTAAAGAGCAATGACATTCTCACAAAGTCTAATCTTTGAGAACTCTGCAAACTTTGTGAGCTTCAGAACCCAAACGACATTTTAACCACTTAAAAAAGTTAAACGCTTTAAAAACTGCTCCCGAAATTCACCTCAGGGGTCCAACCAGTAAACTCACACCTCATTAATAGCTCTGAAAGCCCGATCTGACGTGACCTCCCAAGTGACCTTTAAGTGCCACCAGGTCAGAGGTCAGACCAACTGAATGCATTCTGCCCCTCCAGCCCAAGTATAAGTTACATCAGACCTCAAGACAAATCGGTGAAGGAAACCTTTTAAAGATCTGTCAACTGAAAGGGGAACGAAAACAATCCTGTTACGGCAGGTTTTCTGCTCAATTTGACCGATTCCGCCACAAGCTCTCACGGGAGAGTGAGGGGGGGGGGGGGGGAGACACGTAGAGCCTGTGGTTTGTTGATACATCAGGTACTCTCGCTGGATCCCAGTCCAAATCCCCCTTTTTTATCAGAGCTCTCTCTCTTCTGGATGTCTGACCACTCCAGTAATCATAACAAGGAATTCCTCTGCAAGGTTTATTTTCAGAAGGGCTTTGGAATGGAAAGTGCATGTAAGCTATGTGTACATCCATGTACATTATGTAGACTTTATTTGAACGGTATTATTGAGTGGGATTTTGTACCTGACACTTTGCACAGAAGTTTTCTTGTTATTGTTAAATCATTATTATTCCCTAAACTAATGATTGAGAACATTTGAGAATAAAATGAAGTAGGCCTATGTTCAGAGGAAAAAGACAACAAAAAACCCAATGTTTACATCTATTTCAGAAATGTTTGATGTACCATGGATGTACACAGAGACGTTTATAGAAACTACCTTGTTGGCAAGTAAACAGCATTATTGTTCCAACTTGATTGTCACAAAGTGTTAAGTAGGGCATCTTTATATTTGCACACCTATGCGTTTTGTGCAAATAATGCATGCGGTTTGTGGGGGGTTTGCTATGAATTCCTTGACTGGTTGGTTGGTGAAACCACTTGATTTTTTTAAAACTATTTTTTTCCCAAGATGCGTTGTGGCATATTTTCAAGATGGCCCCCACCACGGCACTTGTGTGCACAGCAATATATTCACATTGGTCAAACTAACCTGAACGCCGTGCCATGGGATCTGTCTATTTTCTTGTTGAGTTCTGCGATGACGCTGTGTAACTCTGTGATTCTCTCCTCATACCTGATGGCTTGCTGGTCTAACCTGTCCTCATTCTCACGCAGTAATCGTGATCGTTCCACCTGGATGGGATTAAACAAATAAATAAATAAATAAAAAATTAAAAACTAAAAAAAACTAAAAAATAGACTAGTCCAAGTAAATTAGCAAATTGAAATAGCAATATTTTTTATTTGTGCCAGTTGAAGTCGGACGCCATTCAACCTGAAACTGTCTAACCACGGATTGCATAAAGGATTCTGGATAGAGGGAAAATGTTATTAAAAATCAATTATTTGCACCATGGACCATGGTAGTACAGCCTAAGAAACAGGCACAAACACAGTTAGACTACTCTGTATTCCACAATGTGAGTGTGATAACAAATTTGTCTTCACAACTTGACGCGTGAAGTAAACGTGCAACACGCGGAGTAAGAAAAAACAGCCCAATCATTCAGGGTGTGATATATTATCACACTGTTGTTGCCATGTATCGACCGATTCAGAATCAAGGATCCAAGTTTGCTTTACGATAACACTTGATATATTATTTGGTCTTTAATTTTTTATGGTGGTGTGGACAGGGTCACTTTACTAAAATTCTACTTCAACAATTCAAACATCTTTTTAATGTCTATAGTTATCCCTTACAAATTCAAACCAACCACATACAATGCATTTAATTGAACCGACTACTCGACAGAAATGTCATACTCTTCAAGGACATCATAAAAACATAACCGGAAATGAAGCTCCGTGCCTCGATGTTGAAGAAGACTGCAGATACTATCTACTAAGAGCTAAAATGGCCAGCAGTTTCACTCTCTATAATTACATGTACTTCCGCTATTAAAAAAAAAGCTTTAAACCTCAGCGTTTCCTATAGACAGTGAAGTCCATCAGAGACTGTTGTTCAGACATATTATCAGGTCGTTCAGGGGATGTATGCAGGGTAGGTAGTCAGTTTTCCTCTGGATAATAATGGTATGCCTTCAGGCGCGGAGTGCATTAAGTGACACCTATTGGAATGTCATTACTCATCATATACTAACAAACTCATAGCCTTCAGCTCTGCTTTACACAGACAACCATCCTCCCATGTTGTTTCAAAAATAATTATGGGGAGAGGGAGGTTATGACAAAGTAAACCACAACATTGCCTTGATCGGTGTCCCTAAAAAATACTTGTTAGTTTTGGACGGAAATCTAGAAAAAAAAATATAACCGCCCGCAATCCCGCTTACATATTCCAACTAGTGGATTGAGTTTCTTAGTGTGGAGGGAACACGGGGGCAGGAATAAAAAATCCATACACCAAAATGAAGTTGGGTGGAAACATGATTCTGTAGCAGCATCACGGTGCCGTAGTGACCGAGGGGTCCCCCCGCCAGACGTTGTGGGAGGGAAAGATGCGAGTCGGTCTGTCTGTTCTCTGTTGACATTTGGCGATCGGTTCTTTGGCGCGATGATACTCTTGGTGCATTTTAATTGTGTGGGCCGATGAGAAAATATCCTAAAATGCCTCGGCGAATTTCACACACCTCGGTCGCCGCGGCTGAAGATCCTATGTTTCATTCTGGGGCAAGCGGAAATGGTCTACGTGATTAACTCTTCGTGGTTTCTACTACTAGTCGCTTCTTCACCGATCATGGCATGAAGGAATTTGAATGGATTCGCCACACACTGTTTCGTGCGCTTGGTTAATTCCGTAATATGAAGAGATGCTGGAAGAATGCAAGGTGATGGATATCACATGTTGGCCGGTATGCCGTTATTGATTTCAAAGTGCATGTACACAGATTTCACAAAACAGGAAGCGGACTTCCGTATTCAGATTTGATGCGAGTACAATACTTTTTGACTTTTTTCAACGAGTACCATCCAGCTGCTAATATAGATATACATGTACAAAAGAAACGCCACAGAAAAATTAAATTATACAAGCAATATCGCAACCTTAGCAAGTGAATTGGAGTGGATGGTAATACACAGTATACATGTAGCATAATTGTTGGCTTATCAGCCAGAGACAAATTTCCGAGGGCAAAAAATGTATGTGCAAGCAGCACTGCTTTTAGTACACCAAAGATTAAGTCACAAAGGTGCATTGCAATATTCCCTTCCCTGTTGATGAGCAATTTGTATAGAGACAAATGTGTGCATCAAATGAAAAATGAATTTCAATGCTTATTCTGAATGGCCCGAGGGGTCGGTTATATGCATGGCGGGGTCAATGACAGTTGAGTTGAGGGGAGAGGAAGGACAGTGGTTTTAGAAAAGAAGGGGGGCAAAATAACTGGGCCAACATACCTGAGCCTTTCCAAGTTTCTTGTCCAAGACATCTCTCTCTGAGCTAACCCTCTGTAGCCGGTTATTTAGCTCGATGATCTCACCCTTCAAGGAGGCCAGGGCAGCCAGATGTAACTGCAAGAAAATAAAACCAGTTAATACTTATAAATAATTGTCATTAGCCAACATTCCCAGAGGAACTCCACTTGCTATCGCAAATGTATCAGTTCTAAGATATGTTATGATAGGCATTACTATCTCTTTGGCTGGACCGACATATTTCTTGATCATGAATTTAAAGTAGCAGTGCACAAAAAGCAGCTAAGCATAAAACATTTCTGGTTGCCAGAATATAAGGTTACAAGCCCAAATACCATCTCACATGTACCCTCTAATGACTGGTATCCTGCTTATTTTTGCTTAGCAGAAATCTGTGACGGAATATTTATCTGATTAAAGCCATTGGACCCTTTCGGTAAACAGTATTGTCCAAGGCCCACACTTTGTGTATCACAACTTCTATATCAAATAACAAACCTGTGAAAATTTGGGCTTAATCGGTCGTCGGAGTCGGGAGAAAATAACGGGAAAACCCACCCTTGTATCCGCGCGTTTCGCCGTGTCGTGACATGTGTTTAAAATAAATCCGGAATTCTCGTTAACGAGAGTTGATATTGTTTTACTGTTTTCTCAATAAGTAAAGCATTTCATGGAATAATATTTCAAGAGAAGTATTTCACCACTACCTTCTGTAAACCCTGTAAGTTATTTGTAAATCTGTGAACTTTTTTCTTTTTTTCTGTACCGAAAGGGTCCAATGGCTTTAAGCAGCTCTATGAAATTTGGCCATGATTAACAGAAAATCTGTCATTGGAGATTCATACCTGACAGCAACATTTCTCAAACTTCAAATTTTGGGGAATAAAATGACACACCTTTTTTCATAACCACATTACTTTTAAACTTAAATAATTTTGCCCATAAGTTTCAAAATCCTTTTTACTTTTCCAACGCTGCTGTACTTCTACTGAATTAAGTTTTTATTGCCATGAATTTTAAGAGTGATAACCAAACATACACCTTCCCTTTAAGTTTAAAAAAAGAATAGCAATCAACAACTTTTCTCTTAAAGCAACAGAATGCTGGGGTGGTTGTCTTCTCTGCATCTCCTTGGGGGGAGGATTTAATAAAAATGTGTTTAAAGATCTAGAATGATTGATGCGTCCCATCTTTGCATGGCTCTAATATCGAAAACACTTCAAGAAAATGAATTACAAGATGTAACACGACTCCATATCATGGATGCGTCTTAGTTAAGGTGTCCTCAAGAAAATAAAGTGACCAGGCAGGCAAGTGCAAATTGCAAAAAAAAAGGGGAGGGGAAAGGAAAAAAATTCTTCTTAGCCGAATTTACACAGAGCTAAATATTGATCTTTAGATGTTTATCAATCTTAATTGCTAGCCTAAAGTAAAAGTGTAAAATGTGGCGACACAACACATGTCACCATGGCAACATTGACAACTCATCTTTGAAGATGAATCATTAGTGTTTCATAAGAGATTGAACTATGGTGCAAACGTAACCTTTGGCAACCACACAATGATTTATCACATAATACATCTTGTATGTAAAAAAAAAAAACAGCTGAAATGCTGATGTCAAAATTTAATGCCCGAGGTTTTGAAAAATCAGAGAGAAAATTCACAGTCACAGGCAAGGTAAAGAGGAGAAGAACACAGAAAATCTTATTAAACCAACAACCCTAGGCTCAGATGTGTGGAAAAGCTAAGAAAACAAACAATTACAGTAAAATAACACAGTGCATTCCAGAGAGACACTAAAGTAACAATCCATATATATACAACTCAGGACCCATTATGAAGTTTTACCTTTTCAAAAGAAACTAACACAGATATAGGGTCTGTAAAGTATTTTATCCCACTACTGATAGCTTGGCAGTAGTTATATTCAACTTGGTGGCTAGTGATATTTACAGTGGTCTGCATCTATCACATGCCAGCCTGATTCTTAATACTTGTAAATAGGGCAAAGCAGATTTTCCTTAATTAATGAAGAGAAACTCCGGGAGGGAAAATATAATTTCTGCTGGAACTTTTTAAAGGGGCACCAAGACAATGACTAGGGGGCATGGAGGCGATCGCTTCCACTGCCTCTATGAAGTTGGCCTACACATGGCTGGATGATGCACACAAAAAAACCAAGCAGGGCACAATTTCATAGAGTTCCCTCTAATAAGCAGAAGAAATTGCTGAACAAATTTCTGTTTAGCTGAGCAGGATACCAGTCACGAATTGTACACATGATATTGTAATTTGGCCGGTAACCTTACTCTGGTAAGTAATAATTTCCTTGTGCTTAGCTGTTTTTTGTACAGTAAAGCAGCTCTATTAAATTAGGTCCAGGTACCAAGTCATTACACCTTAAACTCCCCCACCCCCAACTTCCTTTAGCAGATCTTATTTTCTGGTTTCAATCTCCCAATAATGAAAGCCCTAAGCATGTAATCCCATGATGGCTTCAGGGGATTAGGAAGCTGATCTAAAGATGGGATTATCTTTTATCTTCTTTAACTGGAATGTTAGGCTGTGCTTTTACATGATGTAGTAGCCACAAGGAAACAATCAAATGCGTTTCCCGTATGCAGCAAGGTGGCAAGCTGTATTAAATTAGAATGTACTATGAGAGTATCACATGGTGTCAGTGGACCAATTTTTTAACAAACGTGACTAGACTGTTTTAACTGTTAAGCCTCCCTATTTTGATCATGAAGACCATGGCCCAATTTCATGTTGCTAAGCAAACAATAAATCATGCTTACCAGAATCAGGTTGGTGGCTAAGCAACCTGATACTTGACGGAGGCAACGAAGGCGATTGCCTCCGTGCCCCCTGGTCATTGCCTTGGTGCCCTTGAAATACTCAAAGTAGAAATTTACAAAGGGCCCTTACCAAGGACAAAACGCCTAGGTGCCTTTGCCCTTTCAAAACAAAGCATACAGGCCTGCATTTGTGACTGGTATCATCCTGTTCATTTCTGCTAAGCAGAAAATTTTAAAGCAATATTTTCTTCTTAAGCAATGAAATTAGGCACAGGAATAGGCCTACATCAGATGTACTGCCGTCATAAGACGGTAATTTACACAACAAACACTGTAGAATAGCAGAGATTCTTCAGACCATTTTGTGCTCTGCGGTAATCACAACGAGAAAATTATCTCGCCGTCTAGCTAGAAGGCATGACAGCAGATGGACTCATCAGAACAGAGTATTATTGTTATGAGTCAGATTAAGAGAGAGGCAAACAAACTTCAGGGTAGAGATGAAGCTTAAGTACTGGTAGGCCTCTGGTGGAAACCCTGGCATGTAATTGACAAGAGATGAAAACTACTGAAGATCTTCAGAAGCGGAGAAAACCTGGTCAATATTGAATACAGACAGGGAACTTTATTATTTGATTTGAGAAGAGGGAGTAGAGGAGACAAAAAGAAGAAAAAAAAAAGGAAACAGGCATGATGATGGTAGCTTAGAAAAAGTAGGACAATTTGATTGAGAACTAGGGCCGACCTAAATATAAATATGGTATTCTCTTCATATAGATTTGTCTCCGAGAACAAATAATGGAAATCAGGCCTGAGTAAAGGAAGAATATCGTGAGTCGTTAACCATCGATTCTTTTCAGAACCATGGGCAACAGCTACGGATAGATTTTCACGTCATCATACGTTGAGGTATAGGACATCCTTAGCACCAGCCGTAACCGTAGCTTTAAGCGCCAATTCGGATACGAACTTAGTTATACTTCCACCATGCAAAATTTCACATCCTACTTATAATAATATTCTAATAAAGACTAGTTCTTTTATAGCGCTTTTCACAATAATGTCTCAATGCGCTATACGAACAAATTCTGCCCTTGTTAATTTCATAAACTGCATGTTGAAAGGTCCACATTTGTGTTTATAAGCAAGAATAACAATAGGCCCCCTAACAGTTAACAGATGTAAACTCAGCCCAAGTAACACAATGGTGTTTAATCCTTTAGGGAAATTGGGATTGCCATCTTTCACACCATCAAACAAAAACCACTCAAGGGGGCTTTAAAGTACTTAGCCCAAATAAATCACTCAGCTTTAAAAACTTTAACAGAATTCAAATAAATAAGCCTTTCCGTCGAAACAACAGGCCAACTATTTGTTGGATTTGTGTACCATATGGTTGGTAAGCAGTTTCGCAGCAGCTAAATCTATTTTCCTCAAATAAATAAGGTGCACTTTATAAGCATTAAAGCCATTGGACCCTTTCGGTTCAGAAAAAAAAATAAAAGTTCACAGATTTACAAATAACTTACAGGGTTTACAGAAGGCAATGGTAAAATACTTCTCTTGAAATATTATTCCATGAAATGCTTTACTTTTTGAGAAAACAGCAAAACAATATAAATTCTCGTTAACGAGAATTACGGATTTATTTTAAACACATGTCATGACACAGCGAAACGCGCGGAAACAAGGGTGGGTTTTTCCGTTGTTTTCTCCCGACTCCGATGACCGATTGAGCCTAAGTTTTCACAGGTTTGTTATTTGATATAGAAGTTGTGGTACACAAAGTGTGGGCCTTGGACAACACTGTTTACTGAAAGGGTCCAATGGCTTTAAAATTGAAGGATTTGCGTACCTTTTCAAAATGTCCATAGATTTACATTAAACTTACTGGGTTTGAAGGTAATGATAGTGGAAAACTTCCCTTCAAATATTACTTCGAAATGAGTAAAACAATGTCATGAAAATACGTTTGTAAATGATTTTTAAAAAAATCGTCTCATGAGACGAAAATTATTTTCATGACATTGTTTTACTCATTTCCCAAAAACTACAGCACCTAAGCACGTAATATTTTCAGGGAAGCTTTCTACTATCATTATCTTCGGACTGTGTAAGTTTTGTGTAAATCTGTGGACATTGTGTTTTTTTGTCCTGCAAAAGTTACATAGACCCTTTAATTACCCTATGATAGATTTTTGTAAAGGAGCATCAAGGAGAAAATAAGTTGAATATCTGAAGTGCAGAATCGTACATTCTGCGCTGAATTGCAAATCCAAGAACTCTATTTGTTAAAGACCATGTGTCATGTGACATCTGACATCACATAATTTACAAAAAAACACGCTACAGAGCCTTAAACTTCCTGGGGTGGATTTCACAAAGAGTTAGGACTAGTCTTACCTTGAGTTAGGACCAGTTACTCGTCCTAACTTAGGACTATCCATGCAATTTGTATATCTCTTAGGACTAGTCCTAAGTTAGGACTAGTCCTAACTCTTTGTGAAATCGACCCCTGCAGCCATGATAAGTACACAGTCCTATGGAAGAAAACTTCAAATATTATGTTTTATGGAGATTGTACTGTCTTGATTTTGATCCACATTTGATCCAAAGAAAGGGAGGACATCATAAATTTGTTCAGCTGTTACCTTTTTATTACTCTTGAATTTATGTGGAAAGTATGACCATGGTATGACACTTTATGTAAATTTTCCCATTTGTAGTATCTAGCCTGTGAGAAAATGACCTGGAATGTACAAGGTCTCTCTTTGTAAACAAAGGTTACATGGGATAAAAGAGATTTAATACATGAATGTACCGTTCCTCCATGGTTGTTCCCGCAAGTTTGCTATTATTTTTAGTTGTTTCTTATTTTTCAAACCTTGAAAAGCTTCAAACACCACTTAAGGATTACAGGGTCCATACCCAGTCAACTTAAGTGATGAAGATCCTTTACTGATAAAGTACCTTGACCGAAAGCCGGTTAAACACATCATCAAAGCAAGTCCTTCAAATAGTTACACGGAACTGCCCGCAACAATGAAGACAAAAGAGACCGGGATTTACAGCAAAAATCCAACGTCAAAATAATCACATGTGAAATTTTTTAAAGTCAAAGTTAGCTTTTTGGAAGAGAGGGTCGTTACAAATCCATTGACATTATAAGTACTTGTTGGCTTTTGTCATAGGCATTCGTCATGGGATTCACAGTAGGTGAATAACATCTGTATTACAATTTTCAGGAATTGTTGAAAGGGAAATTTTTCTGATGAGGAGGTGGGGCTTTGTTAAACAGACTATGGAATGATTTTTAGAAAATCAGATACAAAATCGAAATGATTTTAATAAAATCGGAATGATTTTTACAAAATCAGAATGATTTTTACAAAATCGAAAGTAAGAACAGGGCTTGAAATATCCACTAGTCCACTGGCCAGTGCACATGAGGTTTTTTGTATTAACTTGTTCTAAAATTATAATCTAATTATTAATAAGTTGATCGTAGCATACTAATCAGAACATTAAGATATTACGCTATGGTTTGGGACCTTAAAAAAGACCACACCAACAGATGAAAGATTTCATTTTTTTTTTTTTTTTTTTACAAACATCAGTAGATTGTTTATTACATAAAGTTTATCACAGCATACTATTACTAATGGGAACATTAAGATATTATTACACAATGATTTGTGACCTTTACATTTACAAAAGCACACCAACTGTTTAAATATTTCAGTGTTTTCTACAAATTATGTCACCACTAGATTTGTGTTTATTTTCTGCTGTCCAGTATCACAACACTGGATGGCATACTAATCAGAACACCAATTACTCTTTGATTTGTGTCATTGACAAAGAAAAAAACTGTTTAAAAATATGTCAGAGTTTTTTTCATCAAACATCACTAGATTTGTACAAGATTGTTTACTTACGTCACAAAATGAACATGGCTCCAGCTCCTTATTAACCATTCTGAACAGAGACAAACTTCGATCTGTCATCAACCCTTGGACCCCTCTCCTCAAGATAATAAGATCACAGACACCTCTGGGTCCCCCTGGCCTCTCAGCCAAGAAGTTGCTCCAGCCTGGCCAGAATTAGAAGTAGTACCATCCAGTAATATATCAAAGAGTAGTCTAAAACTCGCAAATCACTGCGTCAAACTGACAGATGTAGGTCTTGGGTCTAGTCCCCTGACCCCAAGAGAGTAAAAGTCTGTTGTTGTGTTTTGTGTCCCACTACATGTAGCTCCCGGAATAGAGACAGGAACCCAAGAGATTGTCATCTGATCATCAGTGGAGAAAATAACATATCAGACAGCTGTGTTTTCTTGCTATGGATTCTCCATCACTACTGATGAGTTTACCTTCAGCAAACAGGAAGGACAGTGCCTTTAGAAAGCTCACAGCTTCCTACATGCACTACCTCTAGTAACATCTCTAATTATGCCAATCCACAATATATAAGCCCCCCTCCCCATCACCACCACAATCCATTCCTCTAAATCCCATTACAACAAACAACAAGTTAACACTCTTTAATCCCCCCATTAAAAGGAATTAGCACAACAACAGCTTCCTTTTCTTATGAATAAACCAACAACATCTCCACTGTTGGTCACTGCCCAAAGTGTCACTGCCAATCACTGGCTGGAGGAAAAAAATCACTCATGAAAAAAACAACCCAGACACCTCCTATGGGCTTTAACTTGGGTTTCTCATTTGCATAAAATCACCTTCATGCCCCATTAGCCACTTACTGGGTTCCCAATTTGCATAAGGACCACCAGTTGGCCACACAATAATAATGACAGCTCTGTTGTTGGACTTCTCTGAACTCTAAATCCTTGTTCAGAAATGTATTACAATTGCTCTTCTTTGATGGCCCTACCTCCGCAACCGTGTAGCCGGAAATCCAATACTTTCCCGAATTTTGAAAGGTAAACAACAATGGGAATAGTGCGTGGTTGTGAAAATTGAGAATTTGATATGAATGAACAGTAGTCGTACAACAAATACAAAAGAGGATTTCATTTTGAGAGTCCAACTGACCCTCTACATCGCTCCAAAAAGATATTTGAAGGTCTGGGCCCAATTTCATAGAGCTTCTTTATGCAGAAAATGTTGCTTTTTCCTGCTTAGCATAAACTAACAGGATACCAGTCAACAAAATTTCCTTGTGACATGGTCTTTTGGCTGGTGACCTAACCTTATTCTGGTAATCATCATTTTGTTGTGCAAGCACTCTACCAACTGAGCTATCTAGCCAATCTAGTAAATTTGTCTTTCTCCAGAAGACGATAGCATACTGATCGAAATGTCGAGTTGAAACCAACTGTTCTTTTCAGAACCACCCCAATTTATTAGAGAGTGTTACTGCAAACCTTACTATATATATATATATAATTTGCCTTTGTTTAACCACAAATCATTAAAAACTAAGTCAGTTCCCCTTGTGGTTTAGTTATTTTCAGGTGAACATGGGCCTTCACCGAATCTCCTCTCATTGTCCCCTGTACTGATCCCAAATGTGTATTTTTTTCGGTTGCATAAATACAAAATGAAAAAAATCCCCAGTTACATGATTTTGAAAAGCATGGGGCTATTAAAAAATATGTTGAACATCCCAATGTACACGCACTTGTCAATAAACCGCAGACCTCAACATGAGTATCCGTCAAGTCTCATGTACCGTCAACATTTCAGCCAGGAGTAGCGTCGCCAATAGACTGCATAATTAGAGGAAGCGCTGAGGGACAGTTAATGAAGGTAATCTAATGATAGTTTTTTTTTTACAACATAGCGGGTAATTACCTTTGATAAAGAAAATCCTTAGACTGATGTCGCTTCCAATGAAACTCTCGGTTTTGAGAAAAGATTGATTGATCCTGTCAATTTAGACATGAACGTGCAGGAGGAAGGGAGAGCCATTGGGGCTTCATGTCTTGCGTAAAAGTAAATGTTATTTGCAGGGGGGGGGGGGGTACATGTACATAAAGATTGCGGCCTCGTGTACTTTCAAGTCTCGACAGAGTATCACAAGGAATTATGATAATTCTAAGCAATTTTCTTTCTTCCCTCTCTCTCTAAATTTTACCTAACTAGTTTCTTCCTTCAATAATTATTCTTAGACATTTCTGGTAATGAAATCAAGGATGCCTCATCACACATTAACTTAATAATCACTGTAGCTCGCAAACCTGCAAACAAGGGGGCTAAGGCTTGCTATATGAACCAGAAACTCACATAGCAGGGAATCGAACCAGGACCACAGCGGTGTGGGGCAAGGGCTGTAGGTCCATACACTAGCCACCCAGGTATTAACTGTTCCAACTGTCTTTCACTTGTGCCCAGGTTGGAAATATTAATACCTTCCTTATAACAATGACTTTAAAGCCATTGGACCCTTTCGGTACAGAAAAAAGAAAAAAAAATTCACAGATTTACAAATAATTTACAGGGTTTACAGAAGGTAATGGTGAAAGACTTCTCTTGAAATATTAGTCTATGAAATGCTTTACTTTTTAAGAAAACGGTCAAACAATATAAATTCTCGTTAACGAGAATTACGGATTTATTTTAAACACATGTCATGACACGGCGAAACGCGCAGAAACATGGGTGGGTTTTTCCGTTGTTTTCTCCCGACTCCGATGACCTATTGAGCCTAAACTTTCACAGGTTTGTTATTTGATATAGAAGTTGTGGTACACAAAGTGTGGGCCTTGGACAACACTGTTTACCGAAAGGGTCCAATGGCTTTAAGCAGTGCCTTTCCAACCTCCCCCTGCCCCTCCCACAACACCACCACCACTATTACTTCCTGCCTCGGTGCCTTTGTCTGATTCCAAATTAGGTGAAAACCGCACACACTCGATTTCAATTTCCTCGGAGACGGAGAAGGACAAATATGTAATATAGGTCAGGCAAGAGTAATTATTGCGCTTAATCTAATCCTCATAAAATTTTGGCCACGTTTGTAATTTGTTTCACCCTCAAGGCACCTTCAATTAGCCCAGGTGTGACTGATCAGCCAGTTTATAACAGCTGGTGTTAATTGCACATGTGCACATGCATCCAATTGCTGCCATGATTGTAATACAGACTGATACGAATTGGACATTGGGAGTCTTGGTGCAAGACTTTAAGAAACACATGAATCCAATGTCGCCATGATTGTACTTACAGACTATGGTTAATCCGAGTTGGGCGTGAGGGAGTCTTGGTGCAAGACATTGTTGTTTCATAATTAAGTCAGGAACGCTCTGACTGCTCTATGATTATACTGATATGAATTTGACACCAGGAGTCTTGGAGCAAGACATTGTTGTTTCATAATTTAGTCAGGAATGATCATATGAGCGTTCTCACTGCATCGTCCAACCATAGGGCAAGACAGGATAAACCAGACTGACTTAACCAACCAATAGCGAGGCCATAAAAAAAACCTGAATTAGGGACTAAATGTAATGTACTTGAACAAACCCCAAAGTGCAGAATTTGTATTTGATTCCCGAGTCCTGTGAGTAAAAGTCTTCACTCCTCAGCGTACAGAAATGTTTGATATGTTTAAACCGAAAACCCTCACAATTGTTTTTCAGAGTGTGAGTGACAGAGTGAGTTTTCCGAAAGGAAATCCTTTCTGCTGGAATGCGTCAGTATACACGTAAGTGATACCTTTGTCGCTCACTATCAAATTAGCTCCCTTCATATCAAATTTTTTAATCAAATCTTCCCAAAACAAAATCAAATTAATTAATCTCTGGATGCTGGCAGACCGAAATTTATTGGCAATTTGCAGCTGACTTAATTGACCTCGTGGGGTGAGCCTTCAGTGGAGTGTTTTTCGATTCCAAGGATGTATGTAGGCCTAAGCCTAACTTCTGCAAAATCCAAACCCTTCAGTCCAAGATCAAATCTATAGTGGGTTTGCTTGAATTTAATGGATTTGTCACTGTACTGCATGTGCCAAACATTTGAGATTGGAGTTGTGAGTGGGAGTGGAAATTTGTTCTGGACCTATGACGGGTTCTGGTTGGAGTGTCTTGGGAGTAAGGCCGATTCCCTAATTTTCAAAATGTTTACTGTACATTTCTGTATCCATCAGAATCTCACATCATGGTATCTTGTAAACCAATCATCACAACCATTGGCCTCTGATAGGATTGTCATCCCTGATCCATGCATTAAGAATGAATGAGTGTAATCCAGACGATGGAAATTCCCTTGAGTTTAAAACTTACTATTCATAAGAAATACTTCACATGACATTTTGAGATGGCACTTGGGCATGTTTTTGGAGGGCTACCATTCGTGCTAGGTAACATCATGGAGGCTTCCTCCACGGTAACATGTAGCTCAAATTTGGTGTCAAAACTATCACAAACCATTCCTCTTGAAAACATCTTCCAGCGGGCAGACCAACCAAATGAAACAATTGAACTGCACTGGTTTCCTATGGTGGCACAACAGTGCACATGACAGACAGCGTGTTTGCTCTTGCGGTGGCGCTGCGTCCACCAAATATCATATTGCACACAGGCATAGTTAATCTATTTTTATACAAAACCATAGCAGATATAATATTGGATGGTTAGACAATAAACTGGTAAAAATAAACAACAATGTTGACAGTAATTTACTACAACTTCAGAAAGGCCCCGTTAACAAAACCCACCACTCTGTCTAGCCACTGGTCTGGTCCCAGTCTCCCGCTGTCTGGTCAGTCTCTTTCACTTGACTTGGCACATGTTCTGACATCTCAACTTCTCAAGTCAATCCAGACCACATGCGCAGCGTTCAAGTTCTTCCACAGAGGTCAATGGTATATAATGAGGTCCTTGGTTTCCAGTGTCTCACAGGACAAGTTGATTAAAACAATATTTATGTCTGAAAATAGGTAGCCTACGACTCTTTTAACTGCCTATCTACCTAGACTCAATTATCAGTAAACTGGAATATTTTGAAAAATTGGGCCGTCTATGTTTTTGATCTGCCTGTACAGTACAGTACTTGCTTAAAGCCAACAGCCTTTTTTTCACACGGGAGAATTTTTAGCAAGGGTCCTTTGCTAAATCTTATCATGTTTGAGAAATTTTACAAAATGCAACTCCTGTGAAACGAAAAAATTTTTTAAAATAAATTCTTCTCAAACATTGCTTAATTTTGTTGGTGGTCCGGACCTCTGACCAAATATTCCACTAGTAGAAATTTTGACCACGGAAGTGACCTGGTGCAGTCTAAGCAAAGAGCTCCATGACAAGTAGTACCACAGTAGTACCATGATTGATAACAAGGCACAGGTGTAGGCGCCTACATGTACAGACAAAAACCTTTGTTTACAAAAAAGGGTACCTTGCAAATGACAGGGCTTTGCAGGCAGGCAAGACTACAATATGGGAAATTTGACATTTTGCCTCAGAATGTCCAGTTGAATTTAAAAATATCACCTGAACAAGTTTTAAGGTGTGCCTTTTTCGCCGTATAAAGAAGTTGATAAAAATTAGTCAGTGAATTCTCCATACAGTATAAGATTTATTGTTTTCTTCCATTGCACTACATAAAAATTGTGTCTGCATGAATTCAAGGCTCTATGGCTCATTTGTAAACATGGGATATCACAGGTTACATGGCGCCTATATAAAGTAGAACAAGAACATTTGTTAAAATCAAACTTGACGACAACAGAGGAACCATTTACAAGCCACATACCCACCAGTCCCCACCACAAAAGACAAAGCTAAAGGCAAGCGTCTCTATGACCTCCTTTTAAAACTTCAGGCTAGTATCTCAGTCTGCAACTTGAGTAAAAGTTGGACTTACATACATGTGCGCATAAACCACAGGGAAATGTAAAAAGAAACCAGGATACAACATTGGAGTTAACATCGGAGTATGGGGACCAATTGACCTATGTAACTACGTTGACTCACAGCGGTATTATGGAATGTTACAGTAGCTTGTAACTAATGGAGCCGTGCTCCGTCTGATCTCCACAAACTTATCAAGCCATACAGGGAAATCTAGAACACAAAAAGAAGTGACCTGTTTTGCTCTACTTTAGGCACACTTTGCCTTTAACCTATTTTGCTCGTAATTTCTCAATCTCAACCCCTCCCTATCTCCTCATCCAAGACATGTTAGAGCCAGGGATGAACTCTTGGTTGATTGCCAGTAATTGGTCTCCTAGGCCAACCATTTTAACGGTAAGTTGTCAATATCAAGATGTTCCATGGATTGACCATGAACCATCAGGAATGTGGGCAGTCAATAAATACTGTCTTGAGATGGAGTCTACATATGTCTGCTGAAGGGTAGAGGGCAGGGAGGGGGAGTCAGAGAGAGTCTGAGGCATTGCTGATTAAATAAACTGAATAGAGATGTATAGAGATTTATGCATGAACATATGCATTCAGTACATACTTTGGTTTAGAGATGGTATAACATTGGCAATGTGGAGGTCCCGACAAACACAGCAGGCTTTGTACCTTCTTGAAGGGACCAAGGAGAAAATGTCTCAGTGCCCTTGCACTTCAAATACAAAGCATACAGGCCTGGAATTGCTGTCTTCAGTCTACGTCTGTATGATGTGGGGTAAAGGGCAGAGAGCGTGTCCACAAGTCTAGAGGCATGCCTAATCAAATATACTAAATAGATATGTAGAGATTTATGCAAGAACATCTGCATTCAGTAGGCTACATACTGTGGTTTAAAAACAAGTATAACATTGGAAGCAACTAAAGTGATCGCCTCCAGGCCCCCTGGTCATTGCCTTGGTGCCCTTGAAATGCACTAGAAACTTACAACTTCCTCATAGGATTCCCTTTACCAAGAAGATGCCTTTATTGCCCTTGCAGTTTTAAAAATATACAAGCCCGTAACCCGATAGCTCTATGGTCATATCACTGAATTACCACTGGAGATGTAGTGCACAAACTTTATCATCATCATCATCATCCTCTGCATACCGCACATATTACCACTGCATGAGTAATATTTAGCACGCTGCCCAGGGGCCATTTTAATGAGGTTGGCAACAATCCAAAAGGTGACTTCACCCGAGTTTCTGGCTGTCATTTACAGCTACTGAGAACATCCCTGAAATTATACTTGATATTTTGTTTAACTTCATTTCTCTCCTTGTGTCTGTATTAATTTACTGCATTGAACAAAATCCACACTGTCATACCATGGAGGACAAATTGCAATAAACTCTCTCTCAAAAAATGATTCAGTTGTTTCTCAAAAACCATTATTTGCTGCTCAGTAATTGAAAATCAGTTTGCACATCACTCAACGGGATGCCTGAAAAGTGAACACCAAGGACGACACAAGAAAGTGGTAAAAGAAAACATAAAAATTTGTCCTTCAGGTCAAGATGCATGACAAGATGTCAGGCAGAACATAAGGAGTAAAAATCTGCATGCAGAAGATGGTTTCCTGCATGAGAATTTATCTTGCAGAATTCACACGAGAGACAAAAAAATAAAGAGAAAAAGCAAAAACAAAAACAAACCCACGAACCATCAGCATTCCACTGCCTTGTCAGACACTCCAGCATCAATTTTAACCAAGGTCCAGTTCATTCTGGATAGGACCTTCAGAAAAATATTCCCTTTTCATTCCTTGGAAAATTTTGCTCTTCAAAACTATGCAGCCATAGCTTCCAAATCCAATTGACCAGTATGACTTCAAGATGGGGCGCTGCAAAAACTGCAATGTGAAGTATGTGAGGATTTGAGGCTTTGCACGGGGGTGATGAATATACTTACTACACAAATGTACAACGCATACAAGAAGATCAAGACTAACTTTGCGCAGCTACTTTGCAGGGTTTTTCATAACTCAAAATCACTTCTTTTTTTTAACGAAATTATGCTTGAATCCAACTAAAAGCTCATTGGTTTTGTTTACATTATGCTGATTTATAGGCAAAATTATCATGAAAGAAAGAATGTGAAAGTCACATGTGAAAAGAATACAGTGTCTCTGACTTGCAGGGGAAAAAAAGAGAAAAAAGGAAGACTTTCAAGTTATTTTCACAAGAATATTTCACCCATTCATGTTAAGCGCAGTGACAGCAGCTTTTGCAAACAGACCCCGACCCATTTGGAATCTGATAAATGATTCCACGCATGAATCATTTCTCAGACTCCCTGGTTCTGGGGTGAAAAATTATCCAGACCACATTCGTTTATACTATCAACAGCTGCAGTGCTTCTCACCAGGTAAGTTTTTATAGTCATTATTAGTAATAAAATTTTTGGAGTATTTGCCAATCTATTAGTTACCCTACTTTTCGCGCCAACTTCTTTTTGGACCTGTATGCAATATCAATTCAAAATGCAGCTCTGATGAATCTGAAGGAGTTCTTTATCTGCCATTCATGAGTTTTCTTCCTGAAAAAATGGGAGCAATTATACAACCATCATGACTTATATAATTTAGGTTTCAGTGATGCAACTGCCTCCTTTTTCATGATTAGCCGCGGCACATAGCAACTTTTCAAACAGAAAATGGTGATGAGATTGGAAAGGAAAGAAATCACTGGACTGTACTGAGACGTAAACAAATGCAAGGCGGCGTTGAGGGGAACTCTGGGTTTCCACAAAGAGTTTTTTTTTTTATTCTGTGGAGATGCAAGTCTCTTTTTGAGGAGCAGACAACCTCGTTCTATAGATAGAAACATTCAATTGTACTTTCAATTCAGCATTTATTTCTAGCATCCATGAATGAACCAAAAGTGCCTTGGAATGGGGCCTCCAGAGGCCTGTTCCAGAGCAAGGTTTCAGCAGGATTCGGTAAAAGCTCCATGGTAAAAGGGTGTCCAAATTTGCTGCAAGTTTAAAACTGTGTGTCTAAATTGTTCACTTGCAGTACATTAATATGTAAATGACAGAAAAAGACAGGGTGTCCAAATTCATAACATGGTGTCCAAAAGACCCCCAGAGAGTCAGACACACCCCTCTGGCTAACACTATGTTCCAGAAGCCTGAATAAAAGCACAGATTTTAGACAGAAACCTGGTTAAAGGAACACGTTGCCTTGGATTAGAGGAGTTGGTCTATAAAAAGCGTTTGTAACCGTATTTTATAAAATGCATATGGTTGGAAAGATGTTTTAAAAGTAGAATACAACGATCCACACAAATATGCCTCGAAATTGCGAGGTTTTCCTTTTACTGTGCGAACTAACACGGTCGGCCCATAAATGGCCGACCATGTTAGTCGACGAGGTAAAAGGAAAACCGTGCAATTTCGAGGCATGTTTTTGTGGATCATTGTATTCTACTTTTACAACATCTTTCTACCCATGCTTTTTATAACAAACGGCTACACACGCTTTTCAACGACCAACTCGACTGATCCTAGGCAACGTGTTCCTTTAACGTTCAATTCAGGAGTAACTTAGAATTAGCGCAGTGTAGCTTTCTCTAGGATAAGAGTACAATGTAACTTGGCACTTAACACTAACAGGTTCAAAAGCCTTCTTTAGGTTGAAAATATACATATAAGTTCCTTTTTCAGCCAGATATTTTCAAGTGCTGTTTAAAAAAAAAAAAAATCACCCCCAAAATTAAAAGCGTCTAACTTCCCTTCTCAAGAGTGGATTGACCCTATTTTGAGAAGAGTGCGATTTACACAGACACACTTCAAACCACACAGACAACAGTCCTTGATGAGTTCGATCAGAAATTTGAGAAGCTCCAGTTTCAAACTACCTCCCATCTCTTTACAGTTCTTTCCCCCTGCAGCCATAATTGGCCAAAGTCAGAGCTGATGTTTAGGCATGAAATGCCCAATAAAAGAATGTGACAAACATGCGCTGACAGATGACTTATTAGACACCAGGGCCAGTAAGTGAAGAATGTGAGAAAGCGTGGGGATGTGAGAAAGCGAGAGAGGGATTGGATGTGTCATGAAACATGATGAATATTCAGACTCTCGAGCATATCTTCTGTCACATCGTCAAACAATAAATCATCCCAGGGCAGTATTTGTATTGTAAGTACATGTTCACTTTCTGAAGAAAAGATGCTAGAAAAGGTTATGCATAAAGAGACCATTCAGACTACCGGTAATCTTGACAATGTAGACTCAGTGAACGATTTCCCTTGTATAGCAGAGAAAAAATGCTACACACAATGTATAAGTTGCTACTCAAAAATCACAAATTGCTACTCAATATTAGCATTTACTGTGCACAAAATCGGTTCAGTCAAAATATTTTGCTGTGCAAACTTGCTGGATGAAATCGTTCCCTAAGATCTTTTTAAAAATTAGTTTTGACTCGTTCACCCATCCCAAATTTAAATTTTTAAATATTGACAAAATATTAAATGTGTGCTATACACTGAAGAACACAGTATATGTAATGCCTCAAATGAAGCAGATATTTTTGATCAATGTGTTCTCCCAACTCATAGGTTTTAATGGCTTTTCCTGGCTTGCAACATGGAACTTTGTAGTTGATACAGAAAATCCCAAATGGGGGAAAACCCACGCAACCAGGTAGGACTAAAAACTCAATCCGAATCCAATTTTAGGTGGGATTCGAACCGGGTTCCACAGAGGTGAAAAGTCAAGGAAAGAAACAACTCAATTAACCTGATCCCTAGTTTATTTTCCCAATCAGTCTTGCATTGGTTAAATTTATTTGAAGGGGGTGGGGGTGGGGGGGGACAGAGGGACGAACGAGATGACAATTTTCCCAAACAAATTTCATGTCTCAGTATCCTTCCAACCCTGTGGAAGGACAAACACCAGGTTGCCCCCCAAAAAAGACCTATATTGACTGATTGATGGAGGATACCCAATGCAGTAAGGTTCGAAGATCTACAAACGACAGAGAAAGATGGAAGAAACATATCAAAGACAGCCGAGCACGCCCGACCTGATGTAAAGCAAGGATCTTGCTCTATGGTTCAACAAACTCAAATATGATGAACAAACACTGATAACATTTACATACATCTCATCTCAAATTTTGTCCACCCCGAAAATGTGTGATCCAAGGCCTTACACGAATATCCCAGGGCAGGAGGAATGATAAGAACTGAGAAGTAATTACCTGCAATGTTTTCTTGTCCTTGCAGGTAAGGTGAAGAGAGACTTTAAGATTTAATTCAGGGACAAAGCAAGATTTATGAGACAACCAGAAGAGATTGGTCAGCAAAAAATATTTTGTTTGTTAGGCTGGCCCCTTGCAAGTGGTGACAGCTCACCTGAAGATCATGTGGTTTTATTTTGTTTAGCAAATACCTTGTTTGGTTGGGGGCTTTAGCAAGAATGTTGAAAAACTTGTCAACAAATTTGTCTGTAAGCTGAAAAAAGGAGACCACGATGCTAACTTTGAATAGTTTTTAAATTCTAAAAGATTTTGAATAGTTTTTAAATTCTAAAAGATGTACAGGAACATGTACAACCGCAGCAACCCTCCTGGCAAAATACATTGGCTTGGTTTGTGTATAGATCTGACCGAGGAACAGAGGCTAACCAGAGTGGGAGGGGGGGGGGGCAGGGTAGGACTAAAACACTTTTACTAATGAATGGTTTGACACATCAAAAAGCTCCTTCCCCTAAGTATGTCTTTGTCTCCCAGTTTTCCAAATCTAATCAGCGGCCAACAAAATCTTGCGAGAAAAAGGAGGTCTTCTGATTTTCCCAATCAGAACAATTCAACACAACAAAGAAGATACTATCCACACGGCGTAACAGCAAACAAAATATAGGGTGCGTTCGTTTAGCTTCCCTGGGTCGACCCCGGTGTGTGGCGTTTTTTTTCCCCAGGACGAACATGGGTAATTATCTGCACATGTGCGTCCTGGAAAAAGAAAACGCCACACACCGGGGTCGACCCGGGGAAGCTAATCGAACGCACCCATTATATAGTGATACTCCACCATGCAAAATGCCTTCAAATCACAAATCAAAATAACCAGATTGCGACTTGAATCAGATATTAATATCTGTAGCAAATTATGTGTCTGTCTCATCAAATCAAAGTAAACAGCAATAGATAACACGGAACTGTAACTATACTAACAAACAAAACAGATTAACCCCAGGTAACACGTTAATTCACAATGATAATCTCCTAGTTGTATTGTTACTGCCCTGTCAGAATCGCTCAAGTGTGACCTATTTGCAGACACCAACCCAACCAATATTGATTTTGCGCGTGCCGATCAATGTCCGAAACACCTCAATGAGCACTCACTGTTCTTAATTATCCGAGCAGACCCGGACCTGGAGAGGTGCTAACGATTTCCATTAGTAGTTTTAGCGCGTACTAATCAATCATTAATAACAGAAGCAGTATTAGCTAATTGGGAAGGAGGGAGGGAGGCCGGGAACAGACATGTACTTGAGACTTATATCTTACATGATGCGAGGACGTGTAAAAAAGGGAGAGAGGTTTCAATGGAATATTAATTTCAAATTAATTTTTGCTTGCGCCATCTCCGAATTGGCTAAGGGCGTTCTAGTCTTCAACGCATAATGACGCAGCAATACAGCCATAGCCGTAAGTTGCTAACGCGGACACGATTTTAGTCACAAATGACCACGTAACTAGAAGTAGTTACTCTATCATATGGTTCGGAGAATGACCTATTGCATCGTGAAGTAAGAGATGGCGAACCATAACATATTTTTAATTGAATGTGTATGCTACAATGGTAGTAGGTACGTGAGGCTTCGCCCATTTGTGGTGGTCCTTTCTCTATGGGTATAGAAACACTGCCTCTGGTCTGGGGAATCAAATTTCAGACTGATTACAAGTAAACACTGTTTAAGAGCAACTCTAAATATAAATATTAATAGTAAACTTAAGGGTACAACCATGGGTAAAAAAAAAAAATAATAATCTTTTGAAGGAGTGGTGGCTCTGAAAAGAGCCGGGTATTGTTCGAAACGTCCAGACCAAACCAAACCGGCTCTTTTCAGAGCCACCACTCCCTCAAAAGAGTGTCTTTTTTTTTTTTTACCCATGGTTGTACCCGCAAGTTTACTATTAATATTTATATTTATAGTTGCTCTTATTCTCCACACCGTGCAAAGCTTCAAACACCATAAACACTGTTTACTTGTGGTCATTTTTCTTGTGGTCATAGTACCAGACTTTATTAAAAATCTACTTCAGACAAGGCTTTATTACAAGGTACCAGGTCAAACTATTGATTGAATACTGTACATGTAGGGTACCATCAGTGTTCTCCATTAATAACAGAGATCTCATGGTCAAGGTTAAAATTGCTGAGGATCAATAAAGTTCCCTCAGTCTTGTGGAGTTTTCCCCCCCCCCCCCCAAATTCGAGCCCTGCCTACATGATAAAAGCACATGTGTACAGCAAGCCTGTCAACTAAACACATATGACAGCAATTGTCGCTTGAGAAAAGGCCCCAAACAACCCTTTGACATTTCCGGTACTTTCCTTCTGTGGTTTATACCATGGAATACATAGCTCTGATCTGACTCATGTCACTAGTTTCTTAACCACAAACCCACCTGGTTTCTGTTTGATGGTTTTTACATCAAAAGTGGTCTATAATAATGTCTGATGAGGTCAATCAGAAATTTTGTGTTTTTTAACTTGCGACACTAAACTGTGAATTTACAAACACAACTATGTTCAATTCAGACATTCTTATTTTGGCTGTTTACTACTCAAGGCACTGGACATGTTTGGTAATTTGTCAAAGACCAGTAGTCTCACATGTTGTATCCAAATGCATCAAATAAAAAACCAAACAAAGATATTGACAAAATAGGGACACCGCCAATATAGGGCTACACATGTAGATAGCTCAGTTGGTAGAGCTCCGGCACGTTAATCCGGAGGTCGTTGGTTCAAATCCCACTCTAGTCAATTCTTTGCTCAACCCCCAAAATCAAATAAAAAACCTGTACAAATTTGGGCTCAGTTGGTCATCGAATTTGCAAGAGAATATAATGAAGAAAAAACCCTTGTTGCATTACTTTGGGTCTTCAGATGCATAATAAAAGGCTTCAGCTGAAGTCTTTTTTATTATTCAAGTGGGAAATTACCTCTTTCTCAAAAACTACGTTACTTTAGAGGGAGCCATTTCTCACAATGTTTTATACTACCAACAGCTCTCCATTGCTTGTTGCCAAGTAAGTTTTTTTGCTTACAGTTATTTTAAGTAATTACCAATAGTGTCCAGTGCCTTTAAGGGCGTTTGTCTGAGCATTTGCTGTGATTTTTAGAGTAGTATCTCAAATTATTGAACAGGTGCACAATGACAAAGCAGACTTTTGAAAGATTTTTCCAGTTTGGTCTAGGTCAATATCAGCTAACAACTGCCTTTGTTTTGGCAATTCTCTTTTGTTGTGGCTTTGGACTAACCTCCAAGAACAACCACAAACTAAAAATCATGTCATGTTGATTGGGGAAGTTATAAAAGGTTACCACACTTGAGGTCAAAGGAACAACTCAAGCATCATAATATATTTACTGATCCTGGAAAACCGCTGATTTTATTGCTGTGTATCTGGGTAAATCGGCCATTCCAGCCAGTATTATCAACATATACAGCAGCAGTAATAAAGGCCAGTGGCAAAACCTAACTCCACAGAAAAACATTTGTCACTCAAAACCACACAGGATTTAAGAGGCCCTTTTATCAGAGTCAAATGTCAGAAAATGAAAGATTCAGTAAATCCTGGTCTAACAGTGGCTACATTGTTCAGGTTGGGGAGTCACTTGGTGTTTTGCAGACGGAGGTGTTGAGCTGAGCAGACCTCCTACCATTGCTAATCATTACGCCTGCAGTTTTCTACTTGTTAAAGGTGGTGAACATGTTGTGATTTGTGCCCCTTCGATGCAGAAAAAATCTATGTACTGTGCAACTGTCAAACTTTTAAATAAAAAATTTAATTAAAAAGTGTTGGGTATATTATAAAGGGGAGAGGCGTGAGAGTCATTCCAATAAAAAGTCTGAAACTTATGGTCTAAATTTTAGAAGGTATATTCAAATGATGGCATTTCAACCTTTCGGTAACCCTTTAACATAGGTAAAAGAATTAAAGGCATTTCTGTGAACGGTTTCCTTAGTGCTACATACATGTATATAAGAGTTCTATAAAGGCCAAATAAAAAAAAATACCAGTTGATCGCCCCCGCCTGCATCCTTTTTTTAACTATTAGATATTTTTCGATTTTTGTGGGGGGGGGGGGGGGGAAGGAAAAACAAATTATTTTTTTTCCTCCATCTCTTCTAAAATACCAGCAAATCTTTTTACAAATCCGCCCCTGTTAACACTAATACAGTAGTAGTGTTAACACAGGTCCTCATGCACCAATTAGGTATAAAATAAGTTTGCAATGGGTTCAAACTGAAAAATTGGTGGCCTGTTTGATTTGAAATACTAAGCGGCCATCTTGAGAAAAAAAATAGTAACTAGTTAATAGTAAGGCCCTCATCCTCCTCTTTTTTGAAAAATCCTGATGATCAACAGGTATTTTTTATTTATTTTGTTGGCCTAAGTAGATCAAAGAGCAGGATTTATGTATATCGGAGGGGGTGGTGACTATTTCTGTCACTAAGCAGATACAAACAAGTCTAAATTCAGGTATAAGTCTAAAATTTGAGCCTGGAACTGGAAGTGTAGTTAGTCTGGCTGGTCACATTATACTTGCTCCACACATCAACAAAACAAGTGCAGAACCCAATATCATTAGGTTTTTGGGGCAAAAATATAAACCAACTAACATTGTAGAAACATATTAATTCAATTGGCTCCATGTGACAATTAAAATACAATAAATAGTTCCTAGTCAAGGCTTGGACAGTTTTATTTGTAAATGTGTGCATCATAAAAAAATTATTTGTTTTTTTTTATAGTACAATGTAACCATTGTTATAGCAATTGTAAATCTTCCCAGAATTTTTTTTTCTGTAAACATTACTCGAACATGTAGGCCTGTAAAATGTTGAATGCCCATTAGCCTATTTTACAGTTCCGTTTGACATTTTCTGTTATTAACTATACATTCAGTTATTAATATACAAAAATCATGCTAGGTGGTTAATGTTCACCAGACGCTTTGTCCCACTGCCTTTCATCATACATGTAAATAACAATCTTCCATATTACAAGTAACCATTCATGAGTAATGTACTGCCTCAGGTAGATTCAGGGGAAAACAAGGAGATTCGGGGAAAACAATGTCAGACGAGGCCCGTATGCTTCGATTTTGAAAGAGCAAGGGTACCAAGGCATTTTCTCCTTGGTAAAGGGCACCCTATGAGGAAATTGTAGATTTCTACTGGAGCATTTTAAGGGCACCAAGGCAAAAATGACCAGGGGGCATGGGGGCAATCGCCTCCGTTGCATCCGCTAAGTATCAGGCCTGCAGCAAACACAGTCGTAACTCTTCAAGACAAACTTTGTTGGGTTGTGCTGTTGCTGTTGTTGCCAAAATAGAGGAATAGATTTTGAAGTGTTTCTCCCCCTTTACATGCATGTAAGTTGAACCGTTCCCTCCATGGTGTATGCACTGCATCCTGCTCTAAATATAGCCACATTGTACGAGCCGAGAAACGAGTAACACATGCAAATAATTGAAGGTGCGGGAAATTAGGTAGTCTCCCTCGGGCAATGCTGTAACCGAAACTCAAAGCAACCCCTCCATCCCGCGTCATTAATGAACCATGGGACTCTGGAGGGAAAAGGGAAAAGCGAACCCGCAAACAGACACCATGAAGATATGGACAATGAAACAATCCTTCTTCTTCAAGATCTAGAAGGGGAAAAAAATGACAAGAAATACAACCTGGGATTTGAAACATAGACCCCGGGCTACGATGAAATATTTCCCTATTTTGTGTATAGCTTTAATCGTAATGAAGATATAGACAATGAAACCAGAAACTCGTGAATCTAGAACACAAAAAATGACAAGAAATACAACCTGGGATTTGAAACATAGACCCCGGGTTATGATGAAATCATTTTTTGTGTAGCTTTGATCGTGACATGTTCAAAGCTCCCGGTTATAATTGCAGTCCCCACTGATACACATAGTTGGGAACCTCAGGTACATTACAAGTGTCTAGGCTTCCTATGGGTATTTTAGAGTGTAGTGCACTGTGCCATTGTGCGTACAAGGGACCAATTTTGTATGAAAATTTTGCATAGCAAAACGAGCAAAACGTGGACACGTTTTGCGCACAATAAATGCTAGTACTGCTAAGCAATTTTATTGATGATTTTGAATTTAGCAACTGATACATTTTGTATAGGATTTTATACGCTATACAAGGGAGGACTCTAGCTTGACCGTAGGCAACTGCATGCTGGACAGGAACATTTGGAAAGCCAGCACAAAATACATCTAGAGGAAGCCATTAGAATAAATGGAAATGAATAAATATTGTTGAGTGCGTAATACCACAGAGCACAATAGCCTACAATTGCGTAGTACGACTAACTGTTCTCATGTTTTAAGATGAGAAATATCTTGGTTCAGATTTTGCAAAGAACCAAGATGTTAAGAGCAGTATGAAATGTTTAGGTGGCAAAAAATCTTATCATCCATGCACATGTTCATATTAATGTACACGTGTACGTAGGCCTCTAGGCACATGTAGCCGTTATTTAACGAGAAGGCGCTGCGTACATATATGCAGTATGATGTGTACATAACAGTAGATATCAAAACCAGAGTCATGATTAAGAAATAAAGTCAATATTGTCTTTAAATTCCTTTCCATTCAGACAAGAGTTGTAGTACCTACATTTGTATTGACTCAACCAACCAGCACATAGTGGTAAAGACTGCTTTTATTATACAGTTAACCTCTGACCTAAATTCACATGACACAGCACAAGGCCAACATTTACACTTATTATGACCACAGTTAAATCACCATTTCATGCAGCTTGAAATGGTTTTGAGAAACTTACTGACTGCTAAGCACAAATAATATGCTCTTCAACGCGATCATACTGATTGAAGAGAAGTGACATGCTCAGCAAATATGAGCAGGTTAGTAAACTCCTCGAGTTATAAACTTTAATTCAAGGAGCTTTTGGGAACAGTATCTTTAGCACTTATAGATAAATTTAGCATGGTTTCTTCATGAAATAGAGAAAAAAAACTACTTTTTCTTATGTTAAGTCAGACTAGACACAAGAAATTTGAAATTAAGACAAGAGTCTGAAATTTCTCATCCTTGATACCCAGGAGGTATCAAATTAAAAGTAGAATTTTAGAAAGATCTCTCCTGTGCTCATGTTGTGATCAGTGTTGTAGCCACGGTGGGCGGTGCCGGGCGGGTCTGCCCAGAACTAACAAATTTTGCCCAGCACTCTGAGCAAAATACACTGTGCTGCCCAGCACAGATTCCTCCCAGGTTGCACTTCAGCAATGATGGCCCAATATCTTAACATGAATGATTTTGTTGAACCGCTTGCCCTCTGTGGACCAAATTGGATTTAGAGCCCATCACTAAAACTAGTCTAGCTACAACACTGGTTGTGATTCCTTTTGACATGCAGTGCAGTCAGTTGCCTCTGCCTCTCAATCAGCTGCCCGTAAAAATTGCCACAAAATAAAAAAAATGCCTTTCAGAGTTTTCACACTGCCAAAGAATGAAACCCTCCAGTTGTTTATCCTTCCCTTAAACTTGGAGGCGATGGAGGTGAATTTTGTACCAACACAAATCTCCGGGATAGTGTTTTCTTTCTTCAGGGCTGGACGAGGGGGCCCCATTCTCCAATTTACAGCGTGATGTTGACTTATTCATTGAGCGCACATCATTTCAAATTGTCAGCCATGGCTACAATAACTCATAAATCATTAAACCGTGTTTTGCCAACTCAGTCAAACGGAACATCGAACTGGTGGTATGCAAAGCATTCAGATTGTGTCCATAATTTTTTTTGTATTATCTATTTATTATTTTCGAAAACTGACGAAGAGAGTCATGATTGTGAAAGTGAAAGCCTGTGGAAAATGACCAGAACACGAGTTGAAAAAAGAGGAGAGTGGAAATATGAAAGGCTTTCTATGGATGTTTCGAATAGTGTTCATGTACTGTGGCAGCTATAGAAATTATTCAGAATTGAAAATGCTGAACTTCTTATTCACAAAAAATAACTACTTAACACCTACACAAATATTACACAAGGGCAACATGCTTCATGATGGCGCATTATAAATGCATTATTATTATTCTTATTCTTATTATTATTATTATTCAGGGAACCAGCTTCCAATGTGCAAAAGGGAAAAAAAGCAACCAACCGCCCAAACAAAAAACTACCTAATCAATCAGAATTTTCAGACAATGCATGATGAGAATTCCGTCATATAATTCCCAGAAGAGTGCAGAGTTCTGCCACTAAAAAGATACAATGATTTACCAACCAAATGTTCACAGTTCACGGTGAACAAACATGGCTAGAAACGACAGTTAATTTAATCATAATCAACTCAGAGAGAGAGGGGCAGTGAATGATGATAATAAAATTCTTCAATGTGTTACTGCCTTATATGGCTACTACCATAGGGGCCAGCCAGTTCCAATTGCTGTAAACACCAGACAGATGGGTTAGTTTATTAGATGATGGTTATAATACATTACAGATGTCTTCAAGTTTACATTGCTCAAGAAAGGGGGGGGGGGACTAAGCAGTGCGGCTTGACAATGATCTCAATATGGGTTGTAAAGGTTTCACCGTTTCAAGAAGTATTGGAAGAGGCTTGGGGACTATTGCTTCAGAAATCTTATTACTGTATAATGATGGTATGTATTATGACAAATTATGCATCCCTTGATATTTAGAAGTCAAAGGTTAAGATGGCAAAACTGATACTTCTGATCTGAATCTGACCCGCTTTCTCAAACTCTCTTCGAGTGTTCTACGTTTTTATTAATTTTGATTTTGCTTCCCTTATGGGGGTGGCGGGTTCAGTTACAAGGTCATAATCAGAAAACATCTACTCGAAAGGAGAATTTTAGAAGTGGCAAGGCCTCGGGAAGGGATAATCCTTCACAAGAAAACTTAAACCACAGGTCTTGAAGTTCACAGACGTACATGTGTAGACTCTTATCAAGAAAAAGAGAAATTACCACTTTTAAGCCCTACATTGCCCAGGTTTTGGACTTGGTGCCCTTTCACAATTTTGTCGGCTGACTTTAAAAGTAATATAGTAATGGAAATGCCCGCTTCATAAGAATAATTCTGCTTCTTGTTTAAGAGCTTTCATCATGTATTAAAGCCATTATACACTTTCGGCACAGAATTTATTTTTAAAAGTTCACAGATTTTCAAATAATTTACAGGGTTTACAGAAGGTAATGGTGAAAGACTTATCTTGAAATATTATTCCATGAAATGCTTTACTTTTTGAGAAAACATTAAAACAATATCAATTCTCTATAGCGAGAATTACGGATTTATTTTAAACACATGTCATGACACGGCGAAACGTGCGGAAACAAGGGCGGGTTTACCCGTTATTTTCTCCCAACTCCGATGACCGATTGAGCCTAAATTTTCAGAGGTTTGTTATTTTATATATAAGTTGTGGTACACGAAGTGTGGGCCTTGAACAATACTGTTTACCGAAAGTGTCCAATGGCTTTAAACAATTAATATAAAGACTTCAGTTATTAAAAACTTAATTTGCTGCATATCACTCAATAGTTCTATTAATTATGATACATTACTCTAAGAACTACAGTGTGTGTATGCGGTTAATTCCGCTAAGCATAGTGGAACGAACCTCATTTTTCTAGAAGTATACATCAGCTTACATCCTTAATTATCCAAGTGAAAAGCCTAAGTTGTAATCACTCTTGTTTGATGAATGGGATGCCTCATTAAAACCATTATCAAAAAAATTCAACTCTGACACCAACTTTTAGTAGACAGACATGCTGGTATGCATCGCTTTTCACTTACCTCATTTTGCGGCACTCTTTGCATCTGTCTTTGGCTGTGCATACTATTCATCCTAATCGAAGCATAATATTCCTGAGTAAGTTATAATAAATCCACATGGTCTAAATCTCCAAGGTGTCTAATCCAGTTAACATTTAAAACTCTGTTAGAGAAATGATACGGTTCTTCTTGTCACAGAAGAGCAGCTTATCGCTGAGACAGTCTTGTCAATACTGTGTAGACAGTTTAGTTAAACCATGGAGGTAGAATTGTTAAACCATGGTTTAAACGAACGACTGCTGTACAAATCTGCCTCTATATAACTTCCTTCATGTATCCATCCATCTACAGATCTGCATCGGATGAATCAACAGCTTTTATCATCAGCGCCTAGGCCCCCAAGAGTCACCAACCTCAATGAAGATCCGACTTGTGCAGCGTGTACAACACGAGACGAACAACACAGCTCCTCATTCATACAGATGTAATCACACACTGACTTCTGATTAAAATACACGCACGGCTGTGTTCACCAACACAATAGCTGTAGCTAGCACTAGCACCAGACATCACAAGTCCCTGTGTGTGATGTGGCCATGTGGCTCTCCTTGTGTTATGTCTGTGCGTGGTGTGTGTGTGGTTTGTGTAACCACAGACTCACTGTCCAATAATCCTTAGCACATCCAGAATGTTGATCTCAAGTGTTTGATCCAAGGTTATGTTCCTACTGCTGACCAACCCTGGAGAAGTGAATCCAGGTTATGCACCTACTGCTGACCAACCCTGGAGAAGTGAATCCAGGTTATGCACCTACTGCTGACCAACCCTGGAGAAGTGAATCCAGGTTGTGTTCCTACTGCTGACCAACCCTGGAGAAGTGAATCCAGGTTGTGTACCTACTGCTGGCCAACCCTGGAGAAGTGACTCCGTGTGAACCCAACCAAACGGTGCACCAGTATTTCTCACAATCCAGACACTCCACTGACCCACTGACCAACCCTGGAGAGGTGAGGGTCAGTGTGAATGTCCTTTCTCTATGGTGTGAACCTAACCAAATGGTGCACTGGTAAATGTACTTCTCCCCCACGTTCGGACTCTACACCAAGAGCTGCCAAGCAATCATGTGTAATTAATTTACAAAATTTGTAGACTCTACAAGGACATGGACTTCCCTCACCTCAGTTTGCGGAGGCGGCATGTGGACTTTCAAGATACATGGTCCGCTCTCCCTCTCTCTCTCTCACAACACCATGAAGAGATTTTAAGAAGAAAAAAAAAACAGCCAACTGCACCACATTCTACGCTCCACATGCATCAAGCCCAGTCATGCAACATACATAATGAGGCAACGGTCATTTATAGACTAAAAAGGTAATTGGCCAGCAGACTACGCTTTCTCCACATACAAGGAGGAAGCCTCCACGCTCCATGACCATACACATATTGTTTGAAAGTAGTCTCTCCTATCCCTCAAGGAAAGGGTACCTTGTTGTTATACCCCCTTCTGTCAACAATGCCCCTGGCAGAAATTTAATTTGGGCTGTTTATTCCAAAGAGTCCCACTGGCACAGACCATTTCGGAGACACAAGAGATTCCACAAGCCAGTGTAGTTAACAACATAAACATCAGTCTTAAAATAAAACTGGGCAATAGTGACGACTCTATACTGGGGTGCCTCTATTTTGAAACTCTGTTTACAGCTGCTACATCAGGTAGACCACACAGGAATTATAGGAGCCACTTGCAAGAAAGTGATACTTCCTTTTCAATCATTCTCTCAAAAAGTGAACAACGGTAATTAACACATTGTGTCTAAAGTACATGTGTAGAGCGAAGTAACATGTGACATCACATGTTTACAAAAGAGCCACAGAGGCTACATGTAGACTTCCTGCAGACACAATTAGTACACAGCCCAATGGAAGAACACATAACATCTTACATTTTAATATACACTACAGAACGCACTGTCTGAATTTCATCAACTTAATATACACTACAGAACGCACTGCCTGAATTTCATCAACTTTTAATATGAAGAAATTATGCACTTCTAATTCTTGAATTAATGTGGAAATTACGAAATTATGTCCATATGACCAGTGTAATATCTTGCCTGCCAGAAAGGCCCTGGAATGTACACGGAGATTACAAGTAAGAGAGATTACAGGTTTTTAGCATGGTAGTTCATCCACAGATTCTACATCCCTGGCTTACCCTTTTAACATAATTACAACAAGCTCATATATGAGTTTATACCAGAGTTTATTTACCCCCATGTTAAAAACTTCAACTTTTCAAGAACTGATGATTGTTTTTAATTTTCAGGGGAGTCAAATATACACATAACAAAAATTAAAGACAACTTTTTAACAAATAATTAAAAAGAACAAACCAAGTTAAACCAAATCCCAAATATGCCAATTTGTCTCTGTATTTCCATATTTTGTGGCCTTTAAAATCAATCTAGCTAGGATCAATATCACAGATTATGGATGATTTTTCTCTGTGGCCTAAAATATAACAATTTGTAAGGCAATCAGTAAGCTTTGTTGCAATATTCACCACATACAGAGAATCTCAGCACAAAGAATGTGAACAAACCCAATGTACAGTCTTATGACAAAAGAGGGCGCTATTGACCATATCAACGTAGTGAGTAGTCATAAACATACAGCAGCAGGCCCTATGTATTATGTGTAAGGACAAGCTCAAATCAAAACGCTGTGTGCTATAAATACTTTGCTGTTGAAGTCGTAAATTCATAGTCTGCAATGTCCATGACAATTTTCCGTCAGTGTTTTGTTAGCCTCAGTCATAAAAAAAAACTGCATATAATGTCATTCCAATTCCATAAGTGGATAAAGATTTTTCGTTCTAAAGAAATCACAATGTAAATATAATGTTTCACTGCAATTGCAGTCCCAAAATGATCCTACAAATGCATATTGTTTTCTCCCAGTAATTCATACATTTATTACAGCTTGAGACGTCATCTGCAAACAATGTCCATATTTTATTGATATCCGAAAGACAAAAGATGGCACCTCTAGGGCTTTCCAACCTTCTTGAAGACACTCTGAAAAATCACTCGTAAAAGAAAAATTCACATGCACCTAAAATCTACTGGTACATGACTACATGTTTTCCCACACATTAACAATGCATAAAAATCAGTGAGTCATTGTGGTAGAAGAATGTACAAATATATGATGTCTACTTTGTAGGCAGTAAAAATTTGATGAGGAGTTCTTTGGTGGTCGTCACTGGCACCATCAAGCAGTCTCGTGACGTGTGTTGCTCTGACTACATGTATGCTCTGACTGAACTCAGTCCCCCCCAAAACACAATTAAGTTCACTTGCAGTGGCATAATCTAATCTAGAGGCCTTTTCACACCATCAAGCTTTGATCCAAGCAGAAAGCTACACAAATCCAAACCATGTTGACTTAAAGGCAGTGGACACTATTGGTAATTGTCAAAGACTAGCCTTCACAGTTGGTGTATCTCAACATATGCATAAAATAACTAACCTGTGACAATTTGAGCTCAATCGATCATCGAAGTTGCGAGATAATAATGAAAGAAAAAAAACACCCTTGTCACACGAAGTTGTGTGCGTTTAGATGGTTGATTTTGAGACCTCATTTCTAAATATGAGGTCTCGAAATCATATTCGTGGAAAATTACTTCTTTCTCAAAAACTATGGCACTTCAGAGGGAGCCGTTTCTCACAATGTTTTATACCATCAGCCTCTTCCCATTACTCGTCACCAAGAAAGGTTTTATGCTAATAATTATTTTGAGTAATTACCAATAGTGTCCACTGCCTTTAACCAAATTGTTAATAGAGTTCAAATCCGCTCTGCTTTTCATACTACCAGACGCAAAATCAACCTTTTTTTTTAAAGTAGGATTTGAAACTTTGCATGGTGGGGGTATAAATTAATCAGGTGAGGTTTGAGGTAGCACCATGCAAGTGAAATCTCTTTTAAGTAGTGTTGGTTCTGAAAATAACGGGTGGTTGACAACTCAATATTTCGTTTAGTATGCTCTGATCATCTTCATGAGAATGGATCAGGTGATCAGAGCATACTGACCGAAAACATTAACAATCTTAAAGTCTATGGGAACTTTCGGAGGGGCACCAAGGCGACGACCAGGGGCGATTGAGTCCATGGCCTGCGTTGCCTGCTGCGTGTAATTCCAGGCCTGTGTAATGGTTGATGTGGTGACTTTGTAATCACTTAGATAAAATTAAGGTAAAATGTGTGGACAAACTATTTTCTTGCGGGACAATTTCAACTACATTTATTCAATTATGTAAATTTATGTAAATGTACACTACCTTATTTGGCTGGGGTTCATACAGTGAATCGTCAGATGCAGAGGACGACCCATCACTGAATACAACTGGTCTGGACATTGGTAAGAAATGCTGGGATGCGTAGCCACAGCAACGTCAAACAACTCCAAAATCCATACCTGGTAGTGTATAACACCTCTCTCTTTGTTAGGTTTACTTCTAAGTGTTGGGAATCTAGACTTAGCTCACACTTCTCAAGTAATCCATAGTTGGTTTTGCATCTTTCAATGAACTTTTGGTTCAATCACTCGCTGGTAAATGTTCAACAACAAAAATTAACTCCAAGGCGTTGATTTAAAAAAATGTGCAAGGCACTCTTTGGTGTCAATCACAAAAACTCAATAAATTCCCAGCAATCTGACTTCCTCAGAACAAATCCAAACCAGGTCAGGTTAGCATCTCTTCAGTCTAGCTGATCCGTGTACTTGAAAACTCTAACGGTTACAAAATCTATGAGCATTGCGTAAGATTTCTTAGTGTACTACGTGATCTATCGCAGATTGTTTATGTTAGGGGCTTTCCAACTATGCAGCGTCGTCGTCGTTCATTCCTTACTACATGTGTAATCAATCCAGTCAGTTCCTGCAGTCAAAGTCCAACAGCGTAGAATATTATTGTCATCTCACTGTGAAATGCTATCGGTTTACATTAAACAAATCTTGTGTTTGGAAGTAACAGCACATATGGAATTACTTTTGGAATAAATGAAGGAATTCTGGTGTAGAGATTCTACCACTCCAATCTGGGATTCTGCTTGCGGTGAAAACACGACATCAGAAAAAATCTTAAATCTCTGAGTGATGTACAGACAGGTACCGGTAGTACAGTGAAAACAAATTTGAAGAATACTATGAAGGCATGTTGAAAATGTCATTACTTACAAACACGGTTTGTCACTTTGTATTCCCACTATACATCCACAGCTGACAGATCTGCTTATTTCCAGTCGATAGCACCACAGAGGGAAGGCACCAGCCAATCTGTTGTGATATCGCATTCTCCCAACACCCGAGCCTCCATTACCAGTAGCTAAAAGAGTCCAGCCAGTCAGGGGGTAAACTGCTATGTCAAAGACCTAAGCAATAAAAGGGTTCCCCCTTTTCCCTCAACAATGCCCTGTCCTAAGGGGATTACGTAGTGAATAGCCCCCCCAACACAACAATCGCTTTCAAGGATGAGATTCCACAGGCAGTCCAACAACACAACAACTAGGGTATAAACATGGTCCTCATTCCATTGAAATCCAAAGCCAAACAAAGGCAGCTCCTGAGACCAAGCAGGGGATAACACAGCTATCAAACTTGTGTTATATGGACGTATTATATGGCTTTTTCTCTTCACCGAGTACACTTTAAAGGCAATTGTGAACAGTTGCATGTATTGACTTATCAGTTGGTCCTCTGGTTCCAATAAAAGAATTGTTTGATCAACAAGCTAACGGGTTTTCACTCCACCACAGTGGAGTCCAGCGTGGAGAGCCAATGGCGAGGATTCTATTTAATTGTTAACTTAAATTGGCAGTGGCAGAGAACAGGGCCTGCCTGCCCTGCCTGGAATGCAGTCCTGATGATATTCAACACCCCTACAAGCCTAGTGGGCAGAAAGCCACATTTTGTTCCACTCGACTTTGTTGATGGTTGCAGCTTGTAACAAAGTCCCTGCTTGTAGCTTGATTTAACACACTCAGCGATGTTCATTAACACTGCAGAACTGAATGTTTGGTACGTGATTAGATTTGGAAATCCGATCAAAGGTCAACACAGCTTGAGATGATTTACCAATGCACAATGAACGCAACATCAGCTTTACAAACACTCCGCATTGTGTACGGTCTTTTAAGGGGGATTAATCAGAACTTCATCAAAATAGATGATAAATGGGTTTTCAGACGGGCTCCACTTGACAAAGTTAGTGACACTTCACTGCAGCTGATCCTATAGTAGTATACCAAGGACCAAGAAGTGTAATTCAGAAGAAGTAAACAAAATGATTTAAATTAAAAACCCTGAAGAACTTCTTTTATAATGACGGCTCTCATAAAGCACAATTCCAGGAATGAACGATCATCAGACAAATTATATTACCCCTAATCACTAGGCTTTTTTTCTAAAGCCATCTCAGCGCCCTTGGGAGTATGTAGCCTGGTGTCGATTTCACAAAGATTTAGAGATAACAAAAAACGTACAGCTAGTCCTAAGTTAGGACGAGCAACTCTTCCTAACTCGAGATAAGACTCGTCCAAACTCTTTGTGAAATCCACCCCTGTGCTACTAACTATGTAACACACAAAGCTAAATCAATCACAAAGACAATATCTGCCCTCAAAGGTACCATTTAACCCCGGAAAAAAAGAGAAACAACTTGCTCTCAAAGGCACAAGTTTAAAAAGCACTACCCACTCGTAAAATAAACAAATGATTAAAAATGTGTAGATTCCTCTGGCAAGCTGGATGGTCTAGTGGTTAGACAACTGCTCTAGAATGGCTATATGGTTACTGGTTCAAATCCCACCTCAGTTGCCGGTGGATTTTGTTTTTCACAGGACTCACATTGCTTTACACACATCTGAGTTCGAGTAAATATACAAATCATATAGTTTACTTCAATGAATTTACATAAAAAGAAACATTTATCACATATTTCAATATCCCACAGAAGTTTCTTGAGATGAGCCAGTAGGAAATAATGTACTAACAAATCAATGAGTAGGCCTATAATCCATTTCACTTGCAAATCCTTCTTGTTCTTAAAATATTCCGCTGAAGAAAATCTTAATAGTGTAAAAGATAAAGCATTTTCAAGATGAGATAACTAGTACTGTCATCTTTGTTAGACATCTTGCCTGAAGTATGCACCTAATTGTTAATTCAGATGATGTCTTAATTAAAAGTGGAATGTTGATAATGCACAAAGTACAACTGCACATGTTATTGTACACATATCACACAAGCGTACATGTATGCAGCCAACATTGCATTTCAACTTGAACATAATCAAATACATGTAGCAATACTAGTGGTCATGCACAATAGCGCCCTCTATTGAAAAATCCACTATCAATAAATTACATAGTAACAGCATAGAGAAAGGAACTCTATGGTCACAGAAATGGCTTGAAGACAACAAGTGTAGTATTATGGAGGAAGGAAATGTCCTTCGTACTGGGTGTCGACACAAAAGAGGCATATATTTAAATAAATCAAATACATTTTATTCTATGCTTCATAAAGTCTCTGTGAACATAGAACTTGTGAATATTTTTTTTGCAATAAAAAGTTCTTAAATTAATAACGAAAGTTAAACCTTGTTGACCTAATTAATGTGTTTAAGTATTGGAATAAATTTTTACATTGGTGATCATGTTGGCTCAGTGGTTTGTTTCCCAGACTTTCAAGTCTGTGGACCCCAGTTCCATTCCCACCTCAGACAGAGCCTTACATGTAGATACATGTAGGTTTTCCTGTCCATACCTGATTACATGGGTTTTCTGAACGTTTCTAAAGTTTGTTCAAAACAAACCCCCCCCCCCCCCCCGCCCCATCACCACACCCAGCAAGATATCGTTTGTTACTTTTTTAACTGAAGCAGCTCCACAATATAGGACTAAAAAATGTGTACAAAAAATCTGTTGAAAGAAACAATAGGAAAAGACAGAGATCTACAAATTTGTACCAAATTTCTGTTGACAGATGCACTTTTAGCAAAAAGCAAAGAAAGCAACAAAGGAGAACAGACAGAGATCCACAAATTGGGTTACCCCAAATTGGGTTCCCTTAGAATCTGAGACTTCACTCGTCCTCATCAATTGAGTGGCATAGTGCACTCTCTTTGAAGCGCCGATGATAAAAAATGATTTTACAAAAATCACTGTGTAGCATCTCAGCCTGAGTTTGAGTCGCAAGTGATCCAGCGCTGACAGGTCCTAATGCGTTTAGGATGCGAAACGTCATGACGAATTAGCGTGCACAAGGAAAACTCCACAAGGCTGGCAAGATTTTTCTCTGCAATTTCTGTTTCTGTACGAGCTCAACAGATTGAGAAAATATTATTAAATTGTGAAGAGATTTGATGACTCATTTGGAGTGTATAGTATGTGGGTTCGCAATGTGTGTACACCTGGCTCGAGGAGGGGGGGGGGAGGCATGAAAGCACGAGCATAATCCTTGCCTTGTGCCTGCAGTGTATCCTGCAATGGAAAAGGAAACTTTCATATCGGTCTGAATCTTCTTACTTTTTAAAGAAAGTGTATGACTTTTTGAGGATGGAGGGAAAAGTGCATTTCAAAAAGTGGGGGAGGAAAGCTTCCCAGATATTTTTAAAGGAAATTAATGAAACGTTTTTTTTTTTAACCACGGAGGACCTACATTTTATGTATCTACCAGGCCTTGATTATCATCTTCGAGAGGGCGAGGCCATTTTCATTTTGAAAAGGGCACTTCCAATAGGAAATAAATGAAACATTTTTGAAGAGGCACCAAGGCGGAGACAAGGGCAAGAGCCCATGACCTTTGTGGCCACCACATAATTCCAGGTCTCATTTTGTATAATCCCAAAAGCATCATCTTTATTTTTATGGTAGATATTTTATGTCTGAATAAATATTGTGAAATAAAATTAAAAAAATTGAAACGATTTCAATTCAGAACAGATGTTATTTGGGGGGGAACTCTGTAAGTGACATCTGCATAGACAGTGGTCAACTTATCACTGGTTATTTGCGAACAAATTAGAAAACCCAAGTCCTGCAGAAAAAGAATCAATTTGGATGCTAAACAAGAGGCATCTCAGCATCAACATAAAGAAACTTGCTTTTCCTGGATACGAGGTCAACCACCTCGCATTAACAGAACCAAGTAGCTTCCCCGCCGCCGCCAAACCCAACTAACATTTCACCAATGCATTATTCACTCAGCCAATCCATCAAGAGGAGGGCTCTCCCTGGCCAAGGCACAGAGGGGTGAGTAATGCACCGCGGCCCAGAGCCCTGGTCCGGGGAAAGAAACCGTGGTGGTTAGTTACGAGCCCTGCAGCGTCGTACAAAATACCCCCCCCCCCCCCCCTCTATCACTGCACTCGGTAGTTCTTCTAACGCCCCTTGTGCTACCATCGGTGGATGCAATTAGGGGGCCAGGGTACTTGATATGAATGCGAAGTGTCAGCGACGCCCTACGGACTCTATTATTAAATGTTACCATAGATTGGATGACCTAGTTACTGGGCGTCTTGAAAATGTACCTTTAAAAAGCATTCTCGACAGGAGGCAATATGTGTCAATGAATGACCCATTGAAGGGAGGGAAAAAATGAGAAAAAGTAGTCCATTCATCATGCAAATGAGACACATTTTAAATATTCCAATTTTGACGGAGTAACGTCCTGCCGTCAGTATTCAATTGCTTATAATTGGGACTCAAGTACAGGCAAGTGGTGCCTGGTTTACAAACAGTTTGTATATCACAGTGAAGTACATTAATAAGATTGTTAAAGGCAGTGGACACTATTGGTAATTACTCAAAACAATTGCTAGGATAAAAACTTCCTTGCTAATGAGTAATGGAGAGCTGTTGATAGTATAAAACATTGTGAGAAATGGCTCCCTCTGAAGTAGAGATTTCTCGAGAAAGAAATAATTTTCAACGAATTTGATTTCGAGACCTCAGATTTAGATTTTGAGGAGGTCTCAAAATCAAGCATCTGAAAGCACACAACTTTGTTGTGACAAGGGTGTTTTTTTTCTTTCATTATTATCTCACAACTTCAACGACCAATTGAGCTCAATTTTCACAGGTTTGTTATTTTGTGCATATGTCGAAATACACCAAGTGAGAAGACTGGTCTTTGACAATTACCAAAAGTGTCCAATGTCTTTAAAGCAGAGTTTTTGTAACAATGGAAAATATTCATCAAAACT